>NC_133760.1:72531765-73131765 GCF_036562045.2 Rhinolophus sinicus
TTTTAAATGTAATTATGATGCTATTAAGAAAACAGGAAAAGCCATATGATACAAGTTTAGATAATTTAAAAATCCGAGCATAGGTCATCCATATTCCTATTTTCCTAAGGTCTTTAACAGAACATTGAAATTTTATTCTGAAAGATTTATTGACTGGTTCTGGCCTGTTGCTTTGCAGTCCCACCTTTTTGAAGGCCACTTTGCAGAAGGATTGGATACATTTATATTTTCTCAGTGATTTTTTTGAAAAAGTGGTTATTCTTGGCTGTAGAATTCACACAGATCTGGTCTCCCACTTCCCAAATTAAACAACAACCAGCAAAACACCTTGTTTTTTGCTCATTTTTCTTCTAGTCAAAATGTAAAGTTAGTTCGGTCATTTAAAAACCTAGGATATTTTTCTAGGTGTTAGGTATTCATTTAAAAAATTTCCCCTTCTTATCAGATCATACTTTTAAAAGGTGTATGACAGGTGTGTTAAAATAGTTTTTTAAAAAAATCCATTTTATAGGCTTCAGTATCAGTTTCCTACTAATACTACTTTTCACATATTAGTAACTGGATTTTTTCTGTTAAGCATTTAGTATTTACACGAAATTCATTGTGTTAAAATAGATTTTGTAAAAATCCATTTTATAGGCTTCAGTATCAGTTTCCTACTAATACTAAAATACTTTCCACATGTTAGTAACTGGATTTTTTCTGTTAAGCATTTAGTATTAATAACACCAAATTCATTAAATTCACAATGTTCATAATGCAGTGAAAGCAGCTCAGATATTATACTGAGTTTTTTAAATGTTAAAATTCTTTCAAATGAAGACCACCTCTCACCCTTCTTCATTTTGTTATTTCAAAATTTATTCAGCCAGGCAAAATGTTTGTATGGTAGTATCTGGATAAGACAGGGTGCTTAATAACATCTACTATAGTGATAACTTTTTATTTTTAGAAAAAGTTTTGAAAAGATAAATATTTGGAATTTTGAAAGTTAAACATCAGATGCACAGTTACCCCCTTTATCCCATTTTAAAGCCCATCACAAAAATAATTACTTTTAAACACCTACATAAAGAAAACTGTAGTGTCAGTTTCTCCTCAGCAACGTAACTTTTACAGTTAAGGAAATGGGATATAATAAGATGAATTTTTATCTCTTTTTCACTATCTCCTGGGATCGCTTTGGAAAACATTGCAGAGCCTGGATGTATTCCTGTCTTAGAGATGGGCAGCTTGTGCACAGGAAGGGAAGGACTTTTCCTCCCTTCTGAAGAGGACCCGTTATGTTGTTTCTTATGGAGTATATGCTTCTTGCGTGGGGAGTAGTTGATCATGAAAATGTATAATGAACACATATAGAACACAGAACTACTTCCATAGTAGTATTTCTCAGAGGACCAACAGACGCCTTTGTGGGAGTTGTGTATTATTCTGCAAACAGCCCAGCAAAAAATGTTGGAATATTAGAGTGTGGTCAGCAAAATTTTTATTACTCTTATTTTTAAAACATTTTTTAATTTAAATGTTGTGTCTTATTCCTCTATCTTGTGTTGGCAAATTACAACCCATAGGATCTATATGACCCATAGCCATGATTGGGTTTTACATGGTTGAAAAACAAATTAGAAGAAGAATGTTTTGTAATGTGAAAATTTTATGAAATTCAAATTTCAGGATCTACAAATAAAGTTTAATTATAACACAACCTGCTCCATTTGTTTACGTGTTGTCTATGACTGCTTTCCAGCTACAACACAGAGCCCAGTAGCTACAACACAGAGAGTGTGGTCCACAAAGCCTGAAATATTTGCCATCTGGCCGTTTTACAAAAAAAAGTTTGCCAACACTTGCTCTATTTTATTCACATAAATGCAGGCATTTTTTGCAAATACTTTTTTAAATAACATTTTTGTTTCTAATGTAAAATCAGAATAACCTAATGACTTAGTTGTATCATACATTTTTGATTTCAGCATTCTCTCTAACTGCTCTGGGACTGAAAATTTAATCTTTTACATTCTGATTTGTGGGAGCCTGTATTAGTCTGGGTTCTCCAGACAAACAGACAATCGGAGATGGATGGATGGATGGATGGATGGATGGATGGATGGATAGATGGATGGGTGATAGATAGATAATCGTAAGGGATTGGCTCATGCAGTTGAGACAGAAATGAAAGCATCTGCAGTTGGCAAGCAGGAGACCAGGAGAGCCCACAGTATGGGTAGTTCCAATCTGAGTCCACAGGCCCGAGAACCAGGATTGTTGATGGTGTAAGTTTCAGTCCAAGTCTGAAGGTAGGTGAAGATCGATAGCCCAGCTCGCAGACAGTAGAGTGAGTTCTCCCTTATTCAGCCTTTTTTGGTCTGTTCAGGCCTCCAAACATATTATGTGAGGCCCACTCATACTGGAGAGGGCAAACTGCTTTGCTCAAATGTTCATCTCCAGAAACACTCTCACAGACATACCCAGAATAATATTTAACCAAATATCTGGGCACCTGATGACCCAGTCAAGTTGACACATACAATTAACCAGTACTGGGAGTAAATATATTTTACCTGCTTGTGCTTGGACCTTGTTTTTCTTAATTCTGATGAAAAGCCCCAGTTCATATGAATATTAGAATTATATGAACGTCACTCAGTTCATTTAAAATAACATTTGGCCAGCACTGAGGTAAAGTTGGACTGAATTGAGTGATGGTTTCTTTGTATTTATGGAGTGTAATTTATAGGATTTTCTTCTGGCTTAATTAAGTGTTGTTTTGTAATATTAAATACATCAGTGGGTATGTTTGTGTGCTTTATTTTCTTTTATCCTTTCTGTCTTGGTTCTAATATACATGCTTAGACATTTTGACGAACTGTCAGATCTCTGGAGTGGCTGGCTGGCAGCAGAGATAAGCAATTCCCGAGCAGTATGCAAAAACCAAATTGACTGGCATAGACTTTCGGTCAATGAGCTTAGTATGTAAGTGAGCTGCTGAGGTGAAAGGGAAGTGGGTTTGTTTATAGTATCAGCTGCTTCTTTGGCCTTCAGGTGACCTTAGAGAAATGGTTGACCTCATCTCTAATGCCGTCATAATACCCACTACAACTGGAAGGCTCTTGGGAAGATTACATATAATAAAATGTGTGTGAATTGCTCTGCTGTGTGCATGGTTTACAGTAACCGGCAAGAACTTCCCCTTCTGATCAATGATTATTTTTATAGCTTATTTTGTTAACGTAGAATGGTGTTCTTATAATTCACATACATCAGAGTTCACTTGTCAAGGCAAAAATGAAAGTATCACTTGCTCTGTGTTTTTATTGGTTGTTCCTCAAGTTAATCGATTCTAGGACAATATACCTGCTTAATCAGGCCTGATTTTTAACAAAACTTCCCTAAATTAGACTAAAGTAGATAGTTGGGGTAAAGGAAATGTTCAAATGACAAGGCATTCAAAGAAATCCGGTTTGTCAGTCTGAGACTCTAATTTAGGCTCTTCTTCAGTCTGGAGCTCACACACTCAGCTGTTATCCAGAACAGTGCCCTGTGCAGGGACGTCATGGTGGTCCCCCTGCAGTGGACGCTCAGATGATTGTGCACTTTACATATTAGCACCTATTTGGTTCAGTCATTTATCTAAAACTTAGAAACTTGTTGTTTGGGCCTCCACGTGTTTCACAAATGTACTGTCAGAGTTGTTTTTGTTTTTTGGGGTTTTTTTTTAATCAGCCTTAAAAATATCCTCCCCTACCCCCAATATTCTAGTTTTGTAAGTGGCTCTCATTTCTCTATCTCTACCTTTTAATGAGCATATAAGAAAAATAAATTCTTTGACGTGGTGTTCTGGATTAAAGAGCTCTGACTTTCTAGCAGAGGTGTTTCTTTACCCTTTCATCACTGTCTTCATGTTCCCTGGACCTGTTCCAATTCCCACTGGATTGTTGGAGGTTCAGCCTTAGGTTTCTACCAGATTCCAGTACGTTTTTGCTTTTTTTCTCCCCGCCGAAGCTGATTATATGTAATGATTTTCCTTGTTTTGAAATGGCCTCCTAAGAAAACCAGTTAGGAATTATTTGGAATTGGCGCATCGTAAACAGGCTCCTTGATTTGCTCTCAGATAATCAATACTCGTTCCTTATGCTGATTTACACCCAGCAACGCTGATTTGCTGCTTAAGCAGACTCATGCGAAGTGTGCTGTAACTGAGATTTGATGGAATTTGAATTTAGGGATTTTACTAACTGTTATTCTCTGAGAAATTTAATGGACGACCTGTGAATTCAGGTGGGTAATTGTAGTTCCTTATTTGCAGTCTTCCGTAGTGATGGGCTTAGAAGCAGGTGTCTTGGGCGGTGCAAACAGATGCAGGCCTGTGAGGCAGTGACTTCAACTGCACAGGTGTGGCCTCCTCAGCAGGTAATGGAAACAGTGGAATAGAGCAGCAAGTGAGTTCCCAACTGCTTATCACACTTTCAAAGAAATGTTCCTAGGCCACACTCAGATAAGAGTGAAGTTATTTGGGGATATTCGCTGGGAAGAAAGGCATGTGTGTGTTGTGAAAGGCCTGTCCATTTTTGCTTGAAATCCAAAGAGGAGTTACAACCCCTAGAGGTTTTCATTTGAAAAGCTGAAGATTTTTTTCTGCTGTTCTGTGATGGTTTATGGAGCCTTGAGAATCCCTAGTTTCCTTTCCATGTTTTCCAAGCCTGTGACTAAGTAGTTAGTTTAAATAGATACAGAAGTTTGACTTTTCCTATCATGGGGAAGGTGTTCAGATAACTAACAAAGGAAAAAAAAATCAATAATGCTCAATTAAGTATCAGTTCAAGTGTTGATATTTTCTTCAGGACAGATTGGGCAGAAGAAAGGGAGTTAGCATAAGAGCATTAATCATTTGGGTTTGACCCCCCTCCCCCACTTATTCCTTTTGGTGAATTTCTTACTTCCTTTCAGTGACCTTCAAATGTAGACCATTATCTTTATTAAAGACAATGTGCATTACTACATCAGACTTCAGCATCAAAACATCAGTATGAAAATAGAAACAGAAAGATGTCTTTTTGATTAATGTGACTCATTAATCAAAAATTTCTTTTGGATTCCTTTCCTGTCCAATAGATTAAGTCGACTGTGGTAGCTGTCCAGATAAACTAGGGCATGAATTTCCTGTCAAGCTCAGGTACTTGCTTTTCCATTTGGTTTTAAAATTTCCCCTATCTTGATTTATTTCTTAAGGGGGAAATACACATACACAGATATTTTTCTAGCATGCATTGCTTGTTGGATAATGTCAAATATTGCTATTAGGATAATACCAAAGAGTAATTTCTTCATTGGTGGATAAAATACACTGTCAATGTTGGTGCAAAAGTGCGTTTTTTGCAATTATTTTTAACCTTTTAAACTGCAGTTACTTTTGCACCAACATAATAATTGCTGAAATGTTTAAAATTGTATGTCAGTACTTCTGAATATATATACTTCTGCAAACTTAAATTGAAAACATGAAGAGAAAGAGGACCCTGGTATTAAAATCAGAAGCCTAGGAAGTGCTTATCATATTGTGTTATACGAAATTGTGTTATACGAAAAATGAAGTGGCGTCTTATAGTTGAGTAAGCCCTGGGCCAGGAGCCATTAGACCTAAATCCTAGCGCCGTTCTACAAATAATTTGTTCCGTGACTGGATAAGCAACTTAACCTCTTTGGACCTCAACTTGCAAACTGAAAGTTTGCACCTAAATGTCCAAAGTACCTTATAGATAGATGTGTGATCACTGAGAGTAATAAGGCATTATCTTCTGTTTATACACTTGATGTAAGTTTTCCCTCATTTGTTCATTCAGTTAGGGAGGGGGACACCGCAGAGTAAGATATGACTGTCCCCTCAGTAGCGGTGGAAGGAGTAGACAGGCCCAGTGGTAAGAGCTTTTTCGTTAAACGTCAATATTGATACAATGCTTAGAAGTGTCATGACACTTATTTAGTTAGTGTCAATAAATAAGTGTTGGCGTCTCAATAGAGACATCAAACTCAGTTAAGGACGGCTGTTTGTCCTAAACCTAATGCTGTTTATCTTTTCCTTTGATTTTAGGAGCTTATTTAATGAAAAGTCCCATAGACTGAAAAACCAAACATGAGGGTAGCAGGTAAGATATTTAATTCAGTAGTAATACTTTTGCTTTTTGTGTAACCTGTTTGTTTAGTAATGACTAAAGGAGAGGGTAAATAATCTTTTTCTATATTGAGTACAAAGCTGAAATATAATAAATTAAATCATTATTTAGCCTCTTTACTCATATAGTTGGAAAATCACAAATTGGACATTTAGTGAGTGTTAGTTACATAAGTGTTTGGGGGCACTTATGTTAAAATTATTTATGCTAAATGATGTAAGTTATGATTTTAATGTTTATGTTCTTATACATTAAGCTCATTTGCCTAATAATGCATAGATAATGTCCATATAAAGAACAATTTGACAACCTAGTGGGGCTGACTTTTGTGTTTGCTAAGTTCTAGTTCATTGAGGGAAATGAGCTGTAAAGTTGAAAAGCTGAAATTTTTCATATGTGTATACTTCAGTTAATACTAGAATATTGAAGCATTCAACCAAATGTGTTTTTGCTTAAGCGACTAGGTGTTTGCTAGTTCAAGTTCAATCTAAGTGAGGTTATGTGTAAGAACATCTGTTCCTTGGGCAGCATGTTGAGGAAATTGAAAACCACCTCTTGATTGATGTTCATAGTACGTATTCAGGGAGTTATCTTTCCACATTATAAAGAGACAGGTCCATAAATAACTGGAAGGGCTGGTTACCTCTTCCTACCTGTAGTGAAAATAAGTGCGACCCCTCCATGCCCACCCCCGACCCCCAGCACAGCAAAGGCCCTAGAGGAAATGCACACTTTACGTAGAAATTTCTATTAAGTGTGTATCCAACATAGGAGACACTGTGCAATTTCTCAAAATCAAGGTGCTCTTTCTTTTAATTATCATCTTCTCACCGGCAAACAAAATATTTTCCTACGGCTGAATCTCTTCGAAGTACCTCAAGTCGGGCGGGGGCAAGCACACAAGTCTTTTGGCTTCAGCCAGAATCATGTAGAATCAGGTGCAGGTGATGGAACATCGTGACTACTCAGCAAAGATCACTGAGGGGTGTGCACAACTGTTTTTGTAGAAATTTGAAAATCTGGATCTCTTGGTCATGAACTTCCAAAAACCATTCTTTTTTGAGTCGCTGTCCAATTATTAAAGAAAAATATTCCCAGAAACCAAGAGCTTGTTTGTGGTTTTAAAAAAACATGTTATGATGTCCTTAAAAGACTTTGAATACAGCAGGACGGACTATTTATGACTACATGTTTCCAGATGATTTTAAAAGTACATTAATTAATTAAGTAGGATTATTTGAAATAATCAAAGCAAGTTTCTCCCTCTCACGTAATTCTACATTCATTCTAGTTGAAATGAACTTTGTTATCAAGTCCATTTCTCTGATTCTGACAATTAATACCAAGGTTAATGGATGAATAATTATTCACTAAGGGCTTATTTTCTGTTTGGCACTGTTCCTAGCATAGGTCTTCAGGGGATTTCTTTTTAATGAATGAATAAGGAAGATTCACTATTAGTTTATTGCTTTTAAACCAATTAATTCTTTCTAATTTTTTAAAAACGTATCCTGGTTGCTTTGAAATATCTGCGTAGTCGTTATTCTTACAGTGAGGAATTGATGCCTAGAGTTTATGCATTTCAGTTTGTGAGAAGTAGGGACGCACTCAGATGAGTGCAGTCTGTGACTAGAAAGAAGAGGGAATCTCATGGGAAGTTATTAATGGGAACCTGGGTCTGGGATGGGTAGGCCCCTCCAAGTTCACGGTCGGATGATGGTCAGCTCTGGAGGAGACCCACTGTAACAGGAGTTCCAGAACTCCACCATTATGGGGGCTCTGCTCGTCTTCACCGGGCCAGTCCTCTCAGGAACCATCTGCTGATTCCGTTACCAGTTAGTTTCTCCACCTCTGACTTTTCTCTCCCTTAGAGCTTTTGTGTCCCCCTCGTTCCTCTGATGGTCCTCTGTAAGTGAGTAGGTCTTGGTTTAAGACTCAGTTCTACAACTGACTCATTAGGTGAACTGAGGCGTGTGATCTGAATTCTTAGCCTTGTTTTTCATCTTTGTAAAATGGAAATAGTATCTTGAAAAGCTGTGTGAGTGGGATTATGCTTACAAAACATTTAGCTGTATAGTAGGTACCAAGTAAATGGCGTGTATGTTTATTACATGTGTGTGTGAAGTATGTGTATGTGCACATATATGTATGCGTGATGCATATAGCTTGTATAGTGTAGGCTCAGGTTAACTTGGTATTGAATTTGGTCTAGAACTTTCATCTATTATAGACTTGATATTTTAGTATTCCAATCATGATCAACAAAGATTTCATGTATCTGCTTTAAACGACTAGAAAAAGGTTATCTCTAGTTGTACCTGCTCACGACGGATAGAAAATGAGATGTCAAGACTATAATCTTCATGCCTTTGGTCTTCAATGATCAAGAAAAAATGTGCCACCCGTTACCGTTCATCTATGTAGCAGACATTTCTGAGTGTTACTGTGGGCTGGGCACTCTGCTGGATCCTGTGGGGGAAAGTGTGCAGACCCTCATGGAACTTGACTGTCTTATGCACAAAAATTTAGGGGACTTGTAGTTGCTCTTGAAAACAGGAAGCACAGTTTTTGGAGAAGAGAAGATAGGAAACGGAGTGGGGTGAGGTCATTAGTTATGTACTGTGTTTCCCCCAAAATAAGACCAGGTCTTATATTAAGTTTTGCTCCAAAAGACGCATTAGGGCTTATGTTCAGGGGATGTCCTCCTGAAAAATCATGTTAGGGCTTTTTTTCCGGTTAGGTCTTATTTTCGGGGAAACACGGTAGTTAGACTTCCTCGTTGCCACCTCCCTTCTGTATTTATAGTGATTCTCAGCAGAAACGTGCAGCTCTGAGAACTGCTGCTTCTCAGCGTCCTCAGCCTTTCCCAGCATCAGCAGTTCGTCCCCTCCCCACTCTTAAGGATGTAGACCTAATCGCTTTAGGTTTATGAAATTAGAAGGAATATAGTGCTCTTTCACTTTTCCTAACGCAGTAGAGTTTCAGTCGTTTTTCAGGAGAACGTAGTAATTTGGTGTTAGAACAGAGTACTGTACAAAGCACCTGGCAGTGTGAGGATCCCTGGATTCTGGCCCTCGTGCTGCCACTAAGTTACCTGTCGTCCTGGTCAGTTGCCTCACACCTGGGCCTTTGTTTCCTGAAGGATAATAAGAAGACTGCTGATCCTATCTACCTTTTGTATCAGTATAAATTAAACATTTGGTAGGAGAAGGGAATGGTGATTGGACAGACTGATACTCATTTTGTTCCTGAATAACCTAATGTGATGGCTCTGAAATCCTAAGGGCCAGAGGAAGATGGCCTCTTTCCTGTCACTTTCCATTTCCTTTCCTGGCTTGCATTTTTTCTTTTTCTTTTTTAGATTTGCTTAGCTATGGAGAAAAAGGACACATGATGATTCCCGTTAAGCATTGAATTGGCAACTACTTTAGCAGTGCTAGCTATTTGTAAGGCATTCAGAAGTGGTTAAAGCTATATAGGTGTGAAAGACTGAGCGTGTGTCTTCATGGAGCTTCCCATATAACCACGTCATGAAGCACACGGACCAGGTGTCAGATGAAGTCCTCCAGGAGTGGAGAGGGACTGTGCTAAACTAGGTATCAAATGTGAGGAGGAATTCTCTGTTCACCACACCAAGGGCACTTATGCAGCTCCGAGAGGTAGGTTGGTTGGTGGTAGGACATCCCATTTGACTCCTTACTTAGTGCACATTCTGCTCTGTTGCCTTATTATCTCCAAGAGGTCCAGTGTTTTGGTATCATCCCTGTCTAGTATTATTGCCTGTTATATTTGAAAAGGATGAGAAATGGGTCATCCAGCCTACTTGATGGCAGTCTTCCATTAGCCCTGATAGTTTTGTGTAGTCAGCCAGCGATTGAGGCAGCTCTTTTTGTGTCTGTGTGTGTGTGTGTGTAAAATTAGATGACTCAAGCAGTTAGTTCTTTGTCTAAATTTCTAGCCGACCTGATAATTCTTTGGTCAGGAAAATCCCATATCTTGATGGATATTTGGTACCATTTTTGTTGTAAGTCGAGTAAAATTAAGCACCAATAGATAACAAGGGAAATGTTATTACTCTTAATTTTTTTTTTTTTATAAACTTACTTTTTTTTATTGAAATGCTGTATTATAAAAGTTCTGTGGGCTCATAAGCTCATGCTGAATTATTTCTGCCCTTTATCTAGGTGCTGCAAAGTTGGTGGTAGCTGTGGCAGTATTTTTACTGACATTTTATGTTATTTCTCAAGTATTTGAAATAAAAATGGATGCAAGTTTAGGAAACCTATTTGGTAAGTAAGTTTCATTTCTTTCCCGGACTTTCTTAAGTCTTCTTTTTGACGTGATAGTTTTTAAATTTTACCACTTACCAACATTGAGTCTCTCTGCTGTTTAGTCTGTCTAGGAAAGAAAATGTAATTAGACGAGCAAGTGTGATTCATTAGAATATTTTAAAATATACAATAGAAAGTCTTAAAATTAATTCAGTATAAGTCATAAATCTTCTACTCAACATTTTGAATATGTTTAATGGAGTCTCTTTTGTACATGCTTGGGCTCATTAATCATGGCATTGTGAACGCACATTCTAGAAGATTCCACACTCTGTTTGAATTGGCTGCTGCAAAACTTGGAACCAAACCTCGCCCTCAATTAGCAAGCGGTTAGGAGTCATGATAATGCCTGTTAAATTCCAGCCATAGAAGTCCGTCTTGCTTTCCTACCCTTATTTTCCTTCTACAACATTTTTTCTTTTTACCAATTTATTTAATGCTATATTTGTAAGCATATCATTGTAAGCTACCTTAACTCAGTGTTTAAGAAAATATTTACATTAATAAAACAAATTAACATTTAAAATGTTTGCATAAGCTTTGGCTGCTGTTTAGTTTAAGGTATTACAAAACGACCCATGAAAGGTGCGACTATAAAACTGGTAAAAAGTATTTTGATCTGCTAGGCAGAGATCAGATGAAACAACTTGCACATCTCTGGAATAGCAAGTTTAGCTTTCCATAAACTAATATTTGCAAGGGATCCCCAAGACCTAATTCACTCCCTCACATCTAGTTTCAAGACTCCCTTAAACCAGTGGTTCCCCAACTCTGATGTCACAGGACTCTCCAGGGAATGTTGGTAAATGCAGATAGATTCTGAGTCAGTGTTTTGGAAGGGTCCTGGGAGTCTGCATTTCTAACAAGCTCCCAGGTGATGCTGAGATGCCGATCATGGCCCACATACCAAATATCACGGCTTTAGACAATTGTGACTTGTAGACATCAATTTCTGCATAAATATTTTCAGGGACTTCTCTTACAACAGCTCCTTCAGAGTACTTTCTTGTACTGCCCTGAAATTGTGCCTGTTGTCCTCCCAAGTAAATAACAGTCCTCTGTCCCCTGCTGGCATTCTCTTCTTGTTAATGACATCTCAGAGAGTTCAGTTGTAGTCATACTCTTTCAGGCCATCTTTGTACAAGTTTTCATCTTACCAAGTTACGGAATCCTCCCTTTCCATCATTCCTCTTAATGTGCTAGTTATTCTTCTCTGAATCGTTTATTTTTCAGTATCCATCTGAAAATGAAGTATCCAGGATCCAGCATAGAGTAGTTATTACAAAGTACAGTGAGACCTAACTTTACTTCTTCTGTATAGAGTGTTTCTGTTACTACAAAGGGACCAGCCTGGTGGCCTTTGAGAGTGCAGCTGGTTTCAGTTGAATGATGGGGCAGAAAAACACTGAAGGCATTGAGGACTTGTTCACTGTTGCTGTGGAAACAATGTGTGTAGCTCGTTCTTCTAAGAAACGCTGATAGGAAGGGAAGAAGATTATGGGATGGTAGCTTGAGGCAGAGGCAAGTGGAACTTTTGTTTTTTTTCTTTTTTTTTAAAGTAATGGAGAGACTTTTACTTGTCTGTAGGCCTTGGACAAAGAGTCAGTGAATTACAAAACAGTGGACAGAGCTTGAACACACAAGAAAAGGAGGATCCTTGAGAGAAGGGAGGCGATGGGCCCGTTGGTACAAATAGAGCTTTGGGCAAAGGGCTCACTGTTTTCAGAGAGAAGAGGCTGGGGGAAGCCAGTGTTTGCCTTGTTTGGATCTCTATCTCTAGTCTGGACTGTTTCCGTAAGCATCACTGGGATGTTGCTATGTCTGTTTCCCATCTTTGATATCTGTCTATCTCACCGCTGCCAGACCAATTAACACTCATGAACCTTTAGTACTTCCCGTTGCTGGAGAGTAAAATCCACACTTCCTAATTAGGAGAACACTCAGGCCCCCGACCTGCCTCTGCTTTCCTCACCTGTTCTCTGCCCCTCCCCACGCAGCCTCACACCCCCTGTGCCCTTCTGCATATGACTGTGGGCACAAATCCTGCCCTTTCCTGCCTCAGCCTTGGCACCCTGCACGTGTTTCTCATCTCCCCGTCATCTGGTAAATCCTTTTCATTTTTCAAAACTGCATAAATGCCCCTTCTTGAGAGAAATCGTATTTGAAACTCCCTCTTTTCCTATTAGAATGCATTTGTTCTCTCTCTGAACTGTTTGTTCCAGTGCGTAGTACTTACATCTCAGTGTGGCCCTGATTTTATGCTTCCTTACATTATAGAGTTTCTTCTATTCTTCTTTACGTATCTATATCTGAATCGTGAGGGCAGTAATATCTTGTTGCTTCATCCAGGACCTAGCACTGGGCTGGACCCTGCAGATAGTACGTGCTGATTGAATGGAAAATGAATGGAGGTGATTGAGGGTTAGGATACTTCCATGGGAAGGAAGAACATTTCCAAAGTGAGCTTCATTGAAAGCTGGGTTAGTTGAAAAGCTGCTGGTCATCAGCTATGAACAGACCCTGAGCTACTTTAACGAGGTTAGCTGTCTCTTAATTTCCATTGTGATTTTTTCCTAATGTTAGGAACCTGCAACGTGATACTGTGTGTTTTAGCTGTCTGATGTAGGCATTCTGGGGACACATGATTTATTTTGTTGTCACCACTGAAGTCGTACACCACTATATCCACAAAATCTTACTGGATTCCAATCTACTGAATTGGTGAAAATTACGTTTGCATGGTTATATTTTAATTCACATTTCAGAATAATTGAGCAAAGATGGAGATATGGTTGTCTTTGCCATTTGTTTAGCATCCAACTTTATTTATCAAAGGGTAACTTTAACTGGACATTAACATTGTTTCTATAATTAATACAGATTTAGGGGACCCTGAGATTAACTGTAGTTCTTTGCGTGGTGAATATTTCCATTTTTTCCCCACTTGTTGATAGACTATCTTACTTGATAGTTTCCATAAATTTAGATTTATATAGTACAATTTTAGAAAAATAAGCACACTTCTATCTAGGAAGGAACAATGAAAAAAAATGTGCCCACCATTACTACTTGAAATTAACAAAATAGATTATGATTCTTTAAAAACAATTTTAACAAAATGTTTCATTTTGAGATAATTGTAGATTCACATGCATTTGCAAGAAATAATACACAGAGATCCTGGATACCCTTTACATAGTTTTTCACACTGGTAATGTCTTACAAAACCATATACAGTGTCGCAAGCCGGATCTCAACATGGATACAATCTACAGTCTTAGTTCTGGTTGTGATTTAATGTAGTGTTAGCTTTCAACCTGGGTGCTTATCAACTAGTAAGTGTTCTGAACACAGTCCAAATTATTTTTGCATGTATCACTGCAGTAAGTACTTCATGTTCTAGTGAGTTCATTCGTTTTTGCCCTTTCAGATTTAAACCATTGAGACAGTGTATACATAAATTACTTCACATTATTAAAAACTAAAGTGTAAAATGTAGTTCTCTCTGATTTCTGTAGCCTGACTTCTTGAAAGACATTTATTGATGAAACCAAATCGAAAATGTTTATTATTGTTCCTTGAAGTAAAAAGTTGTATGTATTGGAAGATATTAAGAATTAAAGCTACCCAGGTAGTTGGAGGAATAAAAGTTGCAGAAAAGGCAGGATTTTTGTGTTTGTATGCTGTGCCCATATGCTACATGTGGAGCAAATCCTGCTTTCTTTACGAAAATTTACCTGTTTGGCCTCCAGGTGTTAAGATTCTCAGAATTGCAAGGCTCATAGAGGGCTTTCAGTTTTGATGAATATTGAATAAATGTAGTTTTCACCTGGAGAGAAAAGTCGTACACAAGAATTTCTTTACCTTTGAGCATCACCTTTTACTCTTAAACAAATTAAATGGAGGTGATATTATTTACATAAAAGCCTTATGATTGAGAAACTGGTTTTCACAAAATTGCATCCCATTTTTATGAGTTGAGTAGCATTTATTTTTTTTATATTTCTTAAGTTTTACAAGCAAACTTGACCATTTCAGAGGCTCACCTCTGGTTTTCCTTTCACCTCGCTTTTCTCGGTCACTCATCCTCTGAGCATCAGGTGACAATTGGAGATGCTAAGATTCTCTCCTTAGCCCTCTTCTCTTTGGTTGGCCCCACCCAATCATTTGCTAATTTTCCAGTTTATATCTGCATCCCAGATCTCATTTACTGCTGGCCTTTGGACTTTTCCCCTTGGATTTTCTCCAGATATCCTAAAATGAACAAGTCCAACGCAGAACTCTTCATCCATCCTCCACTTCCGTCTCCTATCTGGGTGCAGAGATGATATTTTTGTTCATTGGCTTATGTGAATAAATGCATGAATGCTTCTAAAGCCAAATGTTTGAGAGACAAACTTGACTCCTCGCTTTCCATCACCCCTCCAGTCTGGTCCATCCCCAAGTCTCATCCTTGTTGTTTCTTTAGTCTACTTCTCTCTGTCTCTCTCTGTCTCTCTCTGTCTCTCTCTGTCTCTCTCTGTCTCTCTCTGTCTCTCTGTCTCTCTCTCTCTCTCTCTCTCTCTCTCTCTCTTTCTCTCTCTCTCCCTCCCTCCCCACCCCCCACTGGAGAATTCCCGAGGAGTTCTGTAGAGGGCACTGAGCCTATTTTCCCCAATTCATACTTCCCACATTGCTGTGTGATGGTTCTTTTTTTTTTTTTTTTTTTTTTAAGATGTTTATTAAAATATAGCTAAAACACAATACTGTATTAGCTCAGCTTAGTCTACTTCTTTCAAACCCACATTCACTCCCTTTGTTTGGGCTGCTGCCCTTGTTTACCTACGTATGTGCCTCTGGCGGTATCCTTGTACGTATGGACCCCTGGTCTCAAGTCGTGAACCCTCTGCAGTCTGCTGTCCACTCTGCCATCAGAAGGCTTGTTCTGAAAGCTCCCTGTCCTAGCTTCCCAGCAGGATGAGCAGTTTTTGGACAAGGGATCAGAGAGACCTCAGACATTCCTGTTTCCGGGGGTGGTGTGATAAGAGATGGGATGCTCGAATGAGATACGGCTTTGAAAATGAGCTCTGCCAGTTACTATTATAATTATGACTTGGAACAAACCAAATCCGTAAACCTCTCTGTTCCCATTTCTTTCTCTTAAAAGCAGGGATGATGATTGAATCAGTAATATATGCACACGTGCTTGACTGAGTGCCCATCACATGTGAATGAGCCGTGTTATGTTCCTGCTGCTTCCTCTCATCTTGTTCCCCTAAGTTAGATGGGCCAGAATCCCTGATTTGGGCAGCGTTCCTCCGGAAGCATCTTAAAACCTGAGCAAAGTAAAGCGGAGAATTTCTAGTCTTCATGATGCTAACCACTGGTCGTTAATACGTCTCTGGGCTTTCTCGTTGACAGAAGGGCAGAGCATTAGACCAGATGGTCGCTGTGATTATTTTTCCCTTATATGACATAATTAAGGAAATTGAAAGAATCCCAGCACCCTAATTTACTAACTGATCACTTTTTTGGTTTCATTCAGGTTTTTGTCCTTATCCATGAATATTTTTAGTACTTACAGGTAAAATTTGTTTTCTGCTTTATTCCACACTTTAAACTTTTTTTCATGTTTCTTCATGGCCTTTATGACATCAGTGGTACATGCTGTGCTGAGTATGCTAGAGAACTAACCTTTCTTTACTTGGTCATTTGGCTCTTTTTAAACAATTACATACTATTCTTTTTCAGCTTTAACTTTCTGTTCTCTGGTTTGAGTATGGGATTTACGCACAGGAAGTTCACAATGATCTAAAACAGTACAGAAAAACTGACTGTATCAAACAGCTGGCAGGCTTTATGTCACTGCATGTTTATCAGCCGCACCAGGAAATGGCCAATCTACAATACTACAGATGATGTGAATTATGACGTCCTGGGTTGGGATCGGCTATCAGTGCTTTAGAAAAGGTTCTTAGTGTAGACAGTCAGGTTGAGAGCTTCTGAATTCAAGTTAAGGTTTGATCAAAAAATTCTGGCTACCTTGAAATGATAAATTATAAAACTCCTTGTAGTTACCTTGTTTCTTTTTTTTATTACATCCAGTACGTTTCTATTTTAGAGAAATTAAAGCTCTCCACCACCCCCATCCCTCTTGTGTTCTTCCGAGCCCCCAAATCTCCTCGCCTAATCACTGAGATAGGTTTATGTATGCACTTCAGGGCTTTATATGCATATGTACGTGGCACTGTATAGCAGCAGTAACTTTTAAATACACTAATAGTACCCAAGTATATATTTAAAGTAATTGAAAGGGAAGTGTGAAATACTGTATGATACAACTTACAAACTCAGACAAACAGAGTAGATTGTTGGTTACCAGAGGTTGAGGGGTTGGGGAGGAGATATTGCTCAAAGGGTACAAACTCCCAGTTGCAAGATTAACAAGTGTGGGAATCTGATGTACAGCAGTGTTTATAGCTATTAATACTGTATCATATACTTCACTGTTGCTAAGAGAGTAGATGTTCAGTGTTCTCAGCACAAGAAAGAAATGGTAACCGTGGGATGGGATGCAGGTGGCAGTGAGTACTATGGTAGGAATCATTTTGCAATTTATAAATGTATCAAATCAACTAGTGGCACACCTTAAACTTACACAATGTTATGTGTCAATTATGTCTCAAAACAGCTGGACAAAATAAATAAAAATTTAAAAATAATGGTAAGTTTGTAGAATAATTTCCTGACTAGGATTTAAATGTATAATAACTAAAAATGAAAACAAAATGTAAAGTAAAAATAAAATGTTTTATTTATAATAAACTACTACCCTCCATAATTCCTCTACATAATTGCTTATAGTGAATTATGTAGCCTCAAGTTACTCTCTCGCTTTTCTCTAAAATGATATTCATGTTTTATTTATTATATACTGAGCAATAATTCAAACACTTTTATTTTTATAGGCCTGTTAGCTTTAAATATGTTTAAAAAGTGGATGCTTGCCAATAACCTTATTCTCTAACAAAGATAACTTTTTTTTTCTTAGCAAGATCAGCATTGGACACAGCTGCACGTTGTAAGTATTTCATCTCAATAATTTGCAGATGGTTTATTCTGTTTTAGGCATATGAGAACTTATATTCAAACAGTGGAGATAGTTCGATGTTAGCAAAAACTGATTTAGAAATTGGCTTTTGAAGTTATAAGGATGCTATTTCATTGGACAACCCAATGTCCTTGATATTTATTCTTAATAAATATATTATTTCATGAGTGTTTTTTAGCTTCAGTATTATAAGTAAAGAAAGTGAGTAAAGGAATTTCTAGCTAGAACTAATACGTGAGTAGATATTCATTGAGGCATTAGGGTTTTTAGTTGGTCCTTGAGGTAACTGCTTGTGCATTTATGTTCTGAAATTCAGAGTAACAATTGAAAACCTTCCCATCCTGAATTAAAAAACAGTAGCTTAAAAATAATGAGATAAAACATATTTACCCTCATCAAGATCACATTACTTGATTCATTTATGTCAATTATTAGCTTATTTCCTTGGTGGTTTTGTTTTTGTTTTGTTTTGAGGTTCTTTGAAACCCTCAGGAGAAAAAGTCCCAGCATATTTTCTAAGATATGTATATCTTGGTGATTTACATAATGCCCTTTGTGGTTTGAGATTTGAAACAAGCTCATTATAAAGTCTATTTACGTGTTTTCTTAAAAAAATCTATTTTCTTCCCCAAAGCTACAAAACCCCCCAGATACAAATGTGGCATCTCTAAAGCTTGCCCTGAGAAGCACTTTGCTTTTAAAATGGCAAGTGGAGCAGCAAATGTGGTGGGACCCAAAATCTGCCTGGAAGACAACGTGTGAGTATTTATCAGCATGGAAGCATAAAGCGTGCTATCAAGTTATAGCACATTGAACCTGTGTTTAATGGAGCTTCTTCTTTTAATAACTTTTTATTTTTCAATTACAACTGACATCCATATTATATTAGTTTCAGATGTACAACATAGTGATTTAGACATTTATATAACTTACAAAGTGATCACCTCAATAAATCTAGTACCCATCTGGCACCACACATAGTTATTATAATATTATTGACTATGTTCCTTATGCTGCGCTTTACATCCCCATGACAACTTTGTAAGTACTAATTTGTACTTCTTAATCCCTTCCCCTTTGTCCCATCTGGCAACCATCAATATGATCTCTGTATCTATGAGTTTGTTTCTGTTTTGTTTGTTTATTCTGTTGTTCACATTCTACATATAAGTGAGATCATACAGTATTTGTTTTTCTCTGTCTGACTTATTTCACTTAGCATAATATCCTCTAGGTTCATCCATGTTGTTGCAAGTGATAAGATTTCATTTTTAAAATTTTTATGGCCAAGTTATACACACACACACACACACACACACGTGTGTGTGTGTGTGTGTGTGTGTATATATATTTATATTTATATATATATATATTTATCACCACCTCTTTATCCATTTATCTATTGATGGACACCCAGGCTGCCACCACACCTTGGCCATTGTAAACGATGCTGCAGTGAACATATGGATGCACATGTCCCCTCAAAGTAGCACTTTGGATTTCTTTGGATAAATACCCAGAAGTGGAATTAACGGGTTCTTCTTTCTCTCTTTGTTTTAAAGTCTATGTTGTCTGGTATAAGTATTGCTGTCCCAGCTTTTTTTGTTTTTTATGCAATGCTTTTTTCCACCCCTTTACTTTCAGTCTGTGTGTGTCTTTCAATCTGAAGTGAGTCTCTTGTAGGCAGCTTATGTAAGTGTCTTGTTTTCTTATCCATTCAGCCCCCCATCTATTGATTGGAGCATTGAATCCATTTACATTGAAAGTGAATGTTAATAGATATGTAATTATTGCCATTTTATTATTCATATTTTTGATCTTTTTGTTTCTTCTTCGTAAAGAAGCCCCTGTAACATTTCTTGTAATTCTGGTTTGTTTTAATTGATCTTTTGAAAATGTATTCAGCATGCTTTTACTAAAGACAAGTGATTTCAATTTTCATTATACAATTTCCACCCCCCCCCACACACACACACACACATTTAAGGACTCTTAAAAGTTTTTACATTTCATATTAGAGAAAGTGACATAAGAGCACGGTATTTATCCAGCCTCAAGGAGAGATGAAGGATTTCCTCTGAGTGGATTTTCTAGATCTGCATTGTCTCATATGGTGGCCATGGCCACATGTGGCTATTTAATTTTGATTCTTAAATCATAGGGAAAAAGTTAATTCATTTACATTAATTAAAATTAAAAGTTGAGTTCCTCGGTCACCTGGCTACGTTTCAGGTGCGCAGGAGCCACAGGTGGCTTGCGCCTACCAAACTGAACAGCACAGAGTATTCATTCCATCATTGCAAAAAGTCCTATTTGGCAGCCTTGCCCTAGATAACGAACACCCCATCTCACAAACTGACACCTTTCATTTTCAGTGTTTGAATGCTGCTTGTCCAAGTGTGACATAATCCAGTAACAACCTCAAGCCTGTCCTGGCACAGAGCTGCTTGCCGCTGAGCTGCCGGGTTGACATGCTCGACAAAGTACAGTTTTTAGGTTTTTCACTTTCCTACCTCAGTGTCAACGATCACCTGTTTGGAGTTTTTGCCTCTGAAGTCACAAATCCTGCTTTTCGTCGGTTGCTTTTATTCTGCTCTTGCCTGGAAGATTAGATATGAGTTTATTTAAACTTCATGTACAAGAATAAATATCCCATTAAGTATGTAGAATAAAGAGGGACGTAATTTTTCAGATAAGAGGAGAGGAAACTAGGTCATTTCTCCCAGCATTTTGTGTGTCTTTTCTTTTTAATATAGAAGCTTCTAAGTATTTATCCTAGTCCCTTTTTCAGTTAGCTATGGGCAGGTTAGCCTCTTAAAATAACACTTTTCTTGTAAAATTAAAAGCTTGAGCTAGGTGATCTTTAAGATCCCTGCTCATTTCCTTTTTTTCCTTCATGCTAATAGTGATAATCCACTGTCAATCTGTTGTCTTGTGATTTCTCATTATAATAGACCTGTGCTACTCAATTATGTAATGAAAAACTTCGGATTTTAGAAGTTTGTAGGTTTTACATTAAATAAGACCTTTCCTATTAATGTAGAATGTTCCCATTTCGCTGTCTTATTTTGTTTGGCTGGAGAGGCCCCAGGTTTGATTCTGAATAATAGGAAGAAAGGCCTTTCAGAATACCTAATCTGAGTTAGATTGTTTTTGGCGATCTCTACCTATTTGAAGCATGTTGAGTTTTAATGCAAATAAGAAATCAAATTTTTTTTATTAGCAGGTTTTCAATGTAAAAGATGATATAGGTCAAAAAGAAAAAATAGTATGGAGGCGGTGGTGTCTGATAAAATAAGTACTGGGCTCGAAGCCTGGGAATTGGATTCTAGCATGGTGGGAATGTCACCTAGAATTTGTGTTGCAGTTGCTTTAACCGTAAAAGTTAGGCAGGCCACCTATCCATCCTCGGTCCAGGAACCGTGAGGGATTGAATAATCGATGGGATTTGATAGTCAGGCCTAAGGTCATGAAATCTGATTCCTGATAAAGGGTTGGCCAGACATCCCCAGTGGAGAAACTGCAGGGACCAGCTCCGAATCCACTACTTCTTCCAGGACTTTCCATTTCTGTACTGAAAGTTTTTCCAACAACAGGTTTAAAGAAAGAGTCTGAATTTTTTTAGCATCACTCATGGAGCTTAGTCTCATGGTGGGTGACAGACATTGAAGAAGTGAATGCAAGTGCAGAATTGCAGATGGTGGCACAGGCTGTGCAGAGCTGCAGGGGGTGACGTCACGAGTTCTGGTGGGGGTGGGTGCGATGAGGTTGAGGTGTGCCACTGCAGATTGAGTGCGTCAGGGAATTGTTGCTCTGACACAATGATGTCTCGTCTGAGAACTGAAGGACAAGAAGGAAGACGGGCAGGTGAGAAGTGGGGCAGAACACTCCAGACCGAAGGAAGAGTGTGCTCAGATGGGAAGGAGCTGGAGAGACGTGAATGAGAGCCAGGCCTGCAGGAACGTACAGGTCGTGCAGGTTAGGGCTGAGCTGTTTTCCTGAGTGCACTCACACGTTGTTGACAGTTCTCAAACTGGCATGTCATAACTTCCTTTACATTGAGAAAAGTGACCTGACAGCTGTGTAAAATGATTAGAGAAGTGGGGTGCGGAGAGCAGTTGGAAGGCCATGCTAGTCGCTAGCAGAGCCTCCTGCCATGTGCAACGGACTCATTTTTGCATATATGCTCACTGAAATGTAGAAGTAGATACTCAAAATACATATGGAGGCATTTTCATATCTGCCTACATGTGTTCTAAATAAATCACTTTGGAAACTACTAATCCAGATCAGTGCTTCTCGGCGTGAGTAATTTTGCTCCCCAGGGGACATTTGTCTATATCTGGAGGCATTTGGGGTTGTCACAGTTGTGGAGGTGCTGCTCATAGAGGCAGGGATGCTCTTAAACATCCTGCATCACACAGGGCAGCCCCTCCACACGAATTTTGAGGCCCATAGTGTCATAGACAGAGTTAAAGAAACCCTAATACAGATAAAAGATGATAATTACCTACAGGGTCATGGTCACGGTTTTAAGGACAAGTAGATGCAGTGAAGGTACATATTATGGCGATTAAGATGGGTTTCATTAGTTAGAAGTAGAAGATCCTGGGTATAAACATCAGATGTCACACAATAGAAACTGGTTTCTTTTCTGTTAGAGAACCCATAGAATTTACTTATGTTCAAGATGTAGCTTTTATTTTGGAGATATACTCGTTTAATTTCAGTTTATATGAAGTTGATATTAGGAGTAATACTTCACCTTTTATTATATAATCTTAATATCTGGTACAGGAATATACAGCAGACTGTTGTGAGGGATTTGTATTTTGTTCCATGAAGGGACCAGATAGTACTGTTGGCTCTGAGGGCTAAGAGGTAAAATAGAGAATATTATGCAAGTATCGATATACTCATTGAAATTGTAACTATTTAAATATGTAAAAACTGTTCTAAGCTCATGAGTAGTAAAATAAAACACAACCAAAAAACAGTCAGGTGGCATGAGGTGTAGTTTGTTAAATCCTGCTCGAAACTAATCATTTTAAGAAGTAGTGGTTGGTACATATAGTAGGTATTGGAAGCAAAGCTGTATTTGAGATGTAGACTCTATAGGATCATTGCCTGTAGATTTTGGCCTGGAGGTGTGCAGAGTGGCGGGGGCGGGGGGGACCTTCAGATTCACGAAGGAGACAAGAAAATATTTCACCTGGTGTTAGTAAGCGTGACTAACCATTCTCCACTTAAAACCTTCAGTGCTTTGTCCTTTGCTGGTTAGTTATAGATTTCCCCTGACCGAATTTAACTTTTTAAAAATTAATAAGCTGCTGCCCTCTTGTGAGCAGCCAGTGTCATAGCGCTTCTGGTTGCCTTGATTTCTTTGCTCTGATGAACACAGCAGCATCCTCTGACGTGATCTCTGCGTGGAGAAGACATGGCGCCACTTCATAGTTCCTGGGCCAAGTGAATCACAGCTACTGCCTATTCAGATCAATGATAGAGTTCACTTACGTGTTTCTGAAAGGAGCAGAGCAAATGTATTTGGAAACTTCCCTCCTTTGTGTGTGTGTGTGTGTGGTAGATTTATTTGGCCCACCTCTCAGAACTAGTCTTGCACACACATAAAAAAAGTTTTAAGCTTTATTGCATGTAAAGTTTAGAGAACGACACATGAAACTTGGAAGGCAGCTATGCAACCAGTGTGGGTAGATAAATAGTCAAATGTCACTCAGCTTTTAAAAATCAAAATTTTTATGCATTCCTGTTCCATAATACCTTTTTAATGAACCTTGGAATAGAACATTTTCTTAAACTTTTATTTTGAAATAATTATAGAACGCACAGGTAGTTGCCAAAATGGTGCAGAGAGGTCCAACATACTCTTCACTCAGTTTTCCCGATGCTTCTGTCTTATATAATCATAGTACAATATCAAAATCCAGAAAATTGGCATCATCACAATGTGTGTGTCTAATTCTGTGTCGTTTTATCACATGTATAGATCCATGTAAGCAGCACAGCAATTAAAATGCGGACTTATTTCGTCATCACAAAGATGTCTTACTGCCCTGTTATACGTCACCCCCCACCGTCACTAACCCCTGGCAACAGATAATCTGTTTATCATTTCTATCATTTTGATGTTTTGAGAATGTTAGATAAATAGAATCGTGCAATATGTGACCATTGAGATTGACTTTTTTTCACTCAGCATAGTGCTTTTGAAATAGTAGCGCACGTCAATAATTTGCTCCGTTTGTGTTACTGAGCAGGATTCTGTGGAAGGGATGCACTGCAGTTGTTTTATCTATTACCTGTTGTCCTCAACCAAACAATTGCAGTTGTTTCCAGTTTTTGGCAGTTACCAGGAAAGCTGCTATGACTAGTCATGTACAGGTTTTTTTTTATGTGGATATACGTTTTTATTTCTCTGCCATAAAGTGCCCAGGAATTCCGGGTTGTGTGTTAAATGTGTGTTTAATTTTGTAAGAAATTGCCATTTTGTAGAGCAACTGCACCATTTTACGGTCTCACCAGCATATATAAGAGCTCCGATTTCTCTGTATACTTGCTAGCATTTGGTATTGCCGCTACTTACTTTAGCCGTCCTAAAAGGTGTGTAGTGATATCTGTTTTCTTTTCCTTATGCCTACTGATGTCACACATCTTTTAATGTGGTTTTTTTTTTTTTTTTTGCTACATATACATCCTCTTCAGTGAAATATCTATTCATGTCTGTTGACAATTTTCTTCAGATTATTTGTTTTTTTACTGCTGAGTTTGGAGGATTAGAGCTGTGCTCATTCATATGTTACAGGTTAACTGCAGCTGTGCGTTCTGTGAAAGTCACCAACATATTCTGTGAGAATCAGTTAGCTGTGAGGAATTTACAGTAAAGTATTCTAGATTTCATTATCTGCCAAATGATGTGCTGCACAGCTTTGTATCAGTAAAATTTATAATAAATGTATGTACCTACATATGTCTGTATAGATGTATAAATATATGGGTGTGTGTGTGTGTGTGTTCACATCTGCATACTCTTCCCCTAGCCTCAAGCCGGTTGGTAAACACTGAATAGCTCACCACTGGGAATATTACTGTTACCCCTAATTATTAAAGATACCCAGAATTTTAGTTTAATAATTCTAATCGAACAGACTGCACTGATGACAAGCAGCTGTATCACTAATGCCTTCCCTTTCATACCATCATTGTTTCTGTGGAATGGTCTGTGACCTGCCAGTGGGTGTTGAATATACTGTCATACCAGTCAGGTATGACGACATAAGTGACTGTGGTTAGCAGCAGTCATTATATAAATACAGTACAACTTCTTCTGGGTGCAGAGAAACTTTACACTGAGAATCACGAAGAGCATTTCCCAGTTCGGTGGAACATTCATGAAAGAGTGCTCCCCCGCCCCCACCCCAGGTTCTTTCTTTCACATCATGAAAGATTGGGGTACCATCTCACTTCGTGTCGCACTGATGTTACAGAAGAGGTTGCCAGTTGTTTGCTTGGTGTAGATGGTGTAGATTATGTGCACGGTGTCCACATGTTTTAAGGATTTCCTAAAATGCTGTTTCAATATCTGAGGCAGCAGAGCAAGAAATAGTCTAGTATTTTGCCCTGATACTTGTTAATATATATTTCTATTTGTGGAATTTTATTTGAAGTTATTAGACTGTTTTCTCTGATTTAGTAGAGACCTTTTATTCCCCTCTGCAGTACTAAACAACTGTACATATAATACCCCCAGCCTTTGTGGGCATGCCTTTATTTCTTTGGTATATGTTTGTGCAATAGCTAATTCTACATTTGTCTTGACGTTTCCCTTTCAGTTTAATGAGCGGTGTGAAGAATAATGTTGGACGAGGGATCAATGTCGCCTTGGTAAATGGTAAGAATAATTATTTTAACTAATGGATGTAGTCAGTAGATATGCATGTGCCACTCTTGATACTAACCACCACCACCACCACCACCACCACCACCACCCCACCACCCCACCACCACTACCACAAACCAACAGGAGGTGGAGAGTCCGTGTCTGAGGATTTACAGCATGATTTCTGGGAAGCATCCTGCTGTCCAGTGTGTGGAAAGCTTTCCATGAGACTGTCAGGATACAACCAATCCAACATTAAGTTGGTTAATTCTTGCTGTAAATTTGGGGATCCTAGCAGAATATGAAGATTGACTGACATGAATGAGAAGGTGTAAGAAGACAAAGGGTGATGGACTTTTGGATGGGGGTGGGGGGATGAAGAGTAAGAATTAAATGTAATTTTTCAGTATTTGTCCACATTTCTTCTGATAAGTTCATTATAGTAAATACATTTATTGAACCCTGAACATCTTGAGTGTTCTTGCAAAGTCAGATCTGAAACGTGAATCCATGAAGTGAGGCCTAACTGCATGCTGGTCTTCTCTTTCTGGTATAATAACCCTGTAATAACCCTGGAAAATGGTGATTAAAATCACAGCCACCTTACCCAGTCTATAGTGTAGGAAAACACTTTTTATTTGTTTCACAAGAGGTAAAGTTTTATGTTCCTACTTTCTTCGTTTTATTTAAGTAAAAGGTTCTATACTTATTTATCTATTTAATTGATAACAACAACAAAAAATAGATTTTAAAAGGGAAATAAATGTAAATTTTATGAAAAGATGTCTTTAACGATAGAAAAATGCCTAATTTTGAATTGGAATGGCCTGCAGTCAGTAGTGAATTTCTGCTTGCTACTCTGGCTTACAAGACTAGTGAGAAAATCCAATCTAAAAACGACCTTTTAGAAATATATTTCAAATGCATACAGTTCAGATTTTAAGTGTTTCCCAAGATAATTCGTATCCATCATTGAATAAGATCATTTGCCTTATACAGTGTAAAGTATATTTTAGTTGCATAATTTAATATCACTTTGGTTTCTTTCAGGAAAAACAGGAGAAGTATTAGACACTAAATATTTTGACATGTGGGGAGGAGGTGAGTTTGAATAACTTAATGGCCTGTTGCTAGTTCTGGCTTCTTAATCACCTCAAATATAATGTTGCCCGTTAATGAGAGAATAAATGGTGCAATTTTTGTGTTCATGTTGTTTCCCTTTCTTTTCACTACATGTCCAGCTATGTGTAAGTGATCAGTCATATTGTATATACTTTTTTAAAATTTGTTTGTGGTATGTAATTAGCAACAGTAATATCAAAATTGAGATTTTAATAAAATCTGAGTCCTGTTTTCTGCGAGACAAATAATTCAAAGCTTTGGCCTCCTTTAGGTCTCGGTCTGAAATTAAAAAAAAAAAAAAGTAATTTGACGCTAGGCATAACTTGAACGCTAGGCATAATTGAAGCATTTTGAACTGACTAAATTGATTTCTTTACATATGATTTTTCAGTCTCGAAAATCAATGAAAACCAGGATTCTTATTAAGGTAGATGGATATGTGAGAGAAGGGTGAAACTTCCTGTCCAGTTCCTCTGACTCAGAGTGATGTACAGATAGCTATCTTCTTATTTGGAAGTTCCTCAAGTTGTGGGTGGAAGTCATTCACCAGCACACAGAAGCGAGGAGCTGGCCCCTCGAGGAAGAATGCTGCCCCAAAGATAGGGAGTTCGCTTCAAGTTTGAAGGAAGATCAGCACTGATTTAGCTTTTGATTCTTCCCTAAATTGTTGTTTTGGGAAATGTATCCACACGAGGCTCTCCGTGCACCTGACCAACCTCTTTGCGTATTTCCTAGAAGCCAACAGCTTTAGGCTTCCTGGAAAGTGTGTGAAGAGTTTTCAGACAGTTCAGTGTTTCTAATCTTTCTTCAGCTTGTAAAAAGATGCCACATAACGTTTATTTTTTGAATGCGATTAGGAGAACTTTTCATAGCTGTCAAACTGTGGAAACTGAAAATGCAGTCATCAATTTTAGACCCTAAAGGCATGATCGGTCCGAGCAAAGCTGTTCCTTAGAAGCACTACCAGAACTGTTGCTGCAGTCAGTCATGTGACCAGAGGCTCTGGTATTTCATCCCAGTCAGATTCTTTACTGCTCCAAAGACTCCTCCTGTTGAAAAATAATTGCCGTTTACTACCATCTTTGCATTTAAGTGGAAATGATTTGTGAAAAAACTCTGGTACGTTTTTTCCTAATCGAAAATGCTGTTGTTATAAAATAGAGTGAGAGAAAATCTTTGGAGTCTTTGCTGTGACGAGAACCAGAGTAAACTTGAAGTGACCCGGCTTTGATGTAGTGTGAGACTTAGGGGTGGTGTAGGTGTAAACTGATATGTAGGACCGGGTCTCTCTCTGCATTACCAGTTTGTAGTCGCTGAAATGGTTTATTTTGAAGTCCTGGTGAACCTGATACACCAGATGAAGTGGGTTATGACTATAATATTTGCCATAGTTTGGCTTTTAGTGATGACCTAACCTACATTCCTTCCCCTAGTTTATAGTAAGTGGATATGCCCAGAAGATCCCTTAAATCAGTGTGTGTGTGTGTGTGTGTGTGTGTGTGTGTACACATTTCTATAATTTTAAAAATTACAGATCCTTTTGTGAATTGCATAAAGCTTATGTATCCTCTCTTTAGAAAAGAACTCATACAAACAAATTGACATATACTCAGGGAGTCCATGAGCCTTTCTCCTGCGCCCTGAATTTCTTACTTTAAGTCATAAGTCATGCTTTAACATAACTTTGCTGTGTTGGTTTTGTTTTTGTTTTTGTTTTTTTCATTTAGTCCCTAGAATATCAGTACAAAATACACATAGGATGAATCAGGATTAGAAATTTTAAGTTGATGGTGGGATCATATTAAGGAACAAACTTAATTTTTTAACCTGTTCATACTATTAATCTCCTTTTTGGTTACTCTACATTAGAACTTGTGATTTACAAACTATATTTTATATTATTAACTTTGCAGATTATCATAATGGTTACTCAGTCATTTAAGAAAAAAAAAAACCTTCAACTGTTTCTTTTTCTTCAGATGTGGCCCCATTTATTGAGTTTCTGAAGTCTATACAAGATGGAACCATAGTCTTAATGGGAACATATGATGATGGAGCAACCAAGTATGTAAACTTAAAAATCTATACAACATTTTTGAGTTATATTTTATAATTATGAATCAATACATTCTCATTGAAAAAAATATTTCTAAAATAGAGCAAAGTCCCAGATAAATACTATTAACATTTTTTAGTATATTTCTTTCTATCTGTCTGTGTATTCATCATACATATATTACAAAATTGGAATTACATAAAGTTTGTTCTACCCTTTTATATTTTGTTTTTTAGCAACTTTAAATTGTTTTCCCTGGCATTAATATTTTTTGATAGCCTCTTTCACGATTCGCCAACAGTTGATCATATGGCCCAACCTTAAAATAGAGATCCCTACTTAAAATAAAAGTTCCCTATTATTGCCAAATTTTTTGTATGTAAGTAACATTGTGATAAACATCCTTTTACATATTTTTTTCACCTTTGATTATGTCCTTAGGGTAAGTTCCCAGAAATGGAATTACTTGTGAAAGGATAAATGTGATATATTTTTCATAAAGTTTAATAGATGGTTTGTAACTTTTTGCTTAAAATTGTGTATGTTGTAAAAATTTGGAAAATACAGAAAAGCACAAAGAAGAAAACAAGTTACAGTTCATCTCACTACTCAAAGATGACCATTGATATTATTATTATTAGTTTCCATCTCCATATTTTTTCAACGTGCATAGTTTTTTTATCTTAAACATTTAGAAGGGTAATATTTATAGCATACCTTTTCATTTATTTATGTGGTGAATATTTTCTCATATAATTAAATATTTGTTCATAACAATTGCTCATGTCTGCCTGGTACAGTTTTTAAACATGCCATGATTTAAAATCTGTTTAATAAAATACCTACTGCTCTTAGGCTCTTTTCAATTTTCATACTTGGCAAAAATATACTACTTTAATATTTTTTGAACTATCTATTTCCTTAAACTACATTTTTTAAAAATAGGTTGTTGAATTAAAGGATGTGCACATTTTTAAAAAAGGATTTTTTAAACTTTGTACCAATTTTACATGTCTCTCAGAAGTTTCATGACACTGATTGTTGTTAGGTTTTTAAAAGTTTCCAATCCTAAAAGTTTTGGAGAGGAATATTGTTTTAACATGCCTTCTTGTTCGTGAGAATGGTTTCTTTAACAAGTGTTTTGGCTCTTATAAATTGTCTTTTGACCATTCAAGTTGATTCTTATTTATCTGTAAGAGTCCTTTTCATGTTAGAAATATTAACCATTTCTCATGTTAAAATGTAGAATTTGGCACATCTTCCATCGATTTCACTGTTTTTATGTATTTGTAAAAACCCACTTATAAGTTTCCAGTGACTTATAATGCCTGTTCTTATGTCAATTTGACTATGTTTTTGAAAGTTCTGTCCTATTTATTCCTGCTCCAATAAGACACAATTTCAATTTTTTAATAACTTTTATAAAAATAAGTATACTTAATAACTTTCTGGTGGGGCAGACTCCTCTCTAGTAGTCTTTCTCAAAAGAAAAACATCTTTCCTATGATGCTTGTTTCAGACAACTTTTATCAAGAATAAAAAGCATTTGTTACAGATTTTACTTGAAAAGACTTTAAACTACAAGATTTACACAGGAATATGGCATGTCTTTCTATTTATTGACTTTTTTATACATGTATTTAATGTGTAACTTCATTACCTATGGATTTGCACTAAGAAAGCAGTGCCACTTTCTGAATGTTTCTAAGCTGAAACAGTTTCACTGACATTGTGCGTTTTATCAGTTCAGCTACAGATGTTTTAAACCCATAGTTCCAAGGTAAAATAGAACTGGCATATTCAACCATTGCCACATAGCTACTGTGTTACCCCCCAAATAAGCCCTAACCGGAAATAAACACTAGCATGATTTTTCAGAATGCCCCTAATACAAAATAAGCCACTAATGTTTCTTTTGGAGCAAAAATTAATATAAGACCCGGTCTTATTTTGGGGGAAATATGATAGGGCTTATTTTATATTACGAGCATCCTGAAAAATCATGCTGGGGCTTATTATCCGGTTAGGTCTTATTTTCAGGGAAACAACGGTAGATAGAACTAAACAGAGTATAATTAGGCTTCCTAATCAGAAAACGAGTAACGTGCTATTTGCTTTCGCTGAGAGAATAGGTTATTACGTATATCGTTTGAGGTATTAAAAAAAGTAGGCCTACTTTTCTGAACAGACACACATGACCTCTGTTTTCCACCAGGTTATTTCATTGTTACACCTGATGAGCATCAGAGCTGTTCCCCTTCTGCTAATAATAAATTGGAGGCATACCTACGAACTCAGGCCAGGATGATGTTTTCTAGAGCCTCAGAGCAGGGTTCAACCTCTAAGGCAAAAGGAGAAATGTAAACGTCGATGTCTTTAAACTTGGTCAGCTTCTGTGAGTTGAAATGAATTCAGCTTGTATGCATTTTCAGTTTGGGGCACATGAATTTATATTTCGAGTATTTCCCTCTTTTAAACAGTGGTGAAATAAATTACAAACATCATGTCCTTTATACGGAAATGAACAAACACTGCGTATGAAAGGCCATCTACCTCTATTAAATATAACAAGATACCACCACATATTTGGCAGATGTCTGAACCTTCGAAACGACTCATCAGCTGTGCTATACCCAGTCTTACATGGGAATGAAAAGCTCTGATGTGTTACGGCTTGTCCTTACATAAGGCTACTGGATTTTACCTCCTAACAATTGGTTTGTTCTCCCGCTTCTACTCAAGAGAGCAGTGAGGATAGAATGGACGTGCCTGTTCTCGGCAAGATGAGGAGTTGCTATGTTTGCTATGACAGCAGGACTCGGTGCTCTGTCTTGTTCCTCTCTGGTCTTCCTGAGTCACTACCATGCATACTGAGCCTCTGGGCTGTCCTCTGAACTTCAGCAGGAAAGCTGCGACGGGTTTCCATCTCAGCATTTCCCAGTGTATTCAGTGGAAACCCAGTCCTTTAAAACTATAATAATGGTCAAATAAGTTTGAGGATGACACCTTGTTTTGTACCTTTTTAGGGGTTTACAATAAAAGGCTCTGAAGTTCTGCCCTAAAGAAACCTCTTTACCTTTGTTTAGGCCAGTGTTAATCTTGATTTTGTAAAAACAAAATAGAAAAAAAACCTATATCCAAGAAAACTTACATTTTAGGGGGTGCAAGTCTTTAATGATGCCTACTTTCCACCTCAACCCCTTATAAAATAAGTTGGTTTTTGTTTGTTTAATATAGAATAGAATAGTCTGCATGAGCAAGTTAAATTGTGCTGTCATATGTCTCCTTTTGGAGAGAACAGTCCATGACATGTTAGCTTCGTGCCTCAGTGAAGCTTTTAAATATAGATGTCTTGAAGTAAGAGATCTTCAGGGTCACTTGAAATAATAGCATCTCAACCCTGGGCCAGACTCCCTTGGAACTTTTCTGTGAATAACTCCACTGCTGACCTCTAAGGGCGCCAGTTATCCTTGTTATTTCTCTATGTGAAGCAAAACATTAACCGATCCTTCAGTAAATATTATGTTCTCAGGGTGATCTCCCTCTAAATTCGCCCCACAGTCCTTTTCTTGGATAAGTGGAACAACAAAACAATAAATATGGTCCCCAAATCATTTGCCTCAGTATTTGAAGCTTAAAGGCTTCTTTTTTAGTTTTCTCCAGGCTCAATACACATGGCTCTTTTAACTATGTATCATGTAAAGTTTCTAGGTGGTTTTACCCTCCTGGCTGTATTTCTTGGACGTCCTCTAGTTCATTATTGTCTCTCTTAAATTGAGTGTCCCAAATCGAACACAGTGTTCCAGATGTGGTCTGGCCAGTCCAGGGCACAATAACGATGCTCGCTTACCCTGCTGGAGAGATTACATTTCTTTGAATATTCATTCAGACTTGTATTAGTTTTCTTTTAAACAGTCACATCACATTTTTGGCTCCTGAGTTTTTGGTCAAGTTAAATTCTCAAATCTTTCCATCTGATCTCAGACGTTGGTGTTTTAAGCACTGCCAAGTCAGGTCTTCTCCCTAGTCAGAACTTGATTAGATTTCATCTAAACAAAGGACTTGATATTCATGGATCCTTGTTAAATTTAATTTTGCTGATTTTGGCCCACTTGGCCTTGATTCTGACATTTGTCCTATGAGGTTTCTATGATCCAGGCTTTGTATTCTCTCCAAAGTCGTTCTTATGTTTAAATCTAAGTCATTGATAAAGACGTTTTCTGAGGGTAAGTATGCCACCCTGTTAGAATGGTCTCCTGCAGGGGATTTGTCTATTAATCAGCTGCAGAAACTACTTTTCAGACAGATGCCAATGGCCCCTAACAGGCATACCATCCAGCTGCTTTGTCATTATTTTACTCATAGAGACTATTTTCTGAAACTATCAGATGCTCACTTGAAATTCATGAACTATGCTAATTCCAGTCCCCTGATCTGCCCCAAACCTCTTCAAAAGCCGAAATCGCTGCAATGACGGTAGCCTGACTTTACTCATTCCTGCCTCCTTCCCACTACCTCCTCTCCTTCTTTCCTTCCTTGTTTTCATGCTCACAGCATCTCCTTGTAATAATCCCTTCACGAAGGTTGCTAGGAATTGGAATTGGTTTTATTGGACCCTGATTTCTAAAATATTCCTTGCCTCTTTTGAAAACTGGAATGTTTAACTATTAATGTCTTAGCATCTCCATTTTCCATGATGCTTCTAAAATAACTGTCACTACATTGAAGGTTATATTAACAAGTTCCTTTAAAATTCAGGTGTGTGATGTGTGTGGACCTAGCGGTTTAAATGTACTTTCAAGCATTTATATGGACATTCTTGTACTGCCATTCCCTTTTCATGTTGATCAAAGAATGTTTGCCTTCCTGGAAAAGAAAATCATGCTTTGATCTTGATATTATGTTTCTTGTGAAACAGTGGTTCTCTTCATTATTCACACTTAGTAGCAAAAGCTCTTTTCTGCGGCCTTTTAGAGTTTTATGAGTCTCATCTCATTCTAAGCACTACAGACCTTCCTGATAGTACTAGTAAAAGTTGTGTCATTGGTAGTAGGATTTGCCTTGTATTTTTGTACACTTCCTTTTTGAAGTTTCAGCCCATCGCAGAACACTCCTATAGTAGCACTAATTTAGAAATTGTCTCCCTTTTTTCCTGAGATTATTAGCAAATTACATAGTGGATATTGTTAGGGTTTTTGTTTGTGCGTTGGTTTTTAAGGAGTCATATTATCTCATAAGAGTTTCTAATCTGAACTTTGTGTAATATGTCTGCTCTCTTTAAAGTCTAGGCTACATGGTCTCCTTTGCCTAGAGTTTCTTGTTCTGCAAACTCCTAAGGTAACATGGTGATTTTCTTCCAATGTTCTTGATACTTGTACTTGTCAATTGGTCCTTTCCTGTTAGTCAGAATTGAAGCCAGAATATCAGTTCTCCTTCTTGCTTTGTGTACTTTTCGAGAAAGGGAGCCCTGGCTGGGTTTGATGGTGTGACTGAAGGACTATCCAGTGTTCTTCCCTTCGCCTCAAAGATGGAGGCAGATCCCAAGACTCCCCATCGTCAGTTCCCACTTCCTCTATTTCTACTCTAGTTGTCTCTGTGCAGCTTTGGAGTCTGTTCTAGGAAAACTAGCTTCCTATCTCTGTCTACCTTCTGGTTTGTCACAGGATAATTTTCTATTCATTTAAAAAATATCTTAACTAAAGTAATTTATTTCATAGAAATTTTTAACAATTTAGCTACTTATGACCATTAGTAAAGATTAAAATACATGTAGCACACTCATGGTGTTCCTATGTATAATAAAACAGCTTATCTCTAAGTTTCATGCTGTATATAATATAACTACATCAGGTACCATGGCTTTTAAAAAATGGGGCATTTTGACATCTACTGTATATTTGACATCTAGTGCTTAAACTATTGGCTGTATTGTATGGTTTTAAACTTCTTTTTGAATTGTGAAATCATCTTTTGCTTAGTTAAATAGAAAATATCAAAAAGGACTAATAAAATCCTCTAAACTCTACGTAGGCGGATCAGAAAACTTTAGAAGTCATCAAGAGAGTTAGTTATCTTGTTCTAAAAGTACAGTTAGATAGATACAGATGGGGACAGGGGTGCCCACGACCACCCCCAGGTGTGGTGACCTGCTAGAAGGATTTACAGGACCCAGCATATAGACCTGCTCACCTACAGCTGCCATTTGTTGCAGCAAAAGGACAAAAGTGCATGAGGCAAAGTCAGGTTTCCAAGAGACCTCTCCCAGGTGGTCACACAGCACATGCTTAATTTCTCCAGCAATAAATGGTTAACAACACTGTGAAATTCTGTCTCCTAGGGAAGCTTATTAGAGACTTAGTGCAGAGGGTTTTTATCAGGAGCTGGTCACCTAGGCACCCCCAGCCTGACACATTCCCCAAGTTCCAGACTGCTAGAAAGAAAGTAGGTTTTTATCGTAAACTGCATTGTTTGTACAGTTAAGGCACAGTGAGCCCTTCCAGGCAGTTCTGGGAATGGTGAGAACCCTCCCCAAATCCCAGTCTCCCGAGGCTGGTCAAGGACCAGTCTTGTTACTCGGCCTTGCTAAGTAAGGATAGCCACTCAGGCCTGCTCTGTGAACCTTTCCTGCGCAGGACCCACGGGTGTTCTCATGGGAAAGTGAGGAGAGAAAGGAACGGAGTCCAAACGTGAAGCTACATTTTCCAGTTGCTTCCAGCTGTCTGGCCAAATTGGTTTGGTTTATTCACACGTATCAAAATGATCACTTCCAAAAATCAGAAGAAAAGATGTCAAAATGATTCTGCCTGTTAATATATTTCTTAATTGATGTAAAATTCTTAGGTAAGAAAGAGTTTACATACTTTTTGCAGGGTGTCAGAGCTGCATTTGGATAGCCACCTACTTTGCAGGCAGTGTTTGGATATAAAGCAATCCCTCGGCGTTGGTGAACTTAACATTGGGCTCTTCATGAGCAACCCCCAGTCCTGCAAGGTGCCAGTTTGTGACTGTTCTGAGATGTAAATGTGATCGAGCCCCAGGGCTGCCCTACAGGACGTCCTCGCTAAGCTGCGCAGTGAATCTACTGCCAGACCTCTGCATTTTGATGCTATTTATTCTTGTTATAGCTGCAAAACTCACCCGTTAGTGCTGATGATGCAAATAATGTGATCTAAGAGAGTAGAACTGGATAAACTAATGAGTGGAATTTGACTCTTTTCCACGTCCACAAACGTCCACAACACGCTGACACTGTTTGAAACAAGAAAACGGGGTTCAGGCAATGCTTTCAGGGAGCGTCTCTCTAAAACAGCAGTTGCTTATCGAGTGAGCAAACAAATGAAAAGTGATAGCTGATTCATGTGAGGATGGGCTCGGGAAGCGGCTGTAGACAAAGTTCGGGGAGCAAGCCAGAAGCACTTAGTGGTAATTCTATGCGAAAGGCTCGCAGTCTCCAGGCGGCTGAGACGCCATGGGCTGTTTTGCGCAGCCATTTCATTTATTTGTGTTTTACTTGTACTGCATCGCGTTATGCAGGTTTGAGTCCGAAAGGCTGACTGTTCCAGGACAACAGCTGATTTTCTTACCGCTTCTAGTGAAGCTCCCCCTGTCCCCGCAGACAGCAGCCCAGAGCTGGGCTTCAGCCAGTGCCACATCCCCATCCCGTGGTTTGCACAAATTTTCATATGCACGTATCTAATGATATGTGTAGTTCTTTCCTGCTTCATGAAAATTTTTAAAAAGTCCCATTTTTCTTTAAGTCAGTTAAATGAGGACTATTGTACCTAGTGTTTTTTTCTTTTCATTAATATATTAAAGGAGCTAACTGATATTAGCACGGGGTGTTTCAGAGAACTCGGGGTGATAACGAAGTACCGTCCTCATGCATGCTTGCAGGTTAAGGTACTCTAGCTGGTATTTGCGAAACAAAACAAAAACTTGCTTTGCCTTTGATTTTAACAGGTCAAACCTCTCAAATTGACCTATTGCCATGTTTTGGCTGATGTGAAGGACTCAAGTGCACAGCAGGCACTTAGTTACCTTTTTTTTTGTTTTTAGCTCTGCAGCTAGCTAGCATGTATCTACTGAATTTCTTCTCCCTTTTGAGGCAGGAGGCGAAATGGAGAACGACTCAGCATTAGGACAATAACCTACACAGTATTCATTAACTGCATCTTTCATTTAGCTGTTTCCTTGGCAGTTGGCTATTGTCACTGCCTGTCCTCCTGCTGGGGGCTACTTAACTGCTATCTGGGTAATATTTTCATGTTTATTAAAGAACCATTTGGTAGTTGTGAGGTACAATTTATCTTCCTAATCTCAAAATTCATTTTATTTTAAATAAAACATAGGATTAGAAACATCTAGATTTCTAGTAGTGTTTACCTTTATTCAAATGCAATTTACAAAGGGTTTAGTGGCGATTCAAAGTGATTTTTAATTTTACAAAGATATTGGTTGCTTAAGACCTTAGATTAGCCTGGATGGGTATCTACTATCTGCAGTATTCCCTATTTATTTGACAGATGTAGATGAAAGTGAATTATTGGTGTGAAATAAAGACATCTAAGAGGTACTTCTTAATAGAATAAACTTAAAATTAATTGCTAGATTTCATGTCTTTTGTCACTACAGAATTCAACTAGTAGGAATTAGTAGAGTGATCACATTGTGAGATATAAAAATGTCAAATCACTGTACTGTACACCTGAAACTAATGTAACTAATATACTGCAAACCAACTATACTTAAATTTTAAAAAGTTCCAATAGTAGGACTGTCACTCTGAAGACATTTCTTTATTCTATTTTTAATGTTCTCTTATTTAAGCTGACATTTTCACATTTTGTCTCACGTTATATGTTAAATATCCCAGGTGAATCAGTATTACTTACATAACATAGAGTGTGCTATGTTTATTTTATTATTTATTCTTTTTCTCTCTCTAAGACTCAACGATGAGGCACGGCGGCTCATTGCTGAACTGGGGAGCACATCGATTACCAATCTTGCTTTTAGAGACAACTGGGTCTTCTGTGGTGGGAAAGGCATTAAGACAAAAAGCCCTTTTGAACAGGTTAGTGTCTTAGACTTTCATCATTCACGGATGAAAGCAAATTGTGTGAAATCGTATGGTCCATATTCCTATCCCAGTTATTTAAAACTTAGATAAAGCAGACATTAAATATGTTCATAAATATGTATAAGTTCTTGGTAATCAGTTATTCAACGTGACATGGCAGTGTTTTAATTTCAGTGTTTAAAAAGAGTCAAAATTCTGCATGGAAATTTTTTTTCCCTACATGACAATACATGGGCATATGATTACTTTTATCTTAAGCCTTTTAGGAAGCTTTGATTATTAAAGGTTTTGGTTGAGCTTTTGATATTCTACTCAATGAACTTTGGAAATACTTTGGAACTTAGTAGAATGTAAATTTGACTTGTGGGCTGACAAATGACCCTTTAAAAAGCAGCTACAATGTTTTGTTCTTCCAGCTGTTATTTGAAGGCCTGCCACTCTATGCCAAGCCCCAGGGGCTGCTCTTCTAATATCATGAACAATAATTTCTGTGAACCCATTGCTGGCCTGAGTGTTAGTGAAATGAGTGCACTGAAGCACGTTATTGCAGATAAGCTGTCCACCCAGGTTTATAAAAAACTGTATACTGTTATTGTGTTCCAACAGCACATAAAGAACAATAAGGACACAAACAAATACGAGGGCTGGCCTGAAGTTGTAGAAATGGAAGGCTGCATCCCCCAGAAGCAAGACTAAGGAGGAGAAATGGAAGGACCTGCACTTTCACTACTGATGGGGGAGCTCCAGCGGAGACACTGTATAAATGTTTTCAGAGCGTGCAGCCCTTGGTGTGCACACGAGCGCTCTCTTTGGATAGCAGGATTATTTATTGCTAACGTAAATAGATGTCTCTGTAAATAGTTGTCATAATGAACAAATCACTGAACCATGTCTAAGCATATTTCTCTAATAGTGCAGTGTTTAGACTGCTATGGAAAGGACATCTTCTAATTCTAAAAGCATACTCATGGATAACTAAACAGATAGTGGAAAATGTAGATAGATACTGATAGATATACTGGTTGATGTGAAAATCTATCATGGAATAATATGGATTTGAGGGAGGAGACATTGTTTTCTTCTATATATATTGCCTTTTGAGGATAGTGTCTTTTAAATTAAAAAGGTATTTGGCTAGTTGTATGTGTAATGTCACTTTACAATTTGACTCTCCTGGTATACCTCTTTTCTTAGTCTTTCTCTTCCCTTCCCAAGAAGCCAAGTAATAAAATGAAGTGAAAATTTGTATATGTGAAAAGCACAATATTCCTTTTTTAATGTACACAGTGAAAAGTAAATACATAAATGGAGATGACTTTCATGATTATAGCTTGCTGGAATTTTGTGTTAGCGATGTGAATAATGACTTCATCTTGTATAAGCTATTTAGAGTGAGGGTGGAGGTGGCAGCTCCACAGACCTGGGGAACCAGGCCAGGTCCCTTCCCCAACCAACCTACTTAGATCATCGAGACGGCCGTGTCAGTATATTTAGAGCAATACTGGCATGTATTTTCCTTATTTAATTGTTATCAGCATTGACAAAGTGGCTTGGAAAGAGGCATGCTTTACTACCACAATAATTTTGATTTGTAAACCAAGAAATTAATTTTGTATTTACTTATTTAATTTCATACTAGCAGTTTTTGCCTGAAGATATATGGTGACATATTTAGAAAATATTTAATTGCTGAATGGACTGATACCATTTAAAAAATAATTTTATTTGATACAAAATGACTTTAGACCCAATTCTACATAAAAATATAAGAGATCTAACTTTTTTTTGTTAACTTTAGATGTTCACTAAATGACTCGGTTTTTTTTTTTGGTGGTTTTTTTTTAATTTTTTGGGGCATTAAGTACTTATTATATAGGAAGTATCTTAAACTGGAACAAATGTAATGATCAAACTACCATTCATAATAAAAGGTAGCACTGACATTTTGAATCTAAATTTTAGATGACTTGTATAAAAACCTAAGAGCAGTATTTTTTATTTTGCTGTAAACCAAGTTGGAAACTGTTAATCTATTTCTTAAATATTAATGAGCTTTGGGGTCCTGTTTCCTCCCTCAAACTGAGTGTAATTCATGAATAAATGCACCATGCAAGTTTAAACAATTTTTATAAACTTTTCAGATGATGGTGCTTATATGCTAAATCACATTCAGCATGTATATTTTGACATTTAAAATACTTCCCTCAATTCTGTAAATTAAAGAACAGGTGTTTTACAGTTCCAGGGATTGTGAAATAAATGTCGCTTTTTTTTTTTTAATGATGAAAATAAATACTCTTGGTTTTGCATTGTGAATTTTTTTTATGTTGTCTGACGGTCGTATACCTACAGAACTTCACATCCAGGTTTGTCAAGCATTTATTGTACTGCTTCACATGCAAAATTGCATTTCGGTGGTTCAATACACTAATATCCTCAGGATACATCTTAACATGTATAGAATTTAAGTAGCAGGTCATCCCTTTCAAGGTAATAAATGTAAAATGATAGCTTTGTAAAGGTGTCTCAAATGTCAAAAGAAGGGATAAAGATTCGTTATGAAACTGCTTTGGGGCAGTTTGCTCTTGTTTCAGTTCTGTCTTAGAGATTGTGCCAACTTAATCTTGGAAGCAATAATTTTACTACATTTCATTGTTAGATATCTTTTAAAAATCAGCATTATAAATGAAACGATGCTTATTTAATGTTAAGAATTTTATTTATCAAAATCGGAAATTTGGCGGTGACTCTTTGGTATTTGAAATCGTGTTGAAGGACTTATGGATGCATAGTTTTTATTTGTAATCGTAGATGCTTTCCCATGGCAAGTGTATTATAATATGCTTGTTAGAAACTAAACAAAGACAGTAGGAAAAATAAGTGATATTTGAGAGCTAAAAGAAAAATTGAGCCAGAGTCTTTATGCCGACTTTCGTTTGATTAGAGTAAAACTTGTCCTTGTTCTTCCCATATTTTATTGTGTTTGTTTGGAAATGAATCAGCTAATATTTCATAATTATTAAAAGCACAATGAAGCACAATGCATTTAGCCTACATTGCACTGTATACTTTAACAGTTTATACAAATTATAATATAAATAATTTGACCCCCCCAAAAAAAAGATGGTAGTTTGATTCAGTTTGGTTAACAGCTCCCCATTTTTAAATGAAAGAATGAGAAATATGCTGTGTTTAATTAGCAATGCAGTTAAAAGTGTAATGCATTTAGAATACTTTTTAAAATATGCAAAGGAAAAGTTGCTCGTGTTGATCAGGGGAAAAGACTTGCCACTTAAACTCTTGGATTAGGCCATGGGCAAGTATAAGCACAAAGAGCTGTAGAATAAGGTACCAGATTTTACCTTTTCTACAGCTTTCCTCAGACGAATTGTTTTGCTGTCTTTTCCCAGGATGACATATACTTGGGTTTTCATTGTCACATGTCAATGACTTAGTGAATCTCCTTTTTCCTCAAAGCATCCTCAGTTTAACTAGACTTGTCCTCACCAATTGCTTGTCCCCCATCTCCTTTCTTGAGATTCCACTCAAATTAAGGGTTAGATAGAGTGGAAATCAGACAAGCCTGGCTTGGGAATGTCAGTCAGTTGCTAGGCCGCTGGAAGGGAGCAGCAAAGCATGCTGCAGGCAGCATGGGGAAAGCCCACCGGAGAACCTACGAGACTGTCCATCCACCAGACCCTTCCTCCAACCCAGAGAGGGGCAGGGCAGACCACCGGAGGGCAGCTGTATTAAGGAAACACTTCCATCACTAGGGTGTCTCTTCGAGGAGTGCTCAGAAAGCAAAAGGGACGGGCCAGACCTGTCATTAGCCCGAGCAACAGAAGAGAGTTGCTCGGGCAGTTCCATGGGCAGCTCATCAGCCACCTTCACACAGGGAAGGCGGTCCTCCCATGCACAGCTAGTCACGGGCACGACTTCCTGCCATCACTAACCTCACTGTTCAGCTCTGCAGACATCGTGCCTACTGCTGGAGTGCAGTGACTACTGAAAGAACAAGTGGAGACTCAACTGGTAAAAGATATTCCCCATTTTTAGGGAAAATTGATTTATGAAACTGCAAGCTCCTAAGGTTCCATGTAATCTGCCCATATTTGCGTCCCTTGATAACCAGAGGGAAAAGGGACCTAAAATCTTAGAGAAGTCTGTAAGGAGACAGTGTAGCGTACTGGTTAAGGGGACAGACATGCCTGACTGTGTCTCTCTGTTCCACTGTCAGCTGCATGAGGACCTTGAGAAAGTCTATATCATCACCTATAAAATAGGCACAATTCTGTGTGTTTGTGGTAACCCAAGTGCCTGGCACAAACTACTCATGAAATGTAACTGGTAGTATTTCCATTTTTGTTGACTATATCTCTTGCAGGCTCATAATGTTTTAGCCCAAGAGAAAAATTAAGTCAGCCTCTTGAGCTTTCCAATCCCATTATACCAAGTACAGTGGTACCTCGGTTTTCGAATGTAATCCACGAGTTCTGAAACGTTCAAAGAACAGCCGACAGCAAGGCCTCAGGATCTTGCACTCAGTGGAAACCATGTGACGTGTTTGACTTCTGACTCGTGTTCAAAAACGGAAGCATTTACTTCTGGGTTTATGACATTCATAAACCAAAAGTTCGTCAATGGAGACGTTCGAAAACTGAGGTACCACTGTACTATGGTCGGACATGTGTGCATCCCCCCAAAAAAATTCATGTTGAAACCTCATCCCCAATGTGATGGTATTAGGAGTTGGGGCCTTTGGGAGCTGATTAGGTCATGAGGGTAGAGCCCTCCTGAATGGGTTTAGTGCCTTCATAAAAGACACCCCAGAGAGCTCCCTGCCCATTCTGCCATGTGGGGACATGGCGAGAAGATGGCCCTCTTTGAACCAGGAAGCAGGCCCTTGCCAGGCACCAAATCTGCTGACACCTTGATCTTGGACTTCCTAGTCTCTAGAACTGTGAGAAATAAATTTCTGTTGTTTATAAGCCACTCAGTCTATGGTGTTTTGTTACAGCAGCCCGAATGGACTTGGACAACAAGCCTAAAGGGAACCATTAAATGACTAGAGCAGTCAGGTTATAGGAGAGAATGCAGCTGTTCACCTGAGGTTCTCCTTGACCTCAAAGCCTCTGAGGATATACTCCCTACCCTTTCATTTAATCCACACTGACACCAAACTACCTTTCATATGCAGAATTCAAGCTTTTGTGCATCTCCTGGCAGCTAAATTGCAAATGATCATATAGCTTACCTGCTGGCTGGCACACCTGCAGGGGAAAGTCCTGACTTCAGCCAGAGGCAGCCAGTGTTGTCTGATTCCCTCCTCTGGCCACAGCCAGCTGAGGAGACTCACAGGGGAGCTGTCTGTTGAAGCCGCAGTCTGGAAGAGCACAGAACAACAGACTTTGATGCCTGCTCCTCATAACCTCCTAACTATCCACCCAGCTGCTGCTCAGGGCAAGATGGGACAGCCATCAGGTCAGAGGAGATGCTGGGACTCAGCTGGCATCAGCGTCTTGCTCAGAGGCCTGGGAAGGTTCTTAACCATCAGCAAGGTGGCGCGGGCGCAAGACGCATCTTGAACAGGAGTTCTGAAACTTTTGCTTTCTGGGATCAACACTTTTTTAAAAAAAGATTTTTATTAAAATGTAGCTAACATACAATATTATATTAGTTCCAAGTGTACACCATAGTTGTGCAACATTTATATACCTAAAGAAGTGATCACCATGGTAAGTCCAGCCACCATCTGACACTGTACCACGCTATCACAATATTACTGACTATATTCCCCATGCTGTACATTACATCCCCATGACTTATTTGTTTTATACCTTGAAATTTGGACCTCTTATTCCCTTTCAACTTCCCCCCGCCCTTTTTAAAATTTTCAGTTGCTGTTGGCATTCAATATTATATTAATTTCAGGAGTACAGCATAGTGGTTAGACATTTATGTAATTTACAAAGTGATCCTTCTGACTAGTACTCACCTGGCACTATACATAGCTATTAACACATCATTGACTATATTCACTATGCTTTACTTCTTAACGCCTTCACCTTTTTCACCCTGCCCCCCAACACCTTCCCATCTATCACCCCAATAAATCTAGTACTAATATGATACCACATGTAGTTATTACAATATTATTGATTATATTCCTTATGCTATACATCCCCATAAATACTTTGTAACAACCAATCTGTACTTATTAATCCCTTCCCCCTTTTTCACCCATTCACAACATCCCTCCCATCTGACATCCAACAAAATGAGAGTGTTTCTGTTTGTTTGTTTATTTTGTTCTTTAGATTCCACATATAAGCGAAATCACATTGCATCTGTCTTTCACTGTCTGACGTACTCCACTTGGCACAATACCCTCCAGGTCCATCCATGCTGCTGCAGATGGTGAGAACCCATTCACTTCCAAGGCCAAGCAATATTCCATTGTATATATGTGCCACCTCCTCTTTATCCATTCTTCCATCGACTGACACCCAGGCTGACTCCACATCTTGGCCATTGTAAACAGTGCTGCAGTGAACATATGGATGCACATGTTCCCTCAAAGTAGCGTTTTGGGTTTCATTGGATAAATACCCAGAAGTGGGATTGCTGGGTCCTTCTTTGTCTCTTGTTATAGACTTTGTTTTAAAGTCTATTTTGTCTGGTGTAACTGTTGCACCCCAGCTTTTTGTTTATTTGTTTCTATTTTCATGAAATATCTTTATCCCATTTCTTTACTTTCAGTCCATGTGTGTCTTTTGACCTGAATTCTCTTGTAGGCAGCATATGTAAGAGTGTTGTTTCCTTATCCATTCAGCCACCCTATCTTTTGATTGGAGCATTTAATTCATTTACATTTAAAGTAATTTGTTGATAGATATGTAGTTATTACCGTTTTATTCATATTTTTGGTTTTGTTTGCTTTTTGTTTTGTCTTAAGGAAGTCCCTTGCAATACTGGTTTGGTGGTGAGGAACTCCTTTAGCTTTTGCTTGTCTGGGAAGCTCTTTATCTGTCCTTCGATTATAATTGATAGCTTTGCTGGGTAGAGTAGTCTTGGTTGTAGGTCCTTTTCAGCACTTTGCATATTTCCTGCCAATCCCTTCTGGCCTGCGAAGTTTCTGTTGCAATGTTAGCTGACAGTCTTATGAGAGCTCCCTTGTAGGTAAATAACTGCTTTTCTCTTACTGCTTTTAAGAATCCCTCTTTATTTCTAACTTTTGACATTTTAATTATGATGTGTCTTGGTGTGGACCTCTTTGGGTCCATTTTGTTTGGGACTCTCTCTGTTTCCTGGTCTTGGATGTCTGTTTCCTTTGCCAGATTAGGGAAGTTTTCAGTCATTGTTTCTTCAAATATATTTTCAATTCCTTGCTCTCTATTTTTCTCCTTCTGGTACCCCTATAATTAAAATGTTGGTATGCTTGATGTTGTCCCAGTGGCCCCTTAAAGTGTCCTCAATTTTTTTAGATTCTTTTTTGTTTTTGCTGTTCTGATTGGGTGTTTTCTGCTACTTCTAAATCACTGACTCGATCCTCTGTTTCATCTAATCTACTGTTGATTCCCTCTAATGTATTCTTCAATTATTGTATTCTTTATTTCTGACTGGTTCTTTTTTATGTTTCCCATCTCTTTGTTGAAGTTCTCCCTGTGATCACTGAGCATCCTTATAACCAGTGTTTTGAGCTCTGCATCTGGTAGATTGCTTGTCTCAATTTTGTTTAGTTGTTTTTTTCTTCTGTTTGTTTGTTTTTTTCTGGAGCTTTATTCTGTTCTTTTATTTGGGAAATATCTCTTTGTCTCCCCATTTTGGCTGCCTCCCTGTGTTTGTTTCTATATAGGGCTGCTATGTTTCCTGTTCTTAGTAGAGTGGCGTTATCTAGTAGGTGTCCTATGGGGCCCAGTGGTGCAGTTTCCCTGGTCACCAGAGCTGGGTACTCCAGGTATGTCCATTGAGTGGGTTGTGTATGCCCTCCTGTTATAGTTGAGCCTTGGTTGCTTTTCACATGTCAATAGGAGGGGTTGATTGATTGTGAGAACTGGCTGTGACCACAGTGGAGGATCTATTTTGCAGGGGCTGACCTGACAGAGCAGAGTTTGCATTAGCGGGGCTCTGGTGCCTGCCCAGTCTGCCCTTTGGGTGTGTGGTCTTTGGAGATGGCAGAATGATGCTCCAGCTTAGTTCAAGATTGGCCACTGTGCCTGCCATCCCCAGGGCCTCCTTGGGGAGTACCCACTGTAGGCCAAGTTCAGCTGCAGTCTGTGCCCTGCCCCGGGCCACCTGGCATGAGCCACAAAGCAATCCAGAGATAACCATCACCTGTGCTGTGTTTGGAGGTGGCTTGAGAGTCCAAGCCATGAACCAAGACCAGCTGTTGCTAGTGCCAGGCTTAGGGCTGCTCAGCCAGTGGTATGGGACATGCTCAAGCCAGATACTGCTTGTTTGGGTTTTGTGAACCTTTGAGAGATTTTAGGAAAGTCGGCAGCATGAGCCAAGGCAGGCATGTTTTATGGAAAAGCCACTGGAAGGGGCTTGGGTTGCTTGAAAATTGGATGGGGTGTGATCTCAGGGAATAATGGGACAGAGCAGATGAAAGATGATAGCCAGTTGGATGGAGACTCACATATGACATCTGCCTGCATCTGCAGGCTGGGAGAGGGAAGGCTCAACAAAGAAACAATGGCTTCCACCATTGTTCCACCTGTCTGGGATAAAGCTGCTCCTCCAGGACTGACCCTGAAACTAGACAATTCAGTTCCCAACTATATGTCCCTGGTACCTTTCAAGCTGCTGCTCAGCACTGGAGCTCAGAGTGAGTGAATCCACCAGCGAGTAAGTCCAAGGGCGGGCCCTTTAAGATGAACACCTGGGATTCCAGCCACCCTCGGTCTCACTCAGCCACAATCTCTGCTGGTTTTCACAGCCAGAAATTACGGGGACCTCTCTCCCCAGCACTGAAGTCCTGGGTTGGGACCCCTCACTCCTCAGGGTGGAACCTCTGCAGCCAAGATATCCCTCCCAATATTTAAGGGTCACATGCGGATGTGGGGTCAGCACGTTCCACATCTCTGCCCCTCCTACCAGCCCCGAGGTGGCTTCTTCTCCATTTCCTTAGTTGTAGGGCCTTGGTTCAGCAAGATTTCAGGCATTCTCAATGATGCTTATTCTGTGGTTTAGTTGTAGTTGATGTGGTCTGAGAGGAGGTGACCACAGTATTTACCTACTCCACCATCTTGACCGAAAAACATGGGATCAATACTTTTATAACAGTAAGTCTGTTATTTGAAATGTACACATTTGACTTTCAAACATTTTTAGCAATGAATTATGCATTCAGATACAGTCCTGCTCATCCACAGTGCGGTTTCTACTGCTTGAATGTGACACAATCAGATGAACAAACTCCGTACTGGGGCCAGGGAACTCCCTGGCCAAGTCTTAGCCTTCTGTATCACCAGGGGAATAAAATGGCAAATTTGGAAAGTGACTTCTGTATACCCCTGTGTATTGGGAGCTTGATTAGAGACATGCTGTGTGCTTTATGTGACACGAGCAGAAATGAACTGCAAAGAGAACATCTTGCAAATCCAAGCTCTTGGCAGAGGAGAGATTTACAAGCAAATAATGCTGAGAACTGTAATCAAAATGTGTTCAGTTTGTAGAGAAGACACCTGAGAGTTATGCTTCTATGTGTAGGCCCTGGGTGGAAGAAGTGGGAGAGTCATAGGTGAGAATTTGCTTAAGTGTGAGAAATGGGAACTGGGCCTGAAGTCCTATGTGCCCTTGCCACGGGGAGTGCAGCCGAACCTACATGACTTCCTGCTCTCCCTTAGGGAGAGGATCTGAGGTGTAAAATCAGTACATGAACTTCTACCTCTGCTCCTGCAGAAACCTGAAACTTTTGACCCAGGAATAAGGTTGAAAGCCAATTCTTGTGGAACTGTTAATACCTTGCAAGGGAGTGTTAAAATTCTACTATGGGAATACTCTGGAGGAGGTTCCTGATAATTCTACAGCACCGGGGGTGTGGGACATAGGTGCAGTTACAGGAATTGTGGCAAAATTCCTGAAATTTTGTGATTGTTGTTCCTACATTTAGTTAACAAATTTTGAACTGTAGTTTCTCAAGAAATCATAAATTGGGCATTTGAGGAAATGAAAAACGTTCAAGCCGGCAGAGGAGAAAATTCCTCATTCTGAATAGTGACAATTATCTTTCAGCTTGTAAAATGATTTAGCCTGTACCTATTAAGAAGGGGACATGTTAAAGAGGATGTATCACACTCATATTTTCAGTTTCCCATTTTGCTATTGTGCCATCAGCTATTTCTTGCCTTGCATAGAGGCTGAAGAGCAAAAATTAGTTGTTTGCCAGAGAGTTGGAGATGAAGCAACAACAGTGAGTAAGACTTCAGGCTCTCTCAATGTTATAAGTCAATTATATCTCAGTAAAGCTGAGGGGGAAAAAGTACAACTGACAAAAGAATTTAAAGAGCTTATTTTAAAAGTAGGGATTATGCACTAGAAATAAGCAGGTAATTACTGACTTAGTTTCTGTATATTTATACCTTTCCTTGTTTTATGAAGGGTTTGAGGTGTGTTTAAAGGTACAGTTAAATTTTGTGATATTCCTCTTATCAGATCTATTAGGGGCTACCTTTTTTTTTTTCTTGGCTAAACATGGCTGGGTGGATATGGGCCACTATCACGGGTGTTTGGTTGTTAGTAATATGCCGATGGGAAAGCTGTTGGCTTCCATGGAGGTGAATTACCCTAAAGAATCAGACTGGCAACTTGACAGAGGGAAACAAGCCCTGTGCCACCACTCTTCCTGCTTTTCCAATTCTCACACACAAATCAGATGCTTTCACTTATTCTGCAAATTAAAAAGTCACACATGAAACTTTAATTTGTGTTGACTTGGTCCACATTTCTTATTACTTTCCCTTTACAACTAGTGGGAGAGGCTGCTTTTTTAGCATGATTTTGCTTCAAGAGATTTTAATCATGCGAAACATCTCTAGCGGTTTTTCTTTGGATGCAAATGTCAACCATTACCAATGGTAAATTTCCTCCATCTATTAAAAATAACACCTTATGTAACAATTGGCTGTAAGCACAACAATAAAAAGGATGTAAGTATTTATTTAATGTCTCACTAAATTAGTTTGATCTATAACCCTAGTCATTTGCTTTTGGAATGATTGTTAGGCTCCTGCAGAATCCAACTGTTAGCCACATTGGGATCTAAAATAGCAGGCAGTTGAAATCACTTTGAGCTTAGAAATCAAGAGGCAGTGTATTTTCATTACATTTCACGGCAAATTCTAAGGTCTCCATTCTCCCATCACTTCACTCCTGCACCTCAACCAAGTTTATATAACCAAAACCATGAAGGAACACCCTGTAATTTTCATTATATTTACAAATCTTGCAAACTTTAAATGATATACTGTAGACTCTGTGTATTAACTGTTTTATGTTGTGAGAGGCATCTGATCGTTAAGGGCACAGACTCTGAACCAGTCCGTTCTGTGAGATGTTGGGCTAGTTACCTAATTCCCTGTTACTGTGTCTTTTTCCTCATGTGTAAAATGAGAACCACAGTAATGGTACCTACTTTGAGAGGTTATTGTGAGGACTAAATACATATATAATTTACTTAGAACAATGCCTGGTACATAGTACGTGGGCCTTAAGTGTTTACTAATACCATTTTCTTTTTCAAAGGAAATGCGTCCTTGGTGTACCACTGTGTCCCCTTTCAGGCTGTATACCACATGCGTTTGTCCCTCTCAGCTTACCTCATCATCCTACTCCAAGAAATGTTATGATTTGTCACATCTGGTGTAGTGAAACTGAAATCAATTTTAAAAATCAAGGCATCTTAGCCAACTTTCCTTATGAAAGGCTCGTCTTGAGGAGTAGTTATGGTTCCTGGAGATATGATTTGGATTTTTCTCCCCTCAAGTCAGCTAAGTGGATTATGGTGTTCTGGGTAAATAATTAATGGGCTCCAAATGGTTGGTTTAATTCCTCAGTGTTTGATGGTCTTTGGGAGGTGAGGCAAAAAGTACCAGCAGCTCACCAAATTGCCGATAAATATTTTGATGGGAAGCTTTTCTGGTTCCAAGTTTTAAACTAAGTAAAACCAAACATATCAGTACTCACAGTTCCTCAGAAAATTAAAGTGTGTTTCAAAATATTTACTGGGAATATCATATGGTTACAAAAGCTGCCAAATAAGGTCATAGCATCTAACTTATGTAATTAAGTCCATTGTTATTCTTAGTGTAACTATCATAACATCCACAAAAACAAAAACAAAACAACTATCAATCCAGATTGTAAAAAGGAAATAATGCAATTGTTTATATTCAAACAAATTAGTTTTTAATGTTGTGTAAAGTACTACTATCAGGGAAATGTTTTAATTAGCCAACTTCTTTATTGAGAGATTACAGATAATGCCATTTGATATGTTTGTCTTGATTTCATTTCAGACAACCATCATTGGCTCTTAACCATTGCCTTTCTTAAGCAGTTTCAAATTTACAAAAAAGTTGAACTCCTAAGTTGAAGATGAATGCACTACACTACCTCCCTTCCCCTTTAAACATCATAAAGAGCATTTAAATAAATCAGGGCACTTTGTACTCCACCTTCTTTCCCCTCACCCCCCAGTGCTTCGTCTGGCTCTGAGCCTGACCCCTGTAATATCATAGAAAGTTGTTTCCTAAACACGTAACTAGAATTGAGGACATTTAACGTCTGTATCTGGCATAGAGGTACCCTTTTAATGGTAACATAACACCCTGTTTTTCCCTCTATGGACTCATCCCTTTCTTATGCTCCAGCTATGTGGGTTTAGTTGACATGAACCCCACTGCCAGTCCCCTGCATGGGTCTTGACTGCCTTAAGACCATCAGTGTATTTGTCACCCAACCCAATCCCCAGTGGCTATTGTGATTGGCTCAGGGATGGGCACACTAACCAATAAGACAAATGATGACTTTTGCTGAGGATTCTGGGAAATATTTTCCCTCTCTCCTGTGTGAACAACCAAACCAAACCAAACCAAACCAAACCAAACCAAACCAAACCAAACCAAACCAAACCAACCAAATGAACAAAAAACCAAACCTCCCCTTTTCCTTAGAATGGGACCTCTCTCTTGCCTTAGAATGAGTGGTAGGGGAATGTGAGGTCTGCAAGGGAGGTGTGGCAACTGTGTTGATAAGAAAAACAAAGCCTGGAGCTGCTATTGGGGTTGGGGTGCCCAGCACCCTGTGAAGCCTGGTTTAGAAGACAGTTCAACAGAAGCCAGCCCCTTTAGGCTAGAGATGAAGAGACCTGAGCCCTGGGAACCTAGTGTGACCTTTTGGATCAAGCTTCACTTGAACCCGTCACAACTCTGGACTTTTCAGTTACTAAGCCAATACATTTCCTTTAATGTTTGTCAGTCTGGGTTGCATTTTCTGTTACTTGCAGCATAAAGAGCCCTAAATAAAGCAGGTAAGCTAGCATAGACTGGATAGGGACATTTGACCTCCAGAACTTGTATTCCCAGGGGCACCATAGTGCTACCTCCACCGTGATGGAGAATGGGAAGGAAATGAGCCAAAGCCAAGTTGTCAGCCAGTAAATCAGCTGCAAAATTCAAGGATGGCTTCCATAGTGATGCCAGGGAGAAAGAGGAAAAGAAGAACCCAAAGACACAGCTTGGGAGTTAGAAGTTTCTGCTCAGGCATGCCAGAGAAGAGAGCCTGAGTTGGCATCACTGTTTTTCAGCAATGGCTGAATAATAAATAATTAGGAATTTGTGAACAAGAGGCTGCCTGAGTCACAATTGGTTGGTAAAGTAATTATGAAAAGTTTTCTAGTTCATAAAAGAAATAATTGGCCATCATTCTAAAAGAGTGCTTATTTTCAATGCAGATAAAATAGATTTACTTTGCAAAAAAAGGCATGAGAGTAAGTGTCTGTTTTTCAGGTTATTCTAATCAGCGGATGCTAAAGCATGACAAACCACTCCTTTAAATCAGCACTATATTTTGTTCATTTGTCATTTCTGAGTCTCTCACTCAGTAAATAATAATTTTGTTAAACTTTAAGGGTCATATTTAAATGTTTAGCCTTGATTTTAATATTAGACCTGAGACATTTTCCAGGGGTTTTCTCTTTTTCACAAATTATTATTCTGCCTTGGTAAATAAAATGGAAAGGAAATAGCCTGGGAGGCAGGGATACATTTCTTTAGCTTATTATGAGAAAAGAATATCCTTTCTTTGTCCATTTTGAACTTAGAAATCTAGTTTTCTATGTAATACTGAAATACTTAACAATTCATAAAAAAGTACACATTTACATTAAAATACAACCTTAAATACAGCCCTGTAATTTTACAAAGAACCTTGTAAAATATGATGAATATACATGCATGAATACTAAAACAAGAAAGGCCATTCAACATTCACATGGAAATGCATTACATACAATATAATAAATATAAAGGATATCAAATCCACAAATTGATCATTATTCTGATTTAGATTCTTCTTTACAGTTAAGACTTTTACTGTATAATTTATTATAATAACCTTACAAGTTAAACATAGCTAATTAAAAACAGATTTCAACTAATCTGACTGTTGAAATAACACAATCCTCAATATTTCGCAGCATATTTTAATCTATAACACATAAAACTGTCATTTTGGCAAGAAATACACATCCGTATAGCTAACTGCTCAATTAACTTCTTTTTCAATGTATAAAAAAAGTCAGTTAATAGTATGAAAAGAAACAGAAGCTAATATTTCTGAGATAATTTTATTGCCTCAGCTCTTGGGCTTTGGCAATAAATGTCTTAAGTTTTAATATAAATCATATAACTTAAATACAGTATGTACAAAATATAAAACTTTTTAGCAAAATACTATATAAAATACTGTCTTTACACATTTAAAGGATGCTTTTCCTTATAATGTAGGAGAGCCCTTTACCTCTAATTTTCCCACATGTTTTCAGGATCCCTTCTTCCCACAGTATTTCAGAGCTGGGTTTTTTTTTAATGGTGGAAACGGGTCTATGATTAAAGTATAAAGCTGAAGATCAAAGATGGTTATATACTTTACTGAGGTTTTTCTTAAAATTCTGGTTAAAAGTCACTTAAAATCCAAATTACCCATTTCACTTTTTTACATTTTGATTCTTTCCTTTCGTCACTTTAACATACACTTTTTAAGGATATTCTATCACTTTATAAAGAATCTTTTTAGTTGCCTGTCCTCTGAAATGCATGAAAGGGTAAGCAAGCACCCACTGCTTCTGTTAATTTTTCAACATTTTGCGTATGTATGCACAAACACTTAGTATGGTTTCTTCATCTAAAATACTGAGAGAGTAAGTGAGATTCATGTTTACTGTTCCTTGCTGCTCGAATAAGGTATCTTTAAAAATAACTAATATTCACCCACCACTACTGAGTTCCATAGTCAATGATCTTATTCTGAGGATGGACCAGGTCTCCCTGCATGAAAGCTTCTTCCTGTTCTTTCTTGCTGGGGAGACAGATTACTCTCTTTGTATATCAGTGTATGAGGCCTGACAATTAAGTTAGCGAACTTATTGCAAAGATGTTGCTAACATTTTTTTTTTATATATATCAGAGAGTTCATTATGAATTTGTACCAACTGAGCAAACAGTTAACTAAGTTTAGTATCTGGAAGTGCTGAAAAGACTGCGTGAAAAAATTAGATGAAAATGGCCTGAACTTCTCGCCAACAATTCATGGCTCTTGCATCATGACAATGCACCAGCTCACACGGCACTGTCTGTGAGGGAGTTTTGAGCCAGTAAACAAATAACTGTATAGGAACACCCTCTCTACTCACCTGATCTGGCCCCCAATGACTTCTTTCTTTATCTGAAGATAAAGGAAATATTGAAAAGAAGACATTTGGATGACATTCAGGACACCAAGGAGAATACGACTACAGCTCTGATGGTCATTCCAGAAAAAGAGTTCCAAAATTGCTTTGAAAGGTGGACTAGGCGCTGGCTTTGGTGTATAGCTTCCCAAGGGGAGTACTTCCAAGGTGACCATGGTGATATTCCGCAGTGAGGTATGTAGCACTTTTTCTAGGATGAGTTCTAGAACTTACTTGTCAGACCTTGTATATTTCCCAGACCACAAAAATATGAACCCAAACCTTTCAGCTTTAGAATACCCCAAATCTACATGCTCAGTGTGAGACATCCACCAGGTAAAGGGCACTCTGACAGACGCCAAAGATCTGGGAATTCCGAGGCAGGAGTGGACTTCACCAGCCCTGCGCAGCGCCAGGCGCCCTCTGCTGGCTCTCCCGCTGTCTGTCACTGAGAAGGTCGCCCAAGGCTGGTTGGAGGGGTTACTTGCAAGTGTGGACATCAGTCATGCTTTCACACCTCCTGCAGCGAACATAGCAGCACCAGATAAACTTGCACTCACACCTCTCCACGTGCCTGACTACGTGGGTGTTGTAGCCTCGGCCACAGCAGAGGAGGTTGCAGCCATCCGCACCTTCCGACGTTCGGTTGCATTCTCTGCCTTGCGTCCCTGGGATCCCTAGTTTCTTATCCTCCACACAGTAATTGGGAGACTTATTAACGTAGAGCAGATCATCCTTGCGAATCGGTACTTTCCTCTGGTCTTTTTCTCTCCTGCGCATTTTCCTCTTTATTTTGTCTGAGACTTGAACACTGTTCTCATATTTATCCTTCAACAAGTGGCCGATCTTTTCAAAAGAAGACATGGTTTTCCAGCACGTTTTCACAGCACAGGAGCCGGAAACTCCGTGGCAGCGGCAGTCTACAGACATCAGCTTGGCGACAGCCTGAAGCCAACAGAAATTGTGTTAAATATCACTGGTTTTACTCAACATTAGAAGCAAACTAACCGAATCACTTAATGTTCTGGGTCTTGTTTCCTCCTGCATAAAAAGGATGGGTTTGAACATAAAAGATCTTTCGGACGGCTGAGGGTTTACATGTTTTGTCCTTCTCTTCACCCTGAAGAGCAAACTTTTCCAAGTCAAATTTAAAGTGAACCAGGCTGACACATTTATCAGAGATTATCTGAGATAGCACAGGGAAACAGACCTCGTGGTGAATTTTGGGTGTGGGAGGATGTTCACGCAGGCCTCCATGTACCTGATACCATTTATTATAGTGCCTTGCTGCTCAGAGTGGTTCCTGGGGCAGCAACACCAGCTCACTTGTGAGAAATGCTGACCCTCAGTAGCAGGAGACCCAGGTGACTCGTGTGCATGTTACATCTGAGAAGCACTCATAGAGCAGTCCTCAACCCACACAAACAGTGCATGCAAACATCTGTGGAACCTTACAGCCAATGCTCAACCCCCGGAGATTCTGATTTCATTGGTCCAGGTGGGGTCCAGGTAATGGTATTTCCACAAAGCTGCTCAGGATGATACTAATGGGTATCAAGGGGTGAGACCTATGGATTGAATTGAACGTTCTCAGGTTTGAATCACTGTAAAAGTCGGTTACATTTATGGGGCTTTCAGGGGCATACTACCCCCTGGTCACAGACCACATGAGAAACGCTGCTGACTAGTCAACTTAACTTGGGCAAAAGAAAAAGGGGCCAGAAAGAGTGCAAGTGTGGTTGCTCCCCCCAAATATCTCCCCGACTTCTGGAAAATTAATTCAAAACATATCTCCTATTCTTGATGGATCAGTGGCACCACCCTAATATAGAAAAGGGATAATATTTATGTAATTTTTCAATTCCATGTGCTGAGTTTAATTTATACAGACTGAGAAATTAAATGAGATTACATATATCTGTAAAAGCCCACTGCCTGGCACACATGAAGGTCTAAATAAACACCCCCTTTCTGTGAAGAAGAAGGTATAGTAAGAGTTGAGATAAAATTTTAAATGGGGCTAAAAGGGTAAAAACAATACAGAGATTTCAAAAGTTTTAGTGCTCTAATCTCTTACATACCAGCCTAGGCAGCACAGCTTCCTTCAATCTCCAGAGGATGGCAGAACAGATTAATAAATCGTCAGGACTAGCTGTAGAGTTGACGTCTGTCAACATGCTGGGTAAAGTGAAAAATTGATCTATCCACTCAATAACTTGGAAAAACCTCACAGCTTAAACTCCACTTACAGTTCTTATCAAACTTATAAGATGACAGGGATTTATACTTTGCTATTTTGTACCAAACAAGACATTGACATGTTTGCGGAACGTTACGTTTCCTAACAAATTAACCAAAGTTTCTGAACTATCTAATGAGACAGAATATTTCAAACAATTTATAATATTTGCAACCTTGAATGAGAGCATATGGTATTGATTTGTGCAGTATTCGATACTTTTTACTGGTGTTTAAAATAATAAACCAAATAGTTGTTAAACCCTGTTCTTTATAGAGTACAGCACATATGCTCTTTTTTGAATCCACAAAACTGAGAAGCGAGTAGATATGTCTATTTCTTATTAACTCAGGCAAAAAGGTAGCTTTCAATGAAATCAAAACAATTTATAAAGTAGGGCACACCAGCTTATTCGGTTAAATTTATGGCACTTGATGTTCACAGAGCCTTCAATTATTTAAAATGTCTCTAGGCAAATATATGTTCAAATTAATGCAGTCTGCCCATTTTGTTCAGATTTTTAGTGCCCGAAGGATACGAGAAAGAAAGGGCTCAATCAATGCTAGGTAATATCAAAACAAATTGCCCCAAGAAAGTGAAAAAATCTAAGGAGGTATGTTTATGTGTTTAAACCCGATCAACATTCCTTACAGTCATCACCTAGTGATTTAAAGCTGCCCCTTTGCTCAGGATCATGACTGAAAAGCTGACTTTTTCTTTTATTAACCAGTTCTGAGGTCATGTATGGTGTTGCCAATTTGCAAAACATACAGGACAAGAGTGAATGTTCACCAAATACTTATTGAATAATTAGTCCAGCTCACTTAAACAGTTATAACTCATCCCTTAGTAGAAGAAATAAGAAAAACAAAACACCTTCTTAATCAAGAGTCATTGCCGAGAGGTCAATGGTATTGGGAGACCTTGATCGAGCTGGGCTCTCCTCCAATTCGTCAGCCCACAGCAGAGGCACAGATTTGAAGGATAAAGAGAGATTGATTTTCCAATACAATATGACTTGTTGAATTTGTATTGAAATTTGAGGGGGATTTTCCTGCCGTAGAAAAGTAGCTCTTTTAAATATCTAGAGTTAACTGTACCTTTTCAGGGATAACATTTAAAGAAGTAGTATTTGATTACTTTTGGATTCTATACTTCTTTGTCCTTAAGAATTAGTATAAAAATAGTTTATATCATACATACATATGTTCTAGAATAGAAAGACAAACTTCAAGAAGAATCTCAATAACTTGACATGCAATTTAAATAATTATATCCCCGTAATTCTCCAAGGAAGAAACTTGGACTACTAAGGATTAAAATAAAGCAATGTAATCACAACTAACAGAATTTGATGAAATGCAAAATGCACCGGCAGATAATACACACACACACACACACACACACACACACACACACACACAAGAACTCTACAGAGCTCAGTGCTTCTCAGAGCACATTTTTCATGAATTATTTTACTTGATTTAGCTTTATCGGAAGAAATGTATTGCACATAGTAATTAGTTAATGGAGATGTACTTATTCCAATTTTACAGAAAAAGAAAGAGTGTGGTTAAGAAAGACACTTCTCTTACTTGAGGAAATTTAATGATATATAATAGAAAGTCTTTATACGCAGCAGGATAATTTTAGTAGAACAGAGAAAAATGAAAGCGGAAAACACAAATATATTTAAGAAAATTTAATGAATACTCCAAAAAAAAGTATATTCTGGAGTTTTTCAGCTAGGATTCTTAATTAATGTTAAATAGCTCTCCTGAGCTCCAGTGATAGAATAGTCATATTTTGGGGAACAGAAAAAGTGAAAAAATAGCAACCGAATGAGTTGTGTGTGGTTATGAGAAAATTCCTTTCTCTACTCTAGTTGAGTTGTTAAGGTTTATAACGATATTAACAGAGGAATGTTTTGTTAACTATTGCAAACAGATGTGTGCATTTTGGTGGAATATTTTTAAACTATGGGAGGGCAATTAGGAGGGGAACATTTAATCTACTGGGCTCCTTGTGTTAAGTTTTGGTTTGATACATTCCTAGTGAAGTGAAATACGAAAGATGTATCCTTAAGAGTTAAAGGTAAAAATAGAACATGCTTGAGAAATGGTCTAAGGAGTGATTGGTCCGGCAAATTTGACTCAGGTATAACAGCAAGCAGTGATTATTTTCCAGTGTATTGTTTCATCCAAACTTTACAGAAATGACAAAAAAAACTGTTGTGAAAAGTTTTGTGATGAGCATTTCATTTTGTCAACTATCAGATAATCTGTTTAAGTTTTTATGAAAACTGCGACATGAAATTGGATGGGTATATGTAGCATTCCTATTTCTGTGACCCATTTAGTGCCTTTTGGTCCAAAAATAGATTTGAACCTGCTGAAAAGCAAAACACTTATGTGTTGGTCAAGTACTTATAAATATTCTTGAAACAGGTCAATGAAAATTTGGGTTTGGGCCCTTCCCACTTTTTTGAGTTACTCATCATAAAACAAATTATGGGGTAGGGAAACTTAAAAGTTTATGAGGTGGACATGAGAAGAATGGAAATATTTTAAGCACACCAAAAGAAATACCCATAAATATTCCAAGTCACATTATTCCCAGAAGTTCAGCCCCTGGAAGACATCACATCATTGTGTTAGCCAATCACCATTCGGCAACATTATTCTTGGAGACATAACTTTAGGAATGGTGTCAGAAACCAAGTGGGAATTTAAGGTCAGCGGTTAGAAAATCATCTATCCTACTCACAGCACTACTAAGCGCCAGTACCCACATTTCTCTAAACGCTTTCCGACATTTGGAGTTTGAGATTTTGAGACTAGGAAAATCAACTCAATTGAATGCAGACCTTGAACTTTACTCAGAAGAATATGCCTATTAAATTAAAATTCTATTTGCCAATATTGAGAATGAAGTTGATTGTTTTTCGACGTTAGATGATAACCTGGAAACCTGGTTAGTTTGTTATGGTGGTGGTAGGGGTTTTTATTTTTTTGGCCATCAAAGGGAAGAAAAATACAAAATACTTTGAATTGTAATACTACTTCATGAGTAAAGACCAATAAAAACACCACTGTAGTCCCTCAAAATATCTAGGTAATATTTTAAGTTTCCATGTAGACTAATGTGAAAAAAAAAGATTCAGTAGAAAAAATTGAAATGTACACAAAATGTATATACATGTATAGGCTGAATTATTTTCAGCATAATTAGAATAATAGCAAAAATCTAAGGAATGTGAAGAGATTGTTTTTTTTTGTTTGTTTTTTTGTGTTTTTTTTTGCCAACAATGGATTAAAATTGAAGCTGCATAGTTGTATGTATTTAATAAAATTAGAATATAAATAATATTTTAAAATCTAAGTTAATAGTTACAAAAACAAATATTGCTACCTAATTGGAAATTCACACAAGATGGAATAAAACTAAGTAGCTGCCTAATGTTTCTAATACAACACATTTATACTTTAGGACTTTAGGACTAAATATTTCAGGACTTTTCATAAGTTCATTCAAGATGACTTCATTCAAGAGCATCATAACATGGGTTTCAGAGTTCTGTTTCTTGGTTAAAATGTTTTAAATTTCAAAGAAATTATTTAAAGAATGACTAAAGATGATTTAAGGTCCAAATTAATAATAAATATTCATTTAATTGTTTTCTTATATTTTAAATATATTAATTTGACTTATCTTGATGCTTTTTTCTAGCTTAACTCTAGAGTTTTAAAGAACATATGTTAATTATATTTAACCTCTTTTATACTAATGTATTAGAAATAATAAGAAATCCCTTTAATATTTAAATGGAAGCAAAACCTAATTCATTTATTCATTTTTTAAATGTAAAACTTTAAGGAGAAGAGACATGTGCATACTGTGGCGTTACGGAATAGTGCTTTAGTGAAATAAATGAACTTTTAACATTTCTAAACAAAAACATAAAAAGCTGATATAGCTATTTATTAATTTCTTATTTTCCCTTTTGCTATTTTGAATAGAAGATTCAAATTGAACTGAAAATTCAAATTTAAATTGAAGTGTTATGGTGATCTATTTATTGAGCTTACTGTTTTTGTATTTTAAACCAAAGTGGTTAGGGAAAGAAAACTGGCTGAAACTTGTAACTATTCTGAGTGGATTCCATTTATTCACTTTCCAAAAATGTAAAACAAAAGCAACAGAGACTTTAAATATTCCTGCGAGATACTGCAACTTGTTTTATTTCAGGAGAATGTAACAGATTGGAATGACTACTTTGGGACCTTTACACGCTAGTGAGTATTTACAGTAATATATGATATGTGCTGATATTTCTATCCTGAAAAGATTATTACAACATAGAAAATATATATTCATAAAAAAGGTTTTGACTGTTTTAATAAAGTCACTCTGAATTACCAAGTAAGTCATCTATGGTATAGAACTCAAATTTTAGTGTGTCGATATTCAATAAGGTAAATATATAAAAATTAAATTGGGCTATAAATTTAGTCCATTTTAAGAAAACTTAGTATAAAAAAAGCCAGAATTCATAAAAGAAGTTAATTAGATAGTGGTACTTCAAATTTGTCTCCTGCTCAATCTTTAATATATCTACATTTAAAAATATCCATATATTTAATACACCTATAGCCCATTACATTTATCAGTATTTATCAATTTTATAATGGATCTACATGCTTTATAATAAAATAACTATTTCCTTTAAAAAGATTTGTTTTACCAAAAATATTAGTTAAATGTTGTATATTCCAAATGTATTTAAGAATGTTTGTTAGAGGAAGTAAGGGCAAGACTGACAACATGTTTCAGAGCCATTGCTCACTAAAAAATAATCAAAATTCAAATTTGAAGGAATGAAATTTGATCCAGTCCCATTAGAAAGGCAGACATAGATCTTATTCAGGCTCTGCCACTAAACAGCTAAGAGGGTAGAACCAAATAACCCAAAAGGCACTTGTACATCTACTATTTTATAATTAGCATTTCAGGTATACAAAGTATACAATCACAAACACATTAGATGGAGAACATAAACTAAGTCAATGTGGTCAGTAGAGGCTCATGAAAGAGGCTCATGTATGTCATATATATACATATATAATAGATAGATAGATAGATAGATAGATAGATAGATAGATACACACTTCTTAGAGTGCAAGGGTGTTATTTTGTTTTTGTTTTTTAACTATTTGGACAGATTCATTCAGAAGTGTAATCCTAGTGATATTTACCTAAAGGCACTAAATTTTTTATTCCATTTTCTAATACATACCTGCCTTCCAGCTTCATTGTTATGTAGATTCATTGTTAATAGTACTTTGCTGTCTTTCTCCGTGGTGTTTCTGACGGGGAAATCTAGGAACTTTCTGCTGAACCACATGCCATACTGGACATCATCGGAGCAACCCCCCCAGTGCCAGCCTTCACTCGCTGAGCCCCCGTTCTGCAAGGTGGTGTCACAGGAGCATTCCGTCATGTTGCCTGCACTGCATGACCTGGTCACAGAATGCACCAGACCAGCAGCCATGACAGCATAAATGAATGCTGTTTCCTTGGTGCCTAGAATAAAAAACATAAATTGCTAAATGTAAGAGCCATCCCAGTCTCTGTTTATGTTCATCATAGAGCCTCTTACTCATTCTCTTGTCAGGGAGGCAATTTTTCAATTGCTTACAATGGATGCTTTAAGGAGTACATCGTTAGAAAGGATGATTTTTCTATTGTTCTAATCTTTTAAAAAAGCAGCATTAATTTTCAGTATTCTGCTCGAAGGAACTGTCATACATTGTATGCCACACATTGTCCTCATATTTAAAATATCTAAAATATGAAATATATGTCACACCTAGATCAGAGACTAAATTGAGAATAAAAACTCAATAAATACATGTTAAATTTAAAATCCTTTGTGTGGATACTGTAAATGGTGACACAACAGCCCCAAAGAGTCCAGATTACGTTTATTTTTAAAGTTAAAAAGTGTTCTCACAAAACACAAGCTGAAAAATTTGGTGTGATTTTTGGTTGCATAAATATTACATGTCAGCAAGAAAATTAAAATTAAGCAAAGACCAAAGCAATTAGTAGATAAATGTTACAGTTTAGGATATCGTGAATAACAATCCTGATATTAATATGAACAAATTATATATTTTGTATAGTACTAGCTAATCCTCTTATAGTCTTAAAGGCAATGAAAGATCATTAAAATGGCACCCGCAAAACAAACAAAAATAATTGTTATGGAAAATTATTGAATATGTATTTAGCATATCTGTAATAGAATTTGAACTAAAATCTTTGAAAGCTAAAGTCCTATTAAAACGTTAATAAAATGGACTAGAAGAGATTCCGCAGGCAATATTTTTTTTCTTTCGAGATGTTTAGATTGGAGTAGAAACAATTGCATGCCCGTTGTCCAATAAACCTTTTCAACAGCTGATGCCTCTGCAATTCAGCAACTGTGAAGAACATATCTTTTTTTTTTTCCCCTGCAGGGGGTCCGGGCTCCCTCGGAAGGGTGTGCCGGCCAAAACGCAGCAGGGCAAAAACGATGCTTTGGCGGCAGAGTGTGTCGGGACCGGGTGGGGAAGGGTCAAAGGGGAGGGAGAACGGAAATCAATGTGAAAAACAACGAATCTTTCAGCGTCCAGGTCCTAAAATTCTTTGACTCTGCTGATATCGTGGAACACTCCTGGTTCCCTGTCCCTTTATCCTTACCAAGTCACCAGGCACGTGTAAGTGGAACCTTGTTTCACTGCAGCTTCCCGCGCCGCGGGTGTGCGCAAAGGAGGGAAGAAATAGAAGGGAAAACAAACAAACAAACAAAACCACAGAAAACGAAAATCGAGGGGAGAGCCAAAGTGTCGTACTCGGGTTAGCTGCACGTTGGGTTGTCCAGAACAATCCCTTTTCAAATCACCATTATCCATCCTGTCTACCCGGTGCCCCGAGGAGTCAACAAACGTGGGGCTTCGCGGCAATTAGCCACTTGTTCAGGGCTCGGTGCGCAGTGGAGCTGCTTAAATCAAAGCAGATGCGGCAGCAGCATTCTCTGCTGCAGACATCATGTTTCTGCAGCTGGTCACCCATGCAGGGGGGCGCTACGGGGTCCGAGGGGTCGGCGGGGTGGAGTGTCAGAATTTTTCTCCAACTCCAGCGGGGCACCGCGTGAAGGAGGAAAAGCTATGGCTCCAAGAGCCCCGCTCTAGACCTAGGGAGTCACCCCCTCCAGGAGAGCACCTGCACCCGGGGTCTGGCTCCCGTCGCTCCCAATTCCCGTCCACTAAAGGACCTCTTTGGGGATTTAGAAAGCGACGGGACCATGAAAGCACTGTTTATTTTATTTACAAGGAATTGGAAGGGTTGTTATCCTCCGTCCTGTGCCAGCACCGAGGGTCCCGGGACTCACCGCTGCTCAGCTCGTAGCCAAAGAGGGGGCTGGTGCCCGGTGGGGCAGCCGCGGCGACCTGGCAGTTCCATCTCTCGTGTCTGAACTGACTCCTGCACTCCTGAATGCCCAGCCGGGCGCCCTCTCGGATGCTGGGCAGCAGGTACGGTTTCCTCTTGCACAGCTCCTTCTGGCGGCTGTTCAGCGGCAAGTTGGCGCAGCCCAGCTTCTCCGGAACCCCAAAGGAGGCGATGCCCAACCACCTGTAAGACACGGCCGCCCCTAACGTAAGTCTCTCGCCTGCTCTCCTCCCCAGTCCCAGATATTTTCTCCAAAATTAAGTCACCCGACCTAGGGTCCCCTTCTCTCCTCCTCCGCCTTAGCTGAAAGTTCCCTGAGGCTGGGCACCCCTTTTGCCACATACCCGTGCACCCCTGCTAACCCCATACTCACATCCAGTTTCCTTGGGCTCCGCTGGGGAACAGTGCGAGCAGGGCCGCCCACAACGCGCACAGGCGGGGCAGTGCCAGGAGCGCCGCTCTGTCCATGGCCCCCGCATGGAGTCCCCCAGCCCCAGACACTCCTCTTTTGCACTCCCGGCCCAGGGGCCCGCCAGGTCACAGGTCAGTTCCCCAGCACCCAGCCGTCCCACGCCCTCTTTCTTCCTGCAGACACATAAAAAGAAGGCCAGCAGTAGTAGGGGCTTTCAGCAGCCTCCCCTCGCTTGCAGGGAGCAGCGTGAGGAGATGGGAAAAATAGCTTGGGGCCCTCCTCCGGCGTCCAGTAGGAGTTGTGTTGGAGATGCGGGAGCGTCCCTCGCATTCCAAGGTGCGAAACTTCTGTTGGTGTAGTTGTGTCTCCATCGCCCCCGGCCTCTCCTCCCATCTCCTCCCCTTGGCCGCGCCTGGAGCCTCATTGGCCCAGCCGCCTCCCCGCACTCATCATCCCGGGACCTCAGCCTCTCATTGGCTGAAGCGGACTCCGCGGGAGGCGCTCGGCCCGCGGCTCCCCGACCCGGAGTCCAGACCCGGGTGTGTTCTTGACCTTTCCGCCGCAGTCTCCTGAAAGTGGGTCTCTGCAGGAGGGGTATGGATGCAACCTGAAGATTGATAGGGGCGCTGCTGTGTTAGAATCCTGGGGGGATGCGTGGGTCGAATGGGAGATGTTTGAGTTCCACCCACCCCAGTCGCATTTGGATTAATTACCCTCTGGGTGGAGTGGCTGGAAAATCTCACTGTCCCCGTTACTTTCCACCTTCATAGGAGAATAATCTTTTTGAGTCAGAGTTGGTACCGAACAAGTTGACCTTTCAACACCCTGCTTGAGAACGGGTGAAATTCTGTCAGGCTGGAGATCATAGTCTGGGCAAACATTCATTTCTAGTGAAAGGGAAGAAGATTCCAGCCTAGCATCCAATCTGCGGTATTTAAGTTTTGTTGTGTGAATTCCTTTTCCCGGTTTGTCTTGCATTCTGCAGTCCTTGAAAGCACTGTCAGAAAATGGAGCAGAGAGAAAGGATGGGGGTGAGAGCTGCCTGGAGAGCTCTAGGGTAGGTGAGTGCTGCGTCCTCACCCTTCTCACAAGCCCACGTTGTGGAGACCTTGGTCAGGGCTGCACATTGAAGACAAATTTTTAAAATTTACTTATTAAACACCTACCATATGCCCAGTACTGCGGAAAATTACAAAGACAAGATCCCTTTCCTTGAGTGCACAAACCAGCCATGGAGAGGAGTCTAAAACAAAATAAATTGAGATTATCAGTAAAGGAGAGTATGGAATTCAGCCTGGTAGTCTTTGGAGCCAAAGAGAGTTTGGAAGCAGAATGTTATGGTGCCTGGCCATTTAGGAAGGTTATTAACCAGTGTTTTGCTGGATGGATATTTCCCGCAGAACTCTTAAAGCAAGTGGGATATGCTCAGCTATGGTAGCAGAAAGCCTGCCTCACCTAGTTGGTGACAGGAAATGTTTCAGAGAGACATCGCCTGCTCGTCAGTGGACTTAAGAAATATTTGCAAATTCTCAGGTGGACAGACAAGCTTAGTGGTGCCAAAATCCATACTTGCTCAAATAAAAGATCTGCTTAATTGCTTTATCCTCAAATACAGGATTTTATTTGCAGCCTATCTCCTTTATCAGCCCAGAGCAATAAAAGCTCACTGAAATTCCCATCCTATCCCATTTCTCTAACGAGTATTTACTGAGTGAACTTTATGTACTAGTAAGCCACATTGTAATTTTTAGAGAGTCAAGTTGATCCACACGTATTTCGGCAAATGGTTAATGGCATCAGAGACTCAGAAGCCTTCATTCAAGCACACTTGATTCTGTGAGCTTCTCCAGGAGGGGTCCTGGCGCAGTCATTGCTATACCCCCACCATTGGGCCCAGTACATGAGATCTTGGTTTTGAACGCAACTTATTGAGTGAATTAACATGATGAGGGACATTCTGAGCAGACATCTAAATGGCCTAAATGTTGGACTAGAGAAGTGACTTCCTCTTCAAGGGAATGGGTAGAGTGGAGAACATTAATACTTTAGGCTGATTTCAGTGGTAGATGTTTTAAGGAAGTTGGATTTTTTTCCATTGAAAAATATATATTGATATACCAGAAACTAATAAAACAAAGGAAATACAAATTGCTAGTTACAAAATAGTCATGGGGATGTAGGGTATAGTATGAGGAATGCAGTCAGCAATATTGTTATAACTGTGTATGGTGTCGGCTGGGTACTAGAGTTATCAGGTGATCACTTCGTAAGTTATATAAATGTCTAACCATCAGGTTGTACACCTGAAACTAATATACTATTGTATAACAACTGTAATTGAAAAATAAAAAAAATTATTAAAAAAAGAGAAAAGTATATATTAAGCCTCTATTATGAGTGAGGGAATTAAAAAGTGGGGGATAACACTGAGCTAAATGGTAGTAGAGTTCACAGCTAAGTTGACAAGAGAGAAAGTGAGCAGGCGATTACAGGCCAGTGCGATAAATGGGGGCAGTCAGTGTGCCATGATCCGCACTGGAGGATTCCCTAACTTTGTTTAGGGGTGAGGGGTCACTTGAATGTTGCCTTCATTATTACTCTGGGGATCCAGCACTGTCCAGGCATCCAGAGAAAGGCTTTAGAGGAGCACTCAGAGTATCTATTTTTACACTCTAAGGACCCTAGGTCAACCATTTTCAAATCCAAGACACAGGTTCAGGGCCGGAGTGGACCTGTTCCTCTTCTGTCTGGTCTACGTCCTTCAGCGTTGTCCTGTTCATGCCTCTACAGCTAAGGAGACTTATTCCCAGGAGCTGATCCAGCTGAAGAAATAGGCTTTCCATTCAATGAGCAGACATTCGAGGGCCTGATTTGTACTAGGAGCTGTGAACTTTCATGCTGAGAGCCTCCTACGTGCTCCCACTGTCTGTCTTACTCTAACTCTCTCTCTCTGTCTCCCTCCACAAAATTTCAACCCCCAAAATTGATACTCATTTTATAGATAAGGAGAGGTTAAGAAATTTACTAAATTGCACTCAGTTAGTAAGTAATAGAGTCAAAAAGCAATCTTATTTTAGAGGCCCCGTTTTTTCCACCACAACATGCTACTACATAACCTAATTTAAAACCTTTTCTCTTTTGTATCTCATGGTTCTTTACATCACAGTTCACAGCTATCTCCATCAAAAGAGTTCTGTTCCCTGACCATAAACCCAAACGACTATGGGGCGGTCTCTTAAGGAGGTGTCCCTGAAGTGGGTCTCTCTGAGGCAGATGGTCGTCTGCATGGAGGCCCTTCCACTTCCCGGCTTTGCTGTCTGGTTTCTGTGGACTGGAAGGCCAGGTGGGAAGAGTACTGGCCTGAATGGGGTGACTGAGCCTCCAGTCAGCAGGTTATAATCTTGGGCAATTAATTTCAACTTTGAACCTCAGTTTTCTCTTTCAGATCTGAATCTCTTACTGGAGTTAGCATAGGGCTGGAGGGAGGGAGCTGATTCTACGTGAGTGTATGAGAGTGTGAGTGTGAGTGTGAGTGTGTGTGTGTGCGTGTGTGTGTGTGTGTGGTGAGGAAGGCTGCATTTGCTAGTGGATTTGCACTCCTAGAAAGAGAAAACCTTAGTCATTTATAAGGGTTTGCCAGCCTGAGAGAGGGACCCAGTTCCAGGAGTTGCACAGACTAGTTTTTGGCCCCCATCTTCAATTCTACTTTTGCTTCTGGATTTCAATTAAAATTAATTATTTTAATTGAAGAAATCATTTAAAATGATTGAACTTTAAATTATATTATAATCTTGTCAGGTCAAATGGAATATTATTTAGAAGATGAAAGAAGATGTTAACAGACATTTTATTTATCCTGGAATACGAGAGTGAGGAGCTCTTTCCTAACTTAATTTATCTCTCTCAATATAAAGTGGCTCATGTCTACTCTCATTAGAAAGGATTATGCTCTTTATTTAGAGTTGAGAAATAAAGTAAATAATCAAATCCAAACATATACACATTTACATATTTCAAATGGTTAATTTCTTCAGCAGCAAGCAGGAACCTTGTTTCCTATTCATGAATTTTTATTTTGTAATTTGGAAAGAGGACAAAATATTAACCAACCAACAGAATATAACCTAGTGCTTACTGTGTTATGCAAGCCTCCTAGGCTTCAGGTGCCCATATCTGTGAAATGTCTTAAAGCTCATACCATTCATTGTTCATAAATGGGAGTTGATATTATGTCATCTCATGATGAATCCAGCTACCTAAAATTTGATTGGTGGTGTTAAAAGCACCATGTGGCTCCAACTTTGTACAGGTTACTGAAGCAATGGTCACTTCCTGACTCCACAAGGGGGGCCATGTATTTATTTGAACTTGTTTTCCTAGTAGAGGTAAGGTATTTTGATCAATATTCTAGAAAAGGATATTTAGCAAGGGGAGAACCAGATTTCAAGCATATTCATTTCATTGAAAGGATCTCTCTCAAGGGACTGAATCTATGTTCGCGGTCATCTCTGATCAGCTGGAGAGCGGAACCATGTAAATAGCTGGCTGGCAAGAAATCCTATTTCCCACTCAGGACCCTTGCATATTATTAGTTAGAGAACCCGTAGGAGCTTGTTCCTTCTGGTAGTTTTCTCTCAGTCCCTGGGAAACTCAGTCAAAAAGTCTGCCTGTGCAGATATGCCTTGGACGCTGCCTCTGGCAGTCCATCAGAGGACAAAACTTCTAAGGGCCCTGTTGTAAGAATTTCTGCTGCAGATCACAGAGACTTATGTACTGGAAACTGATACCAGAAGCACCCCAGCTGGTCTTAACTCCCATGATAGAACACAAGACCAGAGGTGACTTTTTACATAACTGGGTCCTCATCCATTCTATTTTAAATTCCACCTGGATGCTCCCAGTGGTGATTGGCTCTCAGGCTGGGGCAAAGAATGGTATTCTGGGTGTCCTGCTGTCCTTTGGTGGCTGGACAAGCCATCAGAATGACAGACTTGGAACAGCAGAGGAGACACCAGTGACAGAAAGAACAGGAGTTGGAAAAGGATGCTGGCTTGCTTTCCAAATTTCCACAACTACGAAAGTGAAATCGTTTTGTTTACTTGTCCTGGAAATTAAGGTTGAAGGAGCTTCATCATAGAAAATGGCTTATCTCTAGTGGCATTTATACAGATTATACAATCTTTTTGGAATGAGGGAATAAAAGTAAAATGCAATCCTTGACAAAGGAAAGCCATCACTATTGCCCAAGGACTCAAACACACAAAACTGAGTCACATGCAGAGTGTTGAATCTCTTGATATCTTTTACAAAAAAATTTCCTGAAGTTTGGAAAACAAAACAACTCCAGCAACTAATGAATGATTATCAATTTAAAAAAGTTATCAAGAAAACTACTTCAAAAATCTAGCATTTACATTTTTTTAGAGTATTAGTTATGGAGTGATCACTGGGCAGTCTATAATGGAAAAAAAATAAGTTTTCTCTTTTATTTTCTTTTTTACTAAAATTAAACAATCTCAAATTTTAAAGGAGAAAATGTTGAGGGAAAAGTTGTTTAGAAAGAATGGAGTGCGTCTATCTTCGTCTAACTGTTGCTCTGCAAAATTAGACTTAATTGTTGTGTCCTTCTGCCGATAAGATGCCCCAACTCAGGAAATGCTGAAACTGCTTTTGTCCTCGGGGTTATTGCTCATATGTTTATTCATTGGCTACTGTCCTCATTTTGGGTGGAGAGCATGTCAAAGTGGAGTTTCTTAAGTCTGGCCAAGCAACAGATGCCAGCTGGTGTCACACGGAGGTGAATCACATCTAAACTTGCCCGTCATTGTTTCACTTTCCTGACTGAAATCTTTAATCATTTCTTATTTACTCCCTCCAGTTAGGTGATAAATCACCAATTAGATTATGAACATCTTCAAATCGAGGAGTGTGAGTAATTCTTTTGCAATCTGTTCCCCCATCACCACCCATTGCCTGAGAGTGTAATAGGCTTTCAATAATGATTGTGTGGTTGCTGTTTTAACAGACAAGAAATCTGTCCTAAGAGTGGAATTGATGAAAGCATTCCATTGGCAGCTGTCATCATTGACCTAATCTACTAACTCGCCACTTTCCAACTGGAAATTTGCCATGACTTGCACCTAGTACGTTGCACTAGTATGTGCCACGTGATTTGCGAGGGGACCACTAGATGGTTATGTCTGGAGTACTCAGAGCTTCGGTTTCTGCTAGTGTTACAATCAGTAAATAGGCTGATGCTCTTAAATTTCTCTGGCAAATCTATCACTGTGCCATGTGCTCCTTTAAGGTGAGTTTTTGGAGCGAGGCTAATAACTCAAACTCTTACTGCAGTTTCCTCCAGAGAATGCTTCTATTTGAGTAGGCAAATGCTCAGAACCCAGGAGATTTACGAGGGTTCAGAGACATAAACACAAACTGCATAATAGGTGTGAGGTGTGTTCCAACTGCAGCCCTCTCACCTTCTGTTAACGATTACGGGAAGGGAGGCATCAATACAAAAACAGCCAACTTGAGAGCTCTCAGTCTCTGAAAGCTGATGGAGTCTTCTGGTGCCAGACCAACTTTTGGGGTTGTCACATGGCTTAGTGAAGCAGCTTCCAAAATGGGCTGAAAAACCACAATATTGATATACTGGGCCACATGCCAGAACAAAGCCTGAGTCCAGCCGACTGGGTAAAAGATTCCAGTTGCTATGTTAGCACCAGCGTATTGTCTGGAATCCCCAGGGCACACTCATGAAACTAGCAGCAGACAAATACAGCGGAGCCACTTTTTAATGCTGTTTTGGGGAGAACTCATATTTGCCTTGTAGGTTAACTGAGTTATGGCAGGCTTTGGCTGGAAGGAGTTTTCCTTCAGGAACTGATTTGGCCTACAACATATCTTAATTTTATAGTAATTGCTGGCAGTCCAGGGTGGGGTTCAGAGCTGGAATCCTCCCTTCATACTGCACCCCCTCTCTGCCCCAGGGGTTCTGGTGAATAAAGCATGCACACAGAGAACTGAACCAGTTTGGGCAAAGTATCAGCTTTATTAAGTGTAAGGCTTGCCACTAGAGCTGGATTATGCAAAGTGAAGTTTCCTATTCCTTCTTCCCGAATTGAAGACAGCAAGACGGAACCAATACATTGACCAAGTCTCAGGCTGAGAAACTGAACCTCAGAGAAGAGGCTAGAATGAGGCAACAGCAAGTGGAGAGGAGAGCTCACTCTACTTGAGGATCTTCAGGTCTATGAAGAGGGAATTGGAACCATCATGTTTTCAAGGTACCCACTGGTGACAGGGACCAATTCACTGGCCACTCTTTCTCCACTGGGGAGGAGTAACCACTGAAGTGGGGAATTGGATACAGACTTCCCTACCATAGAAGAAAGAAATGACAGTATAGCCACTTAGAAGGACACTCGCGCTTCCTTGGACAGAGACAGCAAGTTCATCAGTCCTTCTAGCTACTGTAAAATGTGGTGTTGCCAGCCCTCAGGATACATGGGCCGGCAGGTTAAGAACATTCATGGAAGCTTCATGCAGGATAACTATAAGGCAAATGCTCTGGACCATATTCTCAGAAAAGACACATTCAACAGTCATAATTAGCGTCAGAGCAGGAAGTGGTTAGCATAGGGCACATCAATGCCCACTGCAGCTCCATCCATTCATGCACTTGGAAGCCACAGCAGGACATCCTCAATTGTACAAATTAACCCTGAGGAGCAGAGAGGTGATGTCACCAGAAATCACAGTGTCCCTAAACAATATCCTCTTCCACTTTTTTAACCTTAGAACACATTATTTGGTTTATTTTTCCGCCTCTGGTTTCTGTTGGTAAGATTAAAATAAATTCATGGTCCCCCACATATTGTCATTTCAGGCATGTGGTCCAGAAACATGGTGGGTAGCCGAGAGTAATCAGTAGGAGCTTAGAAAAGTGCATGAGGATAAATCACAAAATAGATAATCAACAGAAACCTCCAATCAGCAGGAAAATAAGTGAGAAATATACGAGGTCTGACAATTAAGTTCGCGAACTCATCCTAGACAAAGTGCTCCATACCTCATTGCTGAATATCACTATGGTCACCTTCAAAGTACTCCTCTTGGGAAGCTATGCACCAATGCCAATGCCTAGTCCACTCTTCAAAGCAATTTTGGAAATCTTTGTCTGGAATGTCTATCGCAGAGCTGTCATCATATTACCATTGATGTCCTTCATGTCATCAAAATGTCTTTCTTTCAATATTTCCTTTATCGTTGGGTAAAGAAAAAAGATATCAGAGGCCAGATCAGGTGAGTAGGGAGGGTGTTCCAATACAGTCATTTGTTTACTGGCTAAAAACTCCCTCACAGTGCCCTGTGAGCTGGTGCATTGTCGTGATGCAAGAGTCGTGAATTGTTGGTGAAAAGTTCAGGTCGTCTAACTTTTCCATGCAGCCTTTTCAGCACTTCCAAATAATAAACTTGGTTAACTGTTTGTCCAGTTGGTACAAATTCATAATCAATAATCCCTCTGATATCAAGAAAGGTTAGCAACATCATTGCAACAAATTGGTGAACTTAATTGTCACACCTCGTATTGTAACATGGATGTATATAGATGTTCATAAAAATGCTGAAGAAATATTTTGATTTAGTATGCACAATTATTTGTAGATAGATTGCATAAATTTTTAGACTTGACAAAACATGTTATAGCTGCTTGTGATTACATTTAAGGAAATATGCTATCTTTTTTTCAGGATATTTTAAGTCATTTGATAACACTTGTGATGGAGGGTTATTTTTGTTAATTGCTTGCTTTAAGGTGTGTCTTGACTTGGAATTCCAAAAGGAACAAAAGAGAGAAGCTGAAAGTCATAAATATATTTCCCAGCTGGAGAAAACAGAAGAACTACTTAGGAAGATAAGCTCATAAAAAACTTTATCTTTTTGGCTTGGTTTTATGCAGTAGTCCACAGCAAGTCTTGGAATCTTTCTGTGCCTTGTTTCCTTATATTTAAACTGTATCATTCAATAATCTAATCAAAGTGGTTCAACAATGAGTCAATGGAACTTTGCAAAACATCTTAAATAAAATAATCCTCCTACTAAAATTTTCACAATACCGTAGGTTTTAAAAAAACACACATATATATGAAGTAATTAAACGACTCTAATATAAGTCTTGTAATGAAAAACAGCAGTTTCCCACTTCCCTACTTGCCACTTACACCACCCCAGAAGTAATAACTTTCAGCTCTTTTAGCTGAATTCTCTTGGTATTTTGCTCCAGTTTATTAAATATCATACTTATACTGTTACTTTTTAATTTTAAAAATTTTAGGCACTATCTGTGACTCTCCACTGTGGAAGGTGAGGATTTGCTTTGTATATTCCCAATATAGCTATCTTAAAATTGTAGTTGGATCAGCAGTCAGTTTTTATATTAGTATGATACACAATGTAATTCATGCTAAGCAGTACAGTATACTATGATTAATTTCCTTTTCTCCACTTGCTTTCCCCTCCTATTTGCCTTGTTTCTATGTGTTTATTATGAATCCAACCCCAAACTTCACCAATTTTCTAAATCTCAGATGAATCAAAGTTCCATCAATTCCATCTTTTTGACAGTATCTCGTGATGTCCCCTGACTTGTTCCAATCTGGAATGGTTGCTTCCATATCTCGTGTCTCAGTGTCAGCTGTGATCTGCTTCACCATCATCATAGAGATCACATTTTTCATGTGTCTGTTTAGAAACCTCATTTTCTGAATCTTATATATTTCCCATTTTTGTTTAGTCCCCTGTTGTAGTGGAACACATACTCCTGTGGCTTCCTGAGAAAGGGTGAATAGGAGCTAATTTTATGAGAATTTGCCTATCTTAAATAGCTTTATCTTATTCTAGTTGTTTGGCTAGGCAGTGAATTCTAGGTTTGGAGTAATTTTCTTTTAGAATTCTGAAGACATTCTCCATTGTGTTCTAGCTTCCATTGTTACTATTAACACATCTTAATATACAATACTCTAATTTCAGATCCTCTGCACATGAATTTATTTTTTTTCTCTGATATATTTTAGAATCTTCTCTCTCTCCATGATGTTTGGACATTTCATGATGAGGTGCCTACATATGGGTATATTTTCATCAATTGGTTTTAAATACTCAGGAGGTTATCTCAGTATATGAAAACTCATGTTTTTCACTTGTCATAAAAGCATTTTCAAATTATTTCTTTGATGATTTTTCTCTCTGCTATTTTCTTTCTCCTTTCAATAACTCCTGTTTTGTGAATGTTGGAGCAACTTTCTGATTTGGTAGGTTTGATAATTATTCTGTTTTATTTTCCATAACTTTTCCCCCTCTGATTTCTGTGAGGTTTTTCTCAATTATTCTATTGAGTTTTTCATTTCTGCTAGTATACATGTGTTTGTGTGGGTATGAGTTCCAAGACTTCTTTTTTTAATGTTCTCTGCTTGTTCCTTTTTTAAGTAATATTCTGTTACAATTTTCAGTGATATATTAAATTATATCACTCATCTCATTATTTTGAGTTATGTTTTAGTTTCCTATTATTGCTGTAAAAATGTCTCAGAATTTTAATGGGTTAGACTAACCAATATTTATTATGTTACAGTTCTGGAGGTCAGAAGTCTACAATGGATCAACAGGGATCCATTCTGGAAGTTCGAGGGGAAAATCTGTTTCCTTGCCATTTCCAACTTCTAGAGGCTGCCTCCATTCCTCCGCTCATTGTGTGCCCTTCACATCACTCTGACCTCTGCTTCTATTGTCATATCTCCTTCACTGACTATGACCCTTTTGACCCTCCAAAAGGACCCTTGGGATTACATTGGAACCTTGTGGATAATCTAGGGAAATCTCCCCATCTCAGCACCCTTAACTTAATCATACCTGCAAAACCCCTTTTGCCATGTAAGGTCACATATTCATAGGCTCCGGGGATTAGGACCTCTGACTAGGTTAAATGGTGGCCTCCCAAAAGGTGTGTCTACTTGCTAATACCCAGGGCTTGTACATCTATTTCCTTCACCAAGTTAGGAAAGTTTTCAGTCATTATTTCTTCAAATAGGTTCTCAATCCCTTGCTTTCTCGCTTCTCCTTCTGTTACCCCTATGATGTTAATATTGTTACGCTTGATGTTGTCCCAGAGGTCTCTTAAACTAGCCTCATTTTTAAAAACTCTTTTTTCTTTTGCATATTTTCTTCTAACTTGTCTTCCAAGTCACTGATTAGCTCCTCTGCTTCATCTAATCTGCTGGTGATTCCTTCTAGTGTATTCTTCATTTCAGGTATCGTATTCTTCACTTCAAACTGGTTCTTCTCTAAGGTTTCCAGTACTTTCTTATGCTTCCTATCTCTTATTGAACTTCTTACTAAGTTCCTTGGGTATTCTTATAACCAGTGTTTTGTACTCTGTCTCTAGGAGGTTGCTTGCCTCCATTTAGTTTAGTTCTTTTTCTGAAGTTTTCTCCTGTTCTTTCATTTGGGGTGTATTTCTTTGTTTATTATTTTGGCTGCCTCTTTGTGTTTGTTTCATGTAGTAGGTAGATCTGCTGTGTCTTCCAGTCTTACCAAGTAGCCTTATGTAGTTGATGCCCTGTGGGGCCCAATGGCACAGTCTCCCTGGTCACCTGCAGTGGGTGCTTCAGGAGTGTCCCTTGTGTGGGCTGTGTGTACCCTCCTGTTATATTTGAGCCTTTATTGCTGCTGGCATGTCATTGGGTGGGAATGACCCTCAGGCTGACCGGATGTGGCCACATCCACAGCTTACAGGCTATGTGCAGAGAGCTTACTACATGGAGTGTGATTCCCCCAGTGGGCTCTGGTGCCTGTTGAGACTGCCACTTGTAGGACTAATTATGTGGTGCTCTGCTGTGGTCTGAAACCAACCTTCAAGTATGTTGGTTCTGGGCCTCTTGGGAAGAATATTGGTGCAGGCCCAGGTCAGCTATGGCCTGTGACCTGCTGAGGAAGACCTGATAGGAACTTCCAAAGTGATCCATGGTTGGTCACTGCTTGTGCTGAACCTGGATGTGCGTGGGGGAGGCCATGCTGCGAACCAAGGATGGCTGCCACCAGTACCAGGTCTGGGGTAGTGCTGCAAAAAGCCCAGACACATCGAGGCCTGCTGCCGGTTGCCATCTCCAGTAAGGTTCAGCCACTGATAAAGCCTCATGCAGCATTCGAGTTTGATGAGGCAGTGAGTCTCAGTGAGTCTTCAGGGTCTCAGTGAGTCTGCAGGGTGAAGCAATGGAGCTCACCAGCCAATCAGATTCAGATTTGGCCTTTGGAGGCAGACTTAGCACAGGAAAGATGGTGACTGCCTGCCAGCTGCAAGGGAGAAGACCCCACACAGGGAAAACAGTGAACTATCTTCCAGCCCTTGCCTGAAGCCATGCATCTCAGTCTGCCCCCCATATGTCTCTGACATCCCCCAAGTCACAGTCCCTCTGCCTGTGTCCAAGGTGAGTGCCTGCGAGCGAGTCTGTGCAGGACCTTTCAGAGAACACAAGGGTTTTCCTCGACTTCCTTCCCACCCAGACAATTTGAATCCCCACTGTTTTTCACAGCCAGATGTTGTGGGGGCTCCTGTTCCTGTCACCAGTACTCTGGGCTTGGGAGGCTGGTGTGGGTTTCTTGCTGCTCCATGGGGAACCTTTGTGGCTAAGATATCACTCCTAATTTTCATCTGGCAAATGGAGGTTTGGGGCCAGCGGGTTTTGTGTCTCTACCCCTCCTACCAGTCTCAATGTGGCTTTTTCTTTATATCCTTAGTTATAAAACTTCTATTCAGCTAGACTTAAGATGGTTCTCCAGGATGATTGTTTTATAGTTTAGTTGTAATTTTGATGTGTTCATGGGAAGAGGGAAGCACTGTGTGTATCTACTCCGCCATCTTGGATCTCTCTCTGTCATGTCTCTGAAGCTGGTCAGTTTCCCCACAAAAGAATATTCCAGTCTCCTGTTTTGATGATACCAGCTAATGTTCTTCAGTTTAGTAGGGGAAAGGGCTTGAGATGTTTCATCATTCACTGTCTAAATATAATTCCTTTTTAAAGTACAACCAGCCTTGTACTGAAAATCTAATATAGTCCTCACTAAAATAACTGCATAACCAAAGAGTTAAGTTTTTATATGGGGAACACTTGCATCAGAATAAAGGACAGCTTTTATCCCTGGAAACTGTGAGAAATACAATTAGCAAGTGAGCTACAATGGTTAGGTTTATTCTTAAGACAAGAAATGTCTCAGGAATGTTGAAGAGCCTCCTTCCTGGCCATTGTCATCAGTTTTGGCTCAAATAAACTCTTATAAAAAATTAAAGAAATCTCATGATTCTGAAGACTAAGTTAAGAGAAGGATTAGTCCTTACCAAAAGATAGTTTCAAAATAATCAGATTAGTTAGTATAAAATAAGACATTTTTCTTTTGTGACTATAATTATCTTCTCTGATTGGGAGCATCTTTGTATTCTGTCAACAATGCAGGTACTTAATGGTTGTAAAACCAAACACACCTGGGTAATTGAAAATTTTAGTTTTCAACTGCAGACTATGATCCTTTTCCCCTGTTTGTGGCATATCCTCTAAATTCTACTTGCTGAATTTGTGTTTAAATTCTAGCCCATTCTGGCTGACTGATAATCATGACACCAAATGACATCTGCCACAAATTCTTAAAGGTTTCCAAACTTCTCTCTCTTTCACCCCTTCATTTCTTTTGTTCTTATTTCTTTTCCTAATTCCTCTTGTTCTTATTTCTTCTCTTTCCTTATTTTTCTAATGTTCTATTGCTTCCTCCTTTTTCTTCTTTCCTTTTTGTAACCTAATCGACAAAACTACAACATTGCCTCAGATTCCCAACTAGTGTTGTAGCAACTCTCCCTAGCCCCCCCACAAAAAACACACCCCAATATTTATGAAATCATAAGGGTTGGTTGTTTAAGAGGTTGAGTCCTGTTGCCCCAAGAAAACTTTGACCAGCAATCATCTTTTAGTACAGCACAGAAATGAATACTGCCAAGTAGAGCATCGTCTATTTAAGTAACAATTATGCTTTTTATTTGCATGAGAGGGACAGAAGGACAGAAGTTTTTGTAGTTTACTATCAGGCCACTAAACAACCTTACCTCTCTCTGGAGGCCAGAGACAATAGCCATATCTAGTCAAATTTTTAAAATTCTTTAAAAACCTTTAAAACATAGAAGTTCAGTACTCTGTTCTTGAACCCTCTACATTTTCAGGGACCATTCACATCTTAGAAGCTTGATGAACATATGTTCTCACACAAATAATCTGAAATCCTTTGTTTGGAGGCTCTAGAAGGAGAGGACCATTGTTATACACTTGATTGAATAACCTCTTTTCTTTCTGAAAAATGCACCTAATGGAGCTATGAGATGGACAGATCACTTAGGACTCAGCCCACCAGAGCAGCCAAATCAGTGCTGGCAATCTTTAAGATAGTTGGCATTGCAGCCAGATTGCACTTATATTCAAATCCTCTAAGCAGTAAAGGAGAATTCAAACTTTTTATTTCCATCAACAGTTAAGCAGATGACTGATACTCTCCTCTTTAACAATACTTTATATCCTTGGCAATGCTCTAGGTGGCCTGCTTTCAGATGCGGTGGGTTCCTGCTTGAAAATGCAGTACAATAAAATGCAATCTTTTGCTCTTTGGACATTGGTGGAGACCAGCAAATGGATTATAGAGGGGGCAAGAAATGTCATGTTTATTCGGTCTTCTGACTAAACTGAATGGGTAAAATGTAAGACAATGGGTAACGGGAGTAGCCCAATAAAATCATCCCTGAAGTTTTCACCTCTCCAGGTGAGTAATTTGAATTTCTTTAGCAATTCCTCAGAGATAATATATTCCAAGTTCATTGCTCAGCTATAAGTGATTTTAAAGTTCAGACTTTAGAAGTGTACTTGGCACAGCATGGAAATCAGTCATAGTAGCCCACTAGTAGCCAATGACCCTCTGCTTCTCAGTCTCCCCTTTCTCTCAGAGGAATCTTCTTTGCAACACTGTTCCCCTCAAAATTATTCCCCATCGCTTTATTTACTCAGTGCATTGAATTTAGCCAGCTGCTGGGAGAAAAACAATGAGATTAAATTCATTCACATTGCAAATGGCTAGTAGGCCCACTTTCCAAGGGTATTAACATCTTAAGGGAACCTGGAGGTTGATGTTAGTGATTTCACTAATTGAAAAGATTTCAAACAGAAGAATCTAGTAAAAAAAAGAATTGTGGTCACAGTGGGGAGCCATCTGGTAACAAAACAAGGAAGCGTGGTTTTTTTTGTTTTTTTTCCCCCCTCTTGATTCCAAACTCAATTTTGTGTAAAAGTAAGAGTGTCTTTCTCATGGTTTGCAGTCCATTTTACACTTCCCAGATTCATATTTGAAAGGCACATATAACACCACTTGCAAAATTAAATTGCTGAAGAATATATCTGCCATCTTGTTTTAGGAAAAAATAGTCAAGGCAATCTTTTAGTTAATCCACTGTTGCAAAAAATTATGAAATCAGTGAGTATAAAAGATAAGAGTACCCATTTGATACTCACCAGAAACAGATGTCTCCCTACCTATGCTTTTCAGTAAAAATGTGATCCCTCTACCCGTAGCGTTTTCAATTCCATAATTAAATTCAGTTGCATTGTTAATGTACTGTTGACATTAACTTGTATCTCATATACACAAGACTGGGAATACACATCTGTTAACTTGAAACAGCTGTTTGCAAAATTACTACAATATGACCAATACTTCTTTTAACCATTATGTCTTTCCATTTAAACATGATTTGCATCTGTAAGTACTTATTATGTATAAAATTAAAGGAAGATTTATGACATAATAATGATGAATTTTGAGGCTACGTTAATATTGTGTGTTACAATAGCATGGTAGAAAAAGAAAGTTGATAGAATATTTCTACAGAAGCCATGCCCCACTGGTATGCATGCTCGAAGGGTAGGGCCTGTGTGGCTATCATCCCACAACTCTAAGTTAGCGAACAGCTCTAGATGGGATCCTCACTACAGCTTCTCTCTTATTTCCTCTGTTCTTGAGAATGACAGAATCTTTGGAATGAGATGTGATGCCCCCGTTCCTCCCAAAAACCCCATTTCTGGATAGCTGAGATTTAAAATTCCACAATTTAAATGTCTTACTGTGTCCTCTCTTAAAGCTTCAGACCCCATGTGAAGGCTTGAGTTGTAAGGACTGGTGATTCACTTAGACCTGGGTATGGCTTCACCAGACCCTTCCAGTTTTGCTGCGTAGCAGGACAGAGAGCGCACCAGTTGCACTGAGATGAGTAGTGAGTGTGGGATAGTGCAGAGGAGTGGAGCATCTCAGACCAGTGAGTCCTGTAAGCCGCAGGGCCTGGCACTGGTGTCAGCGGCTCCCCGAGCACCCGGAACCTCCCTAGAGTGCAGGCGGGCAGCTCCATATGTGGCTCAAAGCTTCCCCAGCTGCCTCCTCTGTGCCCACCTCAGTGCTCAGGGCACAAGGGGGACATCGATTGGTGTTTGTTAGAGAGGGTTTTTGGAAGTGATTTTCTCTATTTCTAACATAGTGCTTTGTCAAATCTTCTTAGACAAGTTCTATTTTGAGCACATATTCTAACTCCAGAAAATGCTAGAGTTTGTTAGTGCATTTATTTTTTTCATTTTATAAAAATTCATTGAGTGTCTTTTCTGTGCTAGGCAATTTATTTCTAAACTAAGAATGCAAAGATTAAAATAACAAGTGAAAGAAGCCAGCTGCAAAGAAAAAAAAAAAAAGAAAAGAAAGAAAAAAAACCCCCAAAACTACATATTGTGTGATCCCATTTATATGAAATGTCCAGGATAAGTAAATCTATAGAAACAGAAAATGGATCAGTGGTTGCCAAAGGCTGGGGGTGGAGGAGGGGAGGGGTGGAGAGGGCGTGCTGTATTTCATTTTGGCGTGACACGTATGTTCTAAAGTGAGACTATGGCGATGGTTGCAAACCTGAGTAAATATACCGAAAACCATTGAATAGTACATTTGAAATGAGTGAACTTAATGGCATGTAAATTTTATCTCAATAAAACAGTTAAAAGTAAATAATAAATGAACACACCCAAACAAACAAAAAATTCCGTCCCTTCATCATGAAGTTTGCATTCCAGGGGATACAAATCATTAGACAAAGATAAAGGCTGGCATAGGGTAAGTAGAGCGTGCTGTGGACACACGAAGGAAGGCTACTCCGACCGGGATTTGGGGAATCAGAGAAAGATTGCTAGAGGAGATGGCATCTAAGCTGAGCTGTAGTAGACGGAGGAAAGGTTCTGGGAGAAAACTATTTGCTGAGCTCCTACTCTGTTAGATACTGGACGGTAAAAAGAAGAGGAAGAGTCAGTCCTAGGGCCGGAGGGGCTAAGGAGAGTGGGGTAGGACATAAGTAGGTGATTATAGATAATTATCATGTAATGTGGTGGTCACATAGGTGACCAGGGGAACTATGGAAGTAACAGAAAGAGGAATTAAATCCTGTCAAGGGGTGGAGGCTGAATACAAATTCGACTTGAGGGGAAGCAGTTATGTTTCAACCTAATGATCTGAAGAATGGTGATCTTGCCTCTTGCCGAGTGCCCCCGACCCCCAGGGCCCTCCACCGCATGGCTTACAGGACTCAGTCATGTTGCTGCTGAGTCTCACTCATCCTTGTCGCCATTTGCCAGTGGGAAAGCCTTGGGCGATCAGAGCCACTCAGGAAACTTGGGAGGTGGAGAGGAGGAAGAAGACATAGAGCACACGCCAGGCATCCCCACTGGGAGTAATTCCCACAAGAGACCTATTGATTCATTTATTTTCAGGATGGTACAGGACTCTCCCTCCTCTTTCTGCCTTCAAGTGCTCTTTGTGGTTTTAATAGTGGGAGCCCTTGTGACTCTGCAGCCCAACCTTTCCTAGCATCTTCTTATCTGATGATTTCTGGCAGTTCGGTCACTTGTCACCTCCCAAGAGAAGCATTTGCCAGACGCGTGCCCTAGCACCTCCCTCCCAGCTCTGCTTGGCAGGGGCCTCCAACCACATTCCCCACATGTCCAGACCAGCACCTGGCTAAGGCATCCAGAGATAGAAAACCTATTATTCAAAAGGTTTTACACACTGCTGTAAATCAAAAATCAGAGGAAAGTTTCAAAGAAATGAATGCAACGGCTTTAAGATTATTGGTTCTTCTCTACTTCATTGTGTAGGTGGGTGTAAGGACACACACATATGTTTACGCACATGTTTGTATGCATGTTTATTCAGTATGAGTTTTTGTTGAAAATAGTCCAGAATTCCTGTTTCTGAGGTCCTTATTTACAATACTGCCCAGACACAAACCAGGGAAGGCTTGGTTTTAGCCTCACAGTTTTGGCTTTCATGTCGGCAGAGGCAGCATAACAAGTCAGCATTCAGCAGTAAGGGGAAAGCAGTTATTTTCACTGTATTTGATAACAGTTTACTGAAGATGATGCCCAGGGAGTCTTCCATTGGAAGAGAAATTGACAGCCAGAAACTCAGTACTTCAAAGCCCATGGTGACCCCAGGAAACAGGAAAACGCCATTGAAGCCCATCGCCCACTTGAGACTGTCCATTCTTCTGGGAAATAGGAACCTGAGATGCAAAGTCCATATCAGCCTCATCTCAGAACCATAAATAATTCATGGAAGATATCAATTTATTTCTAGAAGAGGTGGCCAAGAGAGCTTTCTGGGTGTTTACTAATACCGCGGACCTGGAAACTCCATCCTATTGAAATGATTCCTGTTCTTGGCAGGAAAAACTTGTGCTCAGGGTTGAATCCACACCCTTTTAAAAACATGCCATTGATTTTGCATAACTAATGTGAACATTGAAATGGGGACTATTTAGAGACAAGTACGAACAGAGACCAGGTTTCCCCCAGGGGTGTGCACATGTGCTGGAAACTGATGAACCCAGTGCTGTGCCATCTGATGACTAAACTTATTTTAAGCTATAGAGGCACTGCTTCAAGCCCCCCCTGTACTATTCTTAATTCAGACCAAATTTTATCTTATAAGTAGAAGAAGTAGCTGCAAATAATTTCATGCCCTGCCAATGACATAGGTACCAATTTTGAACAAAATGCTCTTAAACTCTCTTTATGATGCTGTAAAAATGGAGAGCTCATGCCCATTAAAATATAAGCTTCATGTTACATGTAATTAAGGCAAGGAGGAGAACGTAAAAATGTAAGTTTTAAAATGTATCTTGTATTACATATTAAATGCACATAGAAAATGCTGCCTAAGTTCCATTTCAAAGGCCGAGGTGAGGACAGGGAGGAAAGGTCACGGTGGGTGAATGATTCCATGGGTGAAAAATATTGAGGGAAAAAAGCGTTGCTATTTCAAGTTCTTCATGGGCCATACTATACTGATGGGTAGAGGTCAGTTTCTATTTTTCCTGATTATAAATAAGAAGGTATCATTAAAAGCACATTCAGCTGCTATTTGGTTAATCCAGGTTATAATTTTTGGTCTAACCAAGTTTGAAAATTATTATTTATTTTTCTTTAAGAATGAGACCCTCTAAAGTGACTTGGATGTTAAGACGAGGTTGGAAGAGATATCCAACATCTGTCAAAGGCAGCTGGAGAAGGCGCTGATAATTTTTATTCATCCCAGAACCCAGTGAGGGAGGAGGCTGTCTTCTGGAGTGAAGACCTGTGCTGTTCTTGGCAGGGATAATTTAGGCTCAGGCTTGAATCCACACCCTTTCTACCTTGTTCTAATTGTGATGGGCCTAATGGATTAACGTAAGCCACGTCTGCTTCAGTGTTGGCATTTTGTACCATCTTCTCACTTCTATGTATTTACTGCAAAGGGACATCAAAAATTCTGAATCCCAGATCTTCAGCTATTCATGTAAGAAATCTACCGGAGACCCAACACATATCTAAGTGAAGATTTTGTGGCTATATGATTGATTATGTATTACAACCTATGCCTGTTTTAGTTTAATGTTCTTAATTTTTCTCTATCATTTAAATTCATGATTTAATTTTAAAAACATACAATTATAGACCAAATAAAAATTAAGTTATAGACTGTAAAGAAAATTAAAATGTTGCCCTTCATGGCATACACTGAGCTTTCAATCTACAAATTTGGAACAGATTTTATTATAGATAAAAAAAAGAAATACAATTGAACAAAATATATAAATAAGTCACATACCATCACTATTAAATTTCTTAGCTGAGCCCTAAAAGCTGCATCAAATTGGTGTATTCACCAGCCAACCATAAAATAACTCACTACATAGCTGAGTCATATTATATTCAAAAGACCATGTGACTTCTGAATTCTGATGTACAAGTAATCAATTATTAGTACTTCACTTTTTAAAAATACCTAAACATTATAATAAATTTTATAGAAATTATTGTTTCATGTAATAAAAATAATTTGATGCTATACATAAATTTCCTAAGTAAATATCTTGGTTAGATGTATTAAATGTCTTCTTATAATGAGCCAGTCAGCATAAATCAAGTTCAAAACCTAATCTACCTAAATATGATGACTCTGTAGGAACATAAAACCTTTTTATGGTGTTTTCTCTAAAAGTGGCTGTTTTAATTTTATTCTTACTATTAGTTGGGTTTAAGTAATTATCTTCATTTACATTGCAAATAGGCTTATCAATTGGAAATATTCTTGATATGTTTTAAGACTTAGTACTTTGTGTAGTGAGTGTGTGTAGCGATCTGACATTTAATAGAGCCATAAAACAAATTCTTTATATTTCAGTGAACATAAAGAAAACAAATGGAGCACCATTTGGGGAGGACCGCATGGTCTATATCAGAAACAAATGAGTTCTACAGCCCCCTACACCAAGTGAATGAATCATAAAAGAAATATGGAAGTTCATAACAGCAGTTTCTGCAGCAATAAAAACATGATAAAAGGCTCTCTGACAGTATGAAACCTTGGAAGCCTTGCCAAAGACAAAACCTAGTTTGTAGGCACTGGAGTGAGAATCCTGCTGTCTTTAGCAGGTCTTTGGGGTTTCTAACAACTTCCTGTTCATCCCCTCAAGTCTAAGTGATCTATCAAAATGCATTCGTTTCCATGAGCAATCAAAATCATTTGAACTCTAAAAACACATTGAAAAAGAAAAAGAAAAAGAAAAACCAACTACAGTGAGCATTTGCAGAACAATTACTCCTTGACCCAGTCAAAATGGTAGAATCTACTGTACCACCATGTTGCTCTGGGACACATGGTTTTGATGTCATCAGCCCATACGTGCTTACGCAAAATTGTGCTTGTTCATTTTAAACACCATAATCCTAGCCACTGATTTTGATCACATTTTTTGTATTTGTTTCTTTTTATAAGATGAAAATTTACAGAGAAAAAAAATGTAAATACTTATGATCCTGTCAGTATTTGCTCAACTTAAGGGACCCATAAGATAATATTCGTTAAGATCGTAACCCAGATAATATTCAGTCAGATCATAACCCCTAAGCCTTATTATTATATTAGACCCCCTGCCCAATGCCAAAGCATTACAGCTTTGAAATAACTCTTGTTGGGTTACATAATCTTGACTAGTTTTTGTATTTCTTCTTGGATTCCTTCAGTGAAATGGAACTAAAGGAAGAAACTTCAGATGCAGAACAGTGTTATTTTTTTCCACGTGAACATTAAAAGACTGATTTCCATTTCAAAAATCAGTGATTTTATCCAATGATTTCCAAGTGGGTGTGATTGTTTTGTAGAGATCACTGTTAGGCACAAGGACAGCTAACATGAGGAAGATGAAATGACCCAGTGTAAACCCTACCAGCAGGCAATGGTGAGTGCTTCTTTTTTAGATGTCTCTGCAGGGTCCAACTCACTTACTTGGGTGGTTGGCAAATAGCACACTGTGCCTTTACACACACACACACACACACACACACACACACACACACACACAATGTCAACAGTAATGCTTGGAAATGCTTATGCGGTTATTCTTGACTTTTAATATTACCAATGTTTTCTTTAGTTTAGTTTAGTTTAGATTGGATACTAATCAATTCTTACCAAACATAATACACTTCCTTTAAGTTTTACATCTTAAAATACATTAAAATGTCTACTCCCATTTTTTTTTCCATTCCAATTATTAACTTGCTAAGCATGCAAGTACACACACACACACACACACACACACACACACCTATTTCCCTAAGGTAAAACAAATTATAGTTGTTGTTTTTTTTTAAATTAAGGAGTAACTAAAATGATTCCTAGCATTTTAGTGCCTTATCTTTAAAAAAAACCCAAAAAACAAAAGCTTGTTACGGCATCATATTCAAAAGCTTTGGTCATTGTTCAGCAGGGAGTTCATCTGATCAAAATTTAGAGACTGTCAGGTTAGGAGTGTAGTTATCATGTTAAACCACACTCCAGTATTTGAATCTGCATGGTAATATCCCTGCCAAATGGCCACTGTTTGTGTGGTTGTATGTCTCCAATAAAGAGGAAAATAAAAGATACTCTCTGAACACAGTCTATTACTAGCAAGACATTTATTAATATTATCATTACAATTGTGTCTAAAATCCATGATTACTTCAGTGGTGAAGAGGTAAATGCCAGACAAACCTCAGTCAGACAGTTATTTCAGTTAGGTCGACAGTAAATTACAAGGAATACCCACTGACTATAATCCCGTTACAGAGTATGTGATACAATAAAACTCGGTTAGAAGCTGCATGAATTGGCAACATTTTATTTCCTTAAAAAAATGACTGAAAACCTAAAAATGGTGCTCGCACATAGCTGCAGATATTAGAAAAACCTTTCATTTCAAAGCTTAATTCTGTACCGTTCTTTTAAAAAATCTATCAGATGAAGATAGGTATTGTTAATATCAAGTGATATTTGTGCTTAAATATAATTTAAGACAGTTAAATATAAATTCATGTTTACTTTCATATAAAAATATATATAAAAATAGAGTATTTAAAGGAGGTGGATATTCATACTAAGCAATTGATCGATCAAAATAGTTTTATTAATTTTTTTGTAAAGTCATGAAATTGAGGTATTTGTACATTTGGTAATTTTAGCCATGTACTAAACTAACTCTCTCAGCTCTTTATTTCCCCTCAAAGAAAAATAATCCTTTAAAAACCATTGTAACAGTGAGATGTTATCTCACAACAAAGCATTTGTAAAGAAATTTGCTATTTTGAAACTAAAATATAGAAGGGAAAGTTGTCAATACTAGAATTAGATATGTTTTATATGTATGCCACAGTTTTAATAAAAAAATAATTTATGCCTTATCTAAATTTGGATTAGACATAGTTGTTCAGGAAAACAAAAATGCGGTTACTAGTATTTGTGGACATATTACAAATGCTTTACGGAAATAAATGCCGAGGAGCTAGAGAATGCTATCTTTTGCAAAACATTTACATCAAATGTAGTTGTAATCTTACATTACACAGGGCTCTAATGGCAAACGAAAGCTTTCTTAAATAATATCATCCATGAGACATAATAAAGTTATACATGAAGAACTATATTTTGTTTCTCACTTTAAATTACATATTTAATCAACTTTGATGCAGTTACCCATCCAAGTTCACAGGCAGGATAGGAGGGAATGTTTAGGAAAGGTACAGAGTGCAAAGTTAGATATATGGGTGTTTTAACTGTAAAATATGACACTTCTTATTTCTCAGAGAATCTATTTGAATTCCCTTGTGAAGCATTCCTGTTCTTTTCCTTTCAGTTATAAAATTTGAAAAGTACACAAAGAAATGCTTTTCATAAGCATTAGATTCACAAAGCTGAAACCATCATAAATGCCACATTGTCATCCGGTAAAGGACACAAATGCAATCCCTATTTACAAGTGGAATGTAATTGCTTTTTTACCCTTTTCAGTTTTAATGTACCGGTAGAGAAGATAACACAATACTCAAGAGCATTATCCTTTTTCTCCACATCACAATGCAATACCCAGGCCACAGTGGTTCTAGTTTATGATTGTATTTCAGCTAACATTTTCCTAGCTCGATCTTTCACCAACTTATTTTCAAGTGCACATCTTGACTTTATAAAGCTGGAGGAAAAAAGCGCTATTACTTTTTTTCAGCTGTGTGTGCATTGGTGTGTAAGTGTGTGCTGGTGTGTGTGAGTGCATGTGGTTGATCCAAAATACATGGGATGTACAGGATTTGGTTCTTGGATAATCACCCAGGTGAATGGCTTGTCTTCAATTCCAAGTTCAGGCCTCCTGCAGGGAGTCTACACAGTTCCTCTACTCGCACACATCCTGTTGAGAAGGATTTCAGAGTAAACCTGATTAATTGGACCTCTGACATGGTACGGTGATTGGTAATTTATGACAGAGTCTTGTTGCCGTTGTTGTACTTGGTTTTGATTGCTGAAATATTTTCCCACAATGTGATTTCTTGATTGTTTTATTTTAATAAAGTGATATTCCTCGGATAACTTTGATTTCACTACCTGCAAATCAAGAGCAAAACAAACAAACAAGAAACAGTGAAGCAAAATCAAGGACATATTCAAGCTCTGCCTAGAGCAGTATAACTAACTCACAAACTCGAACAGCATCTCTATGACACAGATGTTGCCCAAACGACATACACATGATTTATGTAACCAAGAACCAGAGTGTCTTATTTTTCAGAAAAGGCCAAGGTTGAAATTAGACTTTCTGCCACTCTGCTTACCTCAGGAGAGCTGTCCCCAGTGCAACTAAGGGAGAGTGTCTGATGGCTTTTCTACCACACTTCCGTGTGCGTTATGTTAGTACAGATGCTAACATATAAAGAAGACACTGACGTGCCTTTGCTGAGTCACTCATTCAAGCATGGTACTCTAAACCTGTCATGGCACCCTCTTCTAGAATGGCAACTAAAACTATTATCAGAGTAAAATTATTTTCCATTCCACAGCCATAGCTAATGATGTCACACTTAGTGGTTTCATTTCTCTGGGCATTTAATAAATTATAGAATCCAAAGGAGTAGCCTAAGTCCTATTAGGCTAATAACTTTATATATGTTTGTACAGACGTAGATATACTTTTATCTTAAAATCTTATTGAATAGATAGCATTATAAACATTTATAAAGCATAAAAGGGTATATAATAAAGAATTTCCTTCCCATCTATGCCCTCCACCTCCTTCTCCAGAGGCAATATATATTACTAGTTTCTTTGTGATTCTATCACAGATGTTTTATGAATATCAACAAACATATATACAAACAAAGAGGCTATATTTACTGTCTATTTGTACAATTTACAAAAAGTTGCCCTGGTGAAATCTTATAAGTCAGCTTTAATCATTGGGTTAATATAACTCAAGTTGTTAGCACCAAGGGTGAGAGAGAATGAAGCTGGGAACCAAGACAGAGATGGGGGGGAGGGTTGGGAATTGCGGAGGATAGAAAATACTGGCAAAGATGTTTTGGGTGTCTTTACAAATGAATAACAAATATGAATTCCATTATATTGATGCAATTGTAAAACATTATTTTTGGTCAATATGGGCACATAAATTATTTATTGTTGATGACCAATGAATGCAACAATAGCTAACATGAATTTTTTCCCTCTTTTGAGTGTTTTATAATGATCTAAACACATTTTTTTGATCCCATGCAAGAGAATGCAATAAAAACAATTCCAAAAATACATAATATTTGAGAAAATCATGATATCTATTTTGAAAATAAGTATTTTTAGTTTTGTTGCAAGTGGGCATGAACCTTTTTTGGATTTTCCTTTTTTAAAAATAGAAATACTGTAATGATCTACACCAAATGTTAACAGCGGTGATTTGGGGCAGAGGAACCATGTTTCCCTGAAAATAAGACCTAGCCAGACCATCAGCTCTAAAGGGTCTTTTGGAGCAAAAATTAATATAAGACCGACATTATATTATATTATATATTGTATTGTATTATATTATATTATATTGTATTATATTATATTATAAGACAGGTTTTATATTAAAATATGACCAGGTCTTATATTAAGTTTTGCTCCAAAAGATGCATTAGAGCTGATGGTCCTGCTAGGTCTTATTTTTGGGGAAACACAGTATTACAGATGATTTAAGATGTATTCTTCGTAACTTTTGGTCTTGACTTTTTAAATTTAAGACAATGTGCATTACATCATAATCATTAAAATGTTCAAATTATTTCCATTTTGAAGAAAAAAAATGTAATAGTAATGCATTTTAAGACCAATTATACCCTGGTCACCCCAAATAAATGAATTGTTTTCCTATAGTTACAGGCTGTTTGGCTTTTCGTGACCAGTCCCTCAGATGAACTGATTCTTAAGAAGACCAGTGAAATCAGCGGTTTGTGGTAAGGAATCCCTGTGGATCATAATTTAGAGCTCAGTTTGCAGTGAACCACTGATTAATATTCCAGGTCTCAAGGATGTAAGTTTCTATAATGTGCAGCTCCTTCCATATCTGTTTGGTTACACTATAATTTCAAATATGGTAGCCTGGCCAGGTCCACTAGTGTTATCCTAAAGGTTGTGTCCATGTTGGGGGAGGTCTGTATTCAGTGATAACAAGATTAGTGAACATTTTTAATATTTATTTAAGCATAAATATTACATTGAACCCTGAAAAATATTATTCCAGTGTTCTTAATTTGGTTGTATAATTTTATGTTAAATTCTGGCTTTTGCAATTGCCTGATGATCTGCCTGCTAATTACATGCAAAGTGGAAAAAGGTCCATCCCGATGTAATGGTTATATTAGGTGAGTGCAAAAGTAATTGTGGTTTAAAAGGTTAAAAATAGTTGCAAAAACTGCAATTACGTTTGCACCAACCTAATAGTAATTTAAAAATTATTTTAACGTGTTGTGGGATTTCAGGGTTGATTTTATGTTGTATCACAAATGTTGGGTAACATGCAGGTGCAGATGTGTATAGCAATCTTGAATGTGATTCACAAAAGGGATACACAAAAATACATATTTCCAGTGTATTTGCTGAAGCAGATAGCTTTCGCTGAGAAGTAATGACACTATTTTGCAAGTTCACAATGGGAAGGTTGGTAATATATTTCTGTTTTTTAATCACTAAGGTGATCTCTGAGAAAGATGGGATGATGGGGTCTCCCCCAGCTTCTCGGGGGCCAGCTTAATGCCTCCTACAGCATCAGTGCTCTCTTTATGCTTTTCAAGATTTGACCCCCACATGCCCATGCCAGGGATTGGCCCAACAACACTTTAGTTGGTTTCCTTTAAAAACTATTCTGCAGGAAATATCAAAAACAATAAGTTTCCTAATTCCTTTGTTAAACCAGCATCACCATGTAACTGAATTCTGAAAGCTGACAAACCTCCAGAAAAAAAACCTCAATTTTGATTTGTCAAAATATAGATGTAAAAAATCCTCCCAAAACACTACTGTAAATTGAATCTCGGAGCCTTTAAAAAAATCCAGCAGCATTATGGGGCATACCACTAGCACATACAATTTATTTCAAGAATGCAAGTTTTAATATTATGAAATGTTTTGTTGTAGGAAATTACCAAATAATTATTTGCTATACGATTGTTTACTTCGAAAACCCAACAGAATCTACTGAAAAATAATGAGATGTTATAAAGCTAATATTTAAAAATGATATAGCTTTTCTATATTTTATCAATAATTCATAAGAAACATGTTCGAGAAAAGATCCCATTATAGTACTAAAACAACTTAATTAAGTTCAACAATGATGCCGGCGAAGAATCCATCAAAAATTTAATGAGACATAAAAGAAAACAAACAAATGGAAACAAACACACACTATGTCAACTCTTTCCAAGTTAATTACAGTGCTACTCCAATTGTAATCACAGAAGGATTTGGGGGAAACTTGACAAAGAAATTCTAAAATAGGTCTTTACAAGTAAATGTAAGAAAATAACCAAGGCCATTTAAGAAACAATAAAAATAGTTACGAGAAGGACTTTCAGTACTAGACAGCCATTCATCAATATCGAGTCTACTACCATCAACTCAGTGAGTTGGTTGTATAAGCAGAATTCAATACTGAGAGAGAAAGAATAGGAATGTTCGTACTGTAGATTAAAATGCATTTCGTAAACTGCTACTGTTCCCTAAAATGTTTATGGAGAAACAAGGTAGTTCTAAACAAAGCTCAATGTTCTATAAGTCCAGTGACCACAAATGTTGACAGCCTTATAGGTTTAATTGCACGGGATTAAAATCAAAAGTATATGTTTAAGATGGAGCTATGTACCAAACTCTTGGTAGTCTCCAGTGGAGAAGGGAGTGAGAATTGGGATATGGACGTAATGAAAAGGCTGGAGTCTTTTGTTTTTATTGTATATACTAACTTTTAAACTTTTAGAGTTGGAAAGAATTCATACAATCCTTTTAAAATAGAAAAAGAGTAGAAGAGATGTAAAATGATGTCGTATTTTATGACAGTAAAATGTAATGATTTTTTCCCCCCATATAATACCCACCTTTCAATCTCCAGAGTTCTCTGCGTTCAGAAACACATGGAGTAATTCAGATATGATCCCTACCCTCAAAGGGACTATATAAAGACACATGTCTAAGATACTTGAAGTAAGAACAAGAATGAAATGACTTCAAAGACATTGTCTGAGACTAGCTCCCAAGGTCAGGCACCATGTTGTTTCCGTGTCATGCATAGTTCTTAGTACATTAAAGAGACTTAGTGCTAATTTATGGAGGGCATGATAATCTAGTCACATAGCTATGATTTCTTTGAACTTATTTGTAAAATTCAGTATCCGGCATTGACGTCAAACTGCTATTTCTGAGTTTCAAAATATTACTTTGTTTTACCTACTCTGCTGGGCTCTAACGTGAAGGAAAAGGAGCTAGCTACATTTTAAGGCTTGAAAGTGTTATGCAAGTGAAAGGTGTTTGACACCTGTACCATAAAGAGCAAATTGTTCCTTTCCTTTACTCTCATGTGTGAAAATGTGCCCATTTGGGTTCTTCCCAAAATCAGAGGACTATGTGGGATTATTAAAATCCAACTGAAGTGTCAACTGGAATGTAGCTTTGGAAGAGAGCTGTAAGCAATACAAACGTAGTTTACCTCTGGGGGATAATACATATAATAATAATAATGATGATGATGATAATAATAATAATAATAATAATAATAATAATAATAAATGAGCTATTAGAGTATCAGTGAAACATTTAGGCCTTGAACCAGAGACAAGATTCTAGGTGTTTGAGTGCAGTGTTCACACCAATGAAAGACAAATGTCATACACTACACTTCTAAACGCTTCTCTAAATTTGGGTGCATATGACTTCATCACAGAGAAAGCAACATGTCAGGGATAAGGAGCCACTCCACATGATTAATAATGCATATATATGTGAATTGGCAAAGGTTTACATTGACCGAACATGAGTGTTAAATCACAATTTTTTTTTGCCGCTTTACAATAATCCCAAGTAACCTCTTGCCTTTAATTTTTTGTCGTTGATTTGCTTTTTGTGAATGCTCAGTGTCAAATTCTATTTAAAATTAGGAAGAGATAGTGAAAGAAACTGGTCCTAACCTATTAGATCAGCATCGTTCTAGAATCACAAGTATAAGTGTAATAAAAATAATTTTTCTCACAGCAATGTGCAAATTTAGATTGTTACCTATAGGAATAGACTTTCAAGTAAAGATTACAGTGTTTCAAAACAATAATATATTTATAATATATTAGTTATAGAAACTTAGAAAGGAGTAATTTTGGAGCTGGAATCAAGTTCTATAATCATAAGATATTATAGGATATATAGATGATCAAATTTTTCTATGACTCAGTGTAACAAGAATTGAAATTCTGTGCTTGGCATGGAGAAATAAATTTTATTTCCATAGGTTTCTTATATGCTAAGAGATCTCCCAGTTTATGATTATAGATCTTTCCCTATTTCTACACAATGAAGGACTTGGGCACACAGACATTTTAGAAGGCATGCAAATGGCCACAATTTAACTTGACTGGTTTGGGCCAATGGCTAGTATAAGACTTTACAAACAAATGAAAAAGCATTTTAAACTACACAACAAAACTAACATTGCAACTTTTTGTGTTAAATGCATGTAATCTCAACATTCAGAACTGATTTCACATAAACTTTCATCAGAATGAGCATGTTACCATGTCAATTAATTGCTACCCTGAAATAACTGAATTTTCAAAAAGCTGGTGCAAACAGGGGAAGCTTGGGGATCTGGAAAAGTGTCAGGCAGATTACAAGCAAATACCTTTCCTAAAACTGAACTTGACCTGAATAACACCCAAGGAACTTCTGATGTGGTTCCAGATCCACAGAACAAAATAGAAAACAATTTTCGGTGTGCAAATGTTCCCGAATCTTTCTAGACCGGGTTAGGGTGGGATATTCTGATTACAAGTGTGTTTCACAATCATGGATGGAACCTGAAGAGGAATGAGGATAATGGCTTTTTAAGGTTGGAAAACATAAGATTAACCAGAAAAAATCTTAATGTAGTGTTTTAAGATAAATATATACTATTTGAAATACTTTGTATTTGGTGTAGTCATTCTGCAGACAGCACATTCAATTCAAAATCCAGTCACAGATTTATGACCAGCTGAAAAAGTAGCCTAAGAATTCACAGAAATGGAATAAAAATAAAGTGATGAACAATAGCTAGAAGCCAGTCCTTAAAATTCATCATTCCATTTTGAGAAGTCATGCAGTTTTTAAAGATAATAAGGAATTCTTTCATCTACCCCCCAAATATTTAATTATGGCCACATGAAGTAAGCTATGTTTTGATTGAAGGGAGTCCAACTTCTGAATGGGTCAAAGATGCTCAGGATTAGAGGGCAAGGCTAAAGTTTTCTGTAAGAATGAAGGGGTTTTTTTTGTTCTTGGTGTTTCCAGGTTTGCAACGTCTCCGTCTCCCACCCTACCTCCAAATCTCCAACCCTTCAGACTCTGGAAGCTGAGCCCTTTTATCTCCTGTCCCCAGGCAGAGCTCAGTTCCCGGATCTGGGAACAAATTCTGCTCTGAGGTGGGGAAGTTGATTATAAGGAGCTGCCAACCAGTAGTTATCCAATGTAATGTTAAACTGTTGGTTCTATTTTGCACTCCCATGCATTCCTCCAGAGACTAACTCCTGTCTTAAACTCAGTTTCCTAAGTGGATGAATATTCCTATCACTGAATTCTTGATGCTGTTTAAATGCCCTTCGTTAGTCTGATTGATAAAAAGCTAAGTTCCTACCCAGTTCTATTTAGATGTGCATCCTGGCTCTTGGAATCTAGTTTGATCTTAACTCACAGGTATTTGTTTCCATCTATCTTTCTTCAACTTAGAATTTTTATTTACAACATGGCACTAAAATGTTACTTAGAAACAGTTTGCGCGGACCACTGTTCCCAACTGCTGGCTTCACTGGAGGGAAGAGCACTGCTCAGCACTGCTCTGGTCTTTTGAAAGGAGATCCACTGGGTCATTTTATTTTCTTGTCAGGAGAACTCTCCAGCCTCCTGTCTGAGGTGGCATGTGCCTGTCTGCCGGGGTTTGGGGAGAAATTGAGGGGACCCACCCTTCAGGTGCCAGCTTTCACTTTCATCTTTCTGGTTTCAGCCTCCACATTCATTTGTCCTTTACCATACCTACGTTTCTGAGTCCTGACTCTCTACTGTTCATTTCAAAAGAAATCATATGGATGGATGTAGGGTCTTGACCACACAGGGTGGGGTGAAGGATTTGGGGCCCACCAATTTTGCAGACAGACTTTTAACCAACTGTTCTGACCTGTGCCTCAGCCCTGCCCTCGTCAGCACTTGGATCTGAGCTGCTCAGAGGATCTGTGGTCAATTGTACCTCACCTCGGATTGGCGCTTCTCCTTGCAGGCACTTCACATTGTAACGTTCCCTTGTAGGCTAAGGTCAGCTTCTTAAAATGAATTCAAGTTTCTTATCTGTTTTGAGTTATTTCTTTTTCTGTCTTTTTTGGGGAAGGGAGTGAATAGTTTTATGTTTTTAAAGTTTTTTCATGGAGTTTCAAGTGGAAGAGAAGATAAATGCTTGTGGTTAATCTGTCACATTTAATCTGTACTCCCTGCATGATTTTAGACTATTACCCTTTATACTAGTTTTCCCAGAGTGTGTTTAGTGAGGTGTTAATCGTTGTGATTAAAAAAAAGAAAAGTGGTTCTGTGGTCAAAAACGTTTGGAAAAAGCTGGTTCAAACTAAGCTAAATAGTTTCCTTGCTGTAGGGCTTTTGGGATCATTTATTGTACTAACATTATTTGAGAATCCTTAAAGTGGAGAGGTATACAGTATTTCCCAAACCACAGATCGTGTTTTCACCGGGAAAGAACATTAAAACATAAAGTAGAAAATGTATATCAACGCTGTTCCAAGTCCATCTTAGCTTGGCGCTTAATGCTTGGTAGTAAACCTCCAGAAATGAGGGTTTATTGCAAAGAACATGAAATAGTGATGGGTCAGCATCTCTTTCTCAGGCATCTGGACATTGTAGGTTCTGGTACTGCAGAGGCTGGGATGTATAGCTGCCTTATGGAGTCATAATACTAGTTCAACATAGAGTGACTGACACTCACTTTGTTGATTCTCCATTTAATTATCCTTCTTAAGACAGAGATCCTGACGTAACTGGTGTTACCATCATTCAATATAGGATGCTCCCTTGTGGAACAGGATTTTGTACCAAACTATCTCAGAAAAGGCTGCGTTTCCTTATGGCTAACGAACTCATTCTCATCAGGTAATAATCTCTAATCTAATTGCCCAATAGGAAAGGCTAGGATTCACTTGCAGATGATGGAATGAGCACTAATTATTTTTTCCCTGAAGGGCTGCCTAGAATCACTTTCTCAAAAAGGAGGCGTAGGAATAGTTAGCAGTGAAAGCTTCTGTGACTCCTCTTTAGTTACAGAGCCACTGAAAGATTTTAAATGGCAACATTGGATCTGAAGTATAGAAACATTATCCTCATGGGGGCATGAAGGATGAATTCAACTAGCTGAAAGTGAAGGTTCCAGGATGGAAATACTGCAACAGTCTACAGCAAATAAATGACAGGGGAGAAGAGACCCTCCAGCCCACCTTGCTCGTTTACCAGCACCTTACTGATTATTTACCACTACCCTTGACCTGGTCTTCTCCCGCATAACCGGGGGCCTTGCTCCAACAGTCTTATTCTCTCCTGTACTTCTAATGTGTCCTTAGTATTCATTATTCTCCCTCTGCCCATAAACAGGCCAAGTTGTTCCTCCTATAAACTGTCTCTGGACCATTTTCTCTTCTTAATCCAATATATTTTCCCCTTTTTTATGCTTACTTGTTGAAAGGGTTTACCACCTCCCTTTCTTATTTCTCATACCTCTTCAACTTACTGTAGTCTAATTCCTTCCTGTAATATTTTACTAAAACTACTCTTAATATGGTCAGAAGGACCTTCTCAATGCCTTAGTAGATCCCTCTACTACATTTGACAACATTAATCTTACTTCCATCTCTCCTTACAAATTTTCCCTTTTTGGATTTCCATGACGCCACACTCTACTAAAGCTTCTCTCTGACACTTTATTCTCTAAATTCAAATGCTCCTATGTCTCCAAACTTTGCTTAACTATTGGTATTTCCAAGAGATCCTTCCTTGACTCTTCTTATTCTACTCACTTTCTCTGGATGATCTCTTTTCATGGTTTCAACTCTTATCTATTTTCTGATGACTTCTAACTTTTTATCTCCGGCCCCAACCTATCCCTCCAGCTTTAGGTTTCTATATCCTACTGCCTGTGAGAGCTCTCCACCTGGATGTCCTACAGGCATCAAACACAACATGTTCAAAACCGAATTCATCATTTCTTCCCTAAGCCGGTGTCTTCTCAGTTATTCTCTGTCTCAATTGCCAGTTCAGCTCTCTAATCCATCACCCAAGTTGGGAATCATCTTTGAAACCTCCTCCTCTCTCATGCCACAGATAAGATCTACAGATATTGTTTTTTAAATTGGGCCTGCATTTGTCTGCGTCTCCCTTATGCTTGCTGTCTGTCCTGGGTTAGGTGAGCCTTTATCATCTCACCCGACTCTGGCAAAAGTCTCCTAAGTTCTCGCCCTGACTTAGTCCTCTTCAAACCTTCCCTCCTCACTGTTATCAGACTTACCTATTTGAAACAAAGACATGACTATCTTACTTCTCTTTGAAACCCTTCATTGGCTCTCCATCTCCTGTAGGACAAAGTCTGATCTCTTACTATGACCTACTAGCTTGCTTTTCACCGTCCTCTTTTATAACTGCTCTGCAATACACAAATTTGCGATTCCCTGAGACATCAGGTCATTCCAAAGCTACTTTTGTTGACATTGTTCCATGGGGTGGGAGTGGCCTTCCTTTGCCGTCACCCTATTACCTTGTCTAGGGTCTGCTCATTCTTTAGCAATTGACGTGGACAGTTGTCAAGGAGGGTTCATTCAGTCCTCAGAATGGGTTGGGTACCCCTTCTCAGTGTGATTACAACATCCTATGTCTCTAACATGTCACTTAGCACATTGTTTCACAATATGAGTTTTTATGCCTGACCCTCCAACTACAATGTTTTGAAGACAGAGAGTGTTTCTTATATTTTTGTATCACTACTATTTAGCTCACGAACTGGATTCACAAGTGTGAGATGATTAAATAAAAGAAAAAAAAACAAAGCCAAGGCAATTGGAACAATATCTAGGGAAATGAGTTGGGGAAATATTTCGGAGGTAAACAGGACTTGGTCGCTAGCTGATTTGAGATTGTTAGGGTTTTGAAGAAAGATAAAGAGGAATCAAGGATGACTCTAGTTTGTCAATGACAGCACAACAGAGTCAATTTAGAGACAAAGAAAGTTTAAAGGGAATATTCTTCTTTTTTGTGTGGACATGTTTAGTTTGAGATGGTTATGAGAATATTACAAAAATTCTCCTAGCTCCTTTTATAGTTAATACAGCGCTTACACAGACACTCAAAAAATTTCATGAATTAAATTGCTATTACTAATTTATTAGAAATAACCATGCTGATAGCTAAATTCTGGGGTGTGCTATATAACTTACCGCTATTTGGATCAGTAACTCTTTTTTCTCTAAAAGTCATTACTTCAGCTTTCTAGATAGATGAATTTATCTATTTAAGTATTTAGATAAGTGAATTCAAAGTTTCTGAGAAACTTTTAAAGTTTGAAGGAGAAAGAGAAACACTTTAGGCCCATAATAAAGAAGGAAAATGTTTCTAAACCAGATAAGCTTCTGTTTATTTAATAAAGATTAAATGATGAGTAGATGATGAAGATGAAATAATAATGGAAAATCATCCCCGACAAAGATCTCAAAATTTCTTCTTCTTTCCGTGGTGCCAGCATCAAAGGAATCCTGCTGGTTATTAGAGCTGGCTGGTGATGCCAGAGGCTTTTTTTGACTGAGTCAAAAGCTCTCACCACATCTGCCAGAAAGCATATCATATAAGGGCTGTACAACTGATTAGATTTATTAATAATCCCATAATAACTAGTTGTGGATTTGTCCCTTCTGCAGTTTTGAGCTGATAATATTTTTGCATCCTTTCCAGGTTTTAGCTTGTTCACAGTTGATGTTTACCACGTAACTAAAGGTATCATCCAAAAGCACTGTTGGGCAAGAGCTACCTGGATCCTGTTTGTTGTCCTGCATAAACATTGGGAAAACAAATTCCATCTCTACCCATGAAGAGAAACACCTGCTTTTCTAATCAGCAGGAACATTTTAGTCAAAACTGATGGACACCAGTTGGGAAATTGTTTATAGATTCCTGGTGGCAAAGTATTCTCTCTGGGTGTCTTGACAGATGAAAGAGATGTCTCAAGCCCTTTAATCTCACCTATGGCAACGAGAGCTCACTGGAGCAGGTTTGTTACATCTATGATCAAATTCTCACCACAGATCAAAGAGGACACATCATGTTTTTACTGTACTGATTACACCTATCCTTCTCAGGTGTCTGAATCTATTGTGGGAATGGTTTCATTGAACACCAGAAGATACAAGTCTTCCAAAACCCAAATTCTTAGGCCTCTAAGAATACAGCTGATTTTGATTCTTGCTGTTATATTACTGCATGATAAATTCCTTTGCCAGCTCATAAGATGAGCACACAGGAAAAATGATTGCCATTAATAAATTTCTACCATTTAATGTGTTTTGCATGAGCCAATAAGCTACTTTTTCCTGGCTTGCTACATTTATCATCAAAGCATCCTTTGCAAGGAGTTTTAGAGTTTCTTGATTGTTTAAAATAAGCTAACAGTGATTTTAAATGTTGGGTGATGGTTCATAAAGATTATAAAACATCAGTGTAAGCCCTAGAAACTTCCTGAGGTACAGGTGGCACAAATAGTACAAAAGTTAAGCAACAATGATGCCTAAATGATGAATGTGTTTAGAAACTTTGTGATGAAGGAAGTCAGCTGAGAAAGAGGATCTTATCAGCTCTGTGTTGTAACTAGAAAGGTAGATGCTCCTAGAAGAATTTCAGCTCATATGTAAACAATTCAAAATGGATAACACTGCTCTAGAATCATCTGAGACAATCTGGGGTATACCTCTGTAGTATGCCTTCAAGACAGCACACATTAAATACATATAAGGTTTAAGAGAAACCAATTTGTGCATGAAAATTGCACTCAAAAATTATAAAATCAAGAGTGAAGTAATTTCACCTGACATGCTTAAATCACTATTATGCAAAATAAGAATGGTTTTCATTAGTGATAATTCTAAGCCAACATTCTATGTCGAATGGTTCAGAGTCTTTTTTGCAGTTCTCAAAGTCCATGACTATTAGTTGTCAACGCTGATACTATGGCAGGAGATACACATAATGGAATCATGTGGGAAGGACATTTCCGGTTTTTAATTGGAGCCATGCTGGAAATCATTGGAGGACTTCTCGTTTTTAAACTTTCAAAGCACTAAAGCTGAAAAAGAAAAACAGATATCCTCCCCCAAATACTAATGAAAGATACACTATGCAAAAATAAATAAATACACAAACAAACAAATAAACATTATCTCAAAGAGACTGAAAAAACAATCGGTATGTCATCTTTCAAAGTCCCCATTTTCTGTGTGTTTGGCAACCTTGGATTGTTTTTGCAGCCAGCTATGATACTGGGCTGGCTCAGCTGTAAGTTTGATGTTTCTTCTTCTTGCAGGCTACCTGCTCTTGTGTTTCTAAGTCTTGACTTTTTTTCAAATAGGATAGACACTGGAAGGGTGTTCTATTTTCTTGTGGGAGCAATAAGTAGACACACAGTACCCTATAGCTCGAAATCTGTTCTGCAAGATCACGACCAAGTTCCAAGTTGCTAGATCAAAATGGAAAATGCCATGATGTCTACTGTGGGTGCCAGCGCCCCCTTCTCTGAGATGCAGTTCCATTTGTCATACCAAAATATAACGTCATTCCATTAGCAGAACATGCAGAAGAATCAATGCAGTGTCAATAACTTTTGGGTAGTCATAAAAAAAAAATCTGAGGACCAAGATAGATTCTGACAGTCATATTAAGGCTGAAAAAACAGTCAGAAGAAACCTTTAGTTGTCATCTCACTAGTCAACCCACTAACGACTGCATCCTGGTTTACACAGGAGACCACCCAAGAAAGAATGAGTGAGTCAATATCTGACAGGACGACCAAATGGGACATTCTCCATCGCAGTTTCAGCTGAAGGGCCTGAGATCCAGATCAAAACACAGTAGCCAAGCGACTTCAAATTCCTAAGCAATATCTGGATAATATATGCAAAACCGGCAAAAGTGTGGACAGCATCCAGTTTTGCAAACCCTTGTGTCATTCAAAGAGTTGAGAAATGAAGGTGAAGGAAGAGAGAGAATTTCTATGGGAAGGGCTTTCCAAATGCTTTGTGGTCTTCCTCCTTTTTGAGTAGTTGCTTCACCATTGCTTTAAACCAAGTGAGAGGGAGCCTCAAGAGACCAATGTTGAGAGGTAAACATATGTCCTTTGGGGCTTGGGCAGTGTTAGAACTGGTATGAGACACTGCGGCTAAAATTCACCTTTCGGCTGGCAGAGCGAGAGTGAGAGTGAGAGCCAGAGCGAGAAAGAGAGAGAAAAAAGGAAGGAGTGCACGGGGAGCTAAGTGTATTTCTAGCAACAGCAGAGCATGGATGCATGAGTGTTTCTTGTGGAAGAAATGTGAGCAACTGAGTATAGCCAGCCCAGTGCTATTTTGAATATTTTCCAAAAAGATGCCCAGAGGGGCAATGCAACACCAACAGAGGGATGGACAATTAGAAGCCAAGAGGCCAAGAAGGGAATGCAGCAGCGGGAGGTATTGCCTCTTTCCAGGGAGCTTTGTTCAGAGGGCCCCAGTGGGAGGTGTCGTCAAGGAAGTCCACAGAAGCACCCCAAAAAGAAGGAATTGACATATTCTACCCAGAAAACACATGGAAGGTTATGCTATGCCCGTCGAGTCAGACTTTTGTTGCCCTTAACATCTCCTCCTTGACCTGACCCAGTGAAGAAGGGGACAGAGAAGAGTGGCAAAGCAAATGCGGAAATAGGAAAGAAACCTCCTGCTCCCTTTCTCCTACTTCAGGATTTTGAGACTGAGGCAGGTCTGAGCTGGGAAAAGGAAATGCATTTATGTGGGTATAACACAGGCCTGGGCAATGTTAGTACTGAAGTGATAGTCTTCTTATGGCTGACAGTGATTGGAGACCTTTTATTACCTGACAGTGGTTTTAAAATGATGGGACTTACCAAGATTTTAGTCAAGTGGTAGGGAGGAAATAATCCACAGAAGGGTTTGAGAGGAAAGGGGAAAAGGATAAAATTGTTTTCTTCTATCACCTTATCAGCTTAACCTACTTAATTACTGGCTACAAATAAAATCATTTTCACCACCAAGGGGGAAAAACTACTCAAAAACAGGTCTTCCTGTTATGCACTAAACCAAAGGAAGAAGCTCGTTCATTAGTTTCGCGCATTAAATAGTCTGTATTTCCAAGCTGCCTCCCATAAAGACATTTGCCACTTTCTTTGGACACAATTTCTGACAGGAAGGCTCGGAGTCTCTGAGACAAGGCAAGTGTTCTCCAGGTTTGTTTCCATCTTCCTGCATGCATTGGCTCGTGGTCCCAGTTTTCAGGTGTCTACATAACCACTTACTTTTTTAAACACCAGATTTGTAGAGCCTTGAGTTGGGATTGCTACATGCTTTGGTTGACTGATGATCAATATATCATTTAATCTCCTCCTGACAGTTTTTTAATGCAAAATAAGACTGACAATGCAATTAAAGATACGATGAGAAATTAAAAAAAAAAAAAATTAAAGATCAAATGCTACAAAAAGCTGAACCAGAATAAATACCTCATGGAAGTGACATCCACAGGTCCCCTGTAAAAACTCTTTGTATCGCCCCATTGTTATAGCGAACGTGTCAACCACTTCATAGCCATATTTTTTCGCAGCATCCAGAATAATCAAGTTTTCTTTCCATAAGTTCTGAACTTCACTCTGTATTGCAAAACGGAAGAATGAACATTTTTATTAAGAGGATTGTTTTATGATTTAATAACTCAGGTAGAAATCATGTAAATTTCATTTTTTTAAAAATAAATTGGTCTTATTTTGAGATAAAGAATTAATTTCATGTGCACTTCTTAAATAAAGATGTGTTCTAATTTGTTTACCCAAAATATAAATATAAACATTTTGTATATATAGAACAGTAATACATAAATATCTATAGTGACACCCAATTTGGAACTTTCCCTTCTGTGTAAAAATCGTTAGATTTATTGCCCACAAAGATCCATTGAAGTATCTGAAATTCTCAATTTAGAAGCCAAGATTTGGAAATCACAAATGCTGTCTCCATTGATCGGGATTCTTGTTCATTCGTTCAGTCATTTGATGATTAATCAGCATCTGTTTTGTGCCAAGGGAAAGGAGTATGGGGATACATAAATCATGGTCCCTGCTCTTTAGACATGACATTCTTTTTTTTCTTTTTTCTTTTTTTAAGTCTTTACAAAAAAAAGTATTTAATTCTGCTGGCAGAATTACAGTTCCACTCGGTTCAGTTACTAGCAGACCAAGTACTCCAGCACTAGGCACACCAATCCCATAAACCATGTCTGTTTCAACTAAAGCAGGGACTCCAAAATCCCCCAGAGGGCAAGGTTAACAGTACAGATGCCGGATTCACAGTCCCTATCTGTAAAAGCATCAATTCCTGCAACATCAGCAGTTCAGAGTGTTCTGATTAATACATGATTAATTGGGTCCAAAATCATTCTTTTTTTTTTTTTTTTTTTTTACAGTGAAAAAATTTTATATCTGGAATTAGCCAGCTGGACTCAGTTTAGATGATCCCAATTTTCTTGGCAACATCCAAAGCATCATAGTCAGGAGCCAGTGGAACATATGCCTTCTTCTTTCCATCAGGCCTGATCAGGGTGCTGACCTTGGCCACGTCAATGTCACAGAGATTCCTCACAGCCTGTTTGATCTGGTGCTCGTTGGCCTTGAAATCCATCCACAATGAACACACGTGTACTGTCTCCTAGCTTCGTCATGGCTGACTCGGTAGCTAGGGGAAATTGGATGATGGCACAGCGGTCAAGCTTGTTTCTCCTGGGGGCGCTCTTCTGAGCATATGTGGGCTGCCTTCAGAGCCGCAGTGTCTTGGCCTTTGGAAGGTGGGGGACGCATGAATCTTCTTTTTGTGGATGCCTTTCAGCACTGTTTTCTTTGCCTTCAAAGCCTTTGCTTTGGCTTTGGCTTTGGCTTTGGGAGTGGCAGCGGCTTCCTGCTATGCTTTTGGCGCCATCTTCGTGAAAAGTCAAAAATCATTCTTATTACCACTAAAACAGTGTCACCACAAAATAATGCCAATAAACAATCAAAGGAATTGAAAAGAAAACAAGACAATGATGATGAGGAGGAGGAGGATGGCTGTGGTAACTTGCAGTTGAGCCTTGATGTATACAACACGTGTACTTGGTCTTGAGTCCACTGTACTGAAATTAAACATGCATACTAGATCTTGTCAAGTTGTGTTTTAGAAAACTTAAATAGTATTTAATGAGTGAATATAGTTACCATACTTTTCTTTTTTCTTTTTCTTTTTAATTAAAGTGTGTTGGGGTGACAATTGTTAGTAAAGTTACATAGATTTCAGGTATACAATTCTGTAATACATCATCTATAAATCCCATTGTGTGTTCACCACCCAGAGTCAGTTCTCCTTAGACATGACATTCTAATAAGAGAAACAGATATGTAAACATTTACCAAGTCCTTTCTTTGGGGTAAATAGACCAGAGTCTGGGCTAATAGGGAAAAGGAAGTAGCTCTGCTGGGGCAAGGGGATAGCTGGGCCGTGAGGCTTCAAGAGGGGGTCCTGAGCAGAGAGGTTTGCCTGTCGGGTGGGGTGGGAAGGAGAGAAGGAGAGTGTGCTTAAGGGAGCAGCAGAATTGAGTGAAGGCTCCAGCGGCTGCTTCTCTGGATCGCATTCCTCCCATCCTCCCTCCCCATCCACGTCTGAGGTAAGGACCATGCCAGGCGGAGCTCTAGTTCAGGTCCCCTGTCCAGAGAAGGGACTCCTCCACTAACTACTGTAGCTCCAGGACTCCTCATCAGTTTGGCAAAGACTTTCTCAGACTGACCTGCCATTTGAGACATCCTATATAATCCATCCTTCTTCCACTGCCTTCGTATCAGACACATTACAGCCAAACACAGTCCCAATATATAGTAGACACTCAAAAAATATTTGGTGCAAGACTGAGTGATATGCATTGGATTGCGTTCTGACAGTCTCCCTGCGTACTCTTGCACCCTTCTCTTTAATCTTCCCCGGGACTCTGCCTCATAAATTCCCTTATTCTGCTAATCCTGTCTTGGTGTCTGCTTCTCGGTGAACCCAAACTGGCAGGGAGTGACTTGTACTCTCTTTGCCTCTTCTAAAGCACAAAAATTATTTTCAATTATTGTCGCTTTGTAGTATAAATTGAAGTCAGGGAGTGTCACTCCAGACTTATTCTTTTTTCTTAGGTTGCTTTGGTTATTTGGGGTCTTTTGTGATTCCATATAATTCTGATGATTTTTTGTTCTATTTTTTAAAATAAGTGCCATTGGGATTTCGATGGAGATTGCATTGAATCTATAGATTGCTTTGGGTAATATGGCCATTTAACTATGTTCATTCTTCCAACTATGAACATGGAATATGTTTCCATTTCTTTGTGTCTTCAATTTCTTTCAATAATGTCTTATAGTTTTCACTGTATAGGTCCTTCACATCCTTTGCTAAGTTTATTCCCAGGTATTTATTCTTTTTGCTGAAATTGCAAAAGGAACTGTCTTTTTTCTGAAATTTCATTGTTAGTATATAGGAATGCCAAGACATGGAAACAATGAAAGTGTCCTTTGATAGATGATGGGATAAAGAAGATGTGGTACATATCTATAATGGAATATTACTCAGACACAAGAAAAGATGAAATACTGCTATGACAATATGAATGGATCTTGAGATTATCATGTTAAACAAAATAAGTCAGACAGAAAAAGTCGAGAACCATATGACTTCACTAATATGTGACATATAAAACTGAAAGCAACAAATGAACAAGACAAAGAAACAAAAATTCATAGACACAGACAACAGTTTAGTGGTTACCAGAGGGTAAGCGGGGAATGTGGGTAATAGAAGAGGGTAAAGGAGGTCAAATATAAGGTGATGGAAGGAGAACTGACTCTGGATGGTGAGCACACAATGTGATGCATAGATGATGTATCATGAAAATGTATACTTGAAACCTATATAATTTTACTAAACAATGTCACCCCAATAAATTTAATAAAAAATAAAAATAAAGAAAAAAAATATTTTAATTATCCAGCTAAAAAAGCAAATTACTTGCATCTGTTAATCCCACTGCAAGGTAAAAGAAGCAGTAGAAATATGCAGAAATAATATTCTGTGTTCTCCACTGTGCTCATATACCTATTTATATGTGACATTCAAAGAAGAGTGTTTTCTCCCAAATAACGATAGTGAATTGAAAAGGTTCATAAAGAAGAAATCTGGAGGAAAAGAGGCAGATGCAAATTTGGTTTGTGCTAGCCCATGAAAAATGATGCTCAGTGTTGTTTGTAGGCCTTTTTCTTGTCCAGTTATAAGTATTTTCTCAACTTTGATATGTCTAATTATGAAAAGCCCCTGGAACTTTGTAGTAAGCAGTTTCTAGAGAAAGGTCATTTCTCTGGGAAATAGACTCAGATGGAAATGTGCATGAAGGGGGCAAACAGGAGAAGGAGAATGCTCTAAGAAACAATGCCTGTAAGAGAGGCTTTTGTGGATCCCACTTGGGGGTTCTGGAGTTGGGAAGACCCTTCAGAGATGGCCCCAATTACGGAAGGGGGCTGAGTGTTAGCAGCCCTGCACTGGCAAGTTGGGTTTCTGCAGCAAAAGGCAATTCCTACTGGGATTCAGGTAGGAGTCCTGATAAGGCCACATTCCCAGCAGCCATGGAGAATGAATGTCTCAGTCCTGAAAGGGCGATCTGGGAGCGGCCAAATCATACAAAATATCACTCACTCATTCCCTTGTAAGATATATTTTGTATCTACCATGTGTTTTGCATTATGGGTACTGGAATGAGCCATGCAGCCCTCCCTCCCTGAAGTCAAGCTCTCACCGAAGTTATTTTAGCAGGGACACAGATAACCAATGCTGCATGTGTTGTGTGACATGAATGAGGGCACAAGACCCTCTTATAGGAGCCCATGGCAGGAATAGACAATCCAGTGTAGTGTGTGTCAATTATGTCTTCCCAAAGGAAATAACATTTACACTAACACTTGAAGGTACTTGGAAGGTACCTAGGCGGGGAAGTGATGGGAGACTGGGTTCCAAGAAGTGAGAACGGTGATTTCAAAGACCTGGAGGTAACTGAGAGCATGATGTGCTTGAGAAGCTAAAACTCACTCAGCTTGGCAGAGCTTGGTGGTGGTGGTGGTAGTGTGTATTTACATGTGTGCATATGCCGTGGTAGTAAGGATGAGTTTACAGAGGAAAGCAGAGGCCAAGTCTTGAACGGCTGGCCTTGCGAGCATATGTTCCTGCCTCCAGTTGTGATTATCATTTTCTCTTTCATTCTATTGTTTCTCGCCACCCTCTTCTTCCCTTTTCTCTTCATTCAGTTTGAAAGGATAGAGAAGCACCACCCAAGCCCAGGGGGGCAGGCATAATGTTTAGCACAATATCTGGTACACAGTAAGTGCTGAAGAAATGTTTGCTGCCTGTTGAGATGAACTGATTCTGAGTTAGTTACCTAAAAAAAATATACGGATGGGCCACAAGGACTCCAGTCTCTGAGGAGCCATAGTCACACATGCAGAGTGGGGTCACCAGAGTCCTCAAGAAGGAATTGCAACCTTGACCTGTAGCCTTCCAATAACATTAAAGGAACTACACTCATAACCCACAGCCAAAATTGTCAAATGACTGCTCCTCTAATTCCCAAAAGTGTCAAAGCATTCAGCTACCCCACATGCTAAACACCTGAACTCCTTAACCCCTCCTAACTCCAAGAGACTGAATTTGGAAGCTTTACTTGGGTCACTTTCTACCAGTTCTCCTGCTTTTGCAACACAGATATGGCGCCCAGGCAGGCAAAGTTTTAAGAAAGGAGAGGAGATTGTGGAATGCTGGGGAAAGCAAGGCTCATTCAACATTGACACAGAAATAAATCTCACTTGGCTTACTTATTAAATGGATGGCTTCCTGTCTCCCCAATTCCCAGTGCTTCCTGAGCTCCCCTGGGCAATGGGATACAGACCCAGCTGCCATGAACTCTCCTCCCTTGTATAGGAGCAGCTGGTTCCCTTACCTACAGGTGTTTGTCCGTCTGTTCTTTGCTGAGACCTCTATTCAGCACTGAGACTAATTACCTATCTTCTGTAAGAACTGGTCAGAGGCCTCTAACTCCTTCCATTTATAAATATCCAATCAGAGGAAAAACCAGTGATACTCCTTCAAAGATGATTTTTAATGCAACAAGTCAGAAATCATGTTCAAAAATCCACTCTCACCCCCAAGTATCCATTGATACGGACAATTTCATTTGTGGTTTCAGCATGAGTCTTTCTTTAAAGGTGTATGAAATGTAAGTGGGCTACGGAGATCCTTAAAGCATAATCTTTCTCATGTAACTTCTGTTCTTTACTTCATCACAGTTTGGCATTCCCCATCCTCTTTTATGAACTCAAAGTATTATTTGCAACATATTTATGGTTTATGGTCTCCTTATATCTAGGAATAATTATAACTGATTTGAAATCATCATCCATGAGTACATTATCCTTCGACTTTTATAGAGGTTGCTGAATATTATGGTGCCTTTTGGGTCCTTTTTCAGACACCAGCACAGATCGTTACAGGAAGCATGAAAGTCACACACTGGAGGAGATGGGCTTACCTGCGTTAAGAAATGTACTCCATCCACTGGCAGATGAAATCCAATTCCCAAAGTTTTGATGATCACAAGGATATTGAGCAAATTTTCCCTGTGAAATAATCAGAATTCTAAAGTGATGAACTCCAGTTACATTTGTAGATATTTGTGTTACATAAACAAACACAGTGGAATTCTTTTAGAATGTGATAACTGCCAGATAGGACTAAATTCTCATTTTATAGATTTGATGTATAATAATTTTTTTGTGTGTGGATAGAGTTTTATGTGCCAGTGGGCATGTTTTGATCTGTAGTAAATGTAAATTTGGATACTGAACAGCCATCTTGTGACTGGATACAAAAGTATTTCAAAAATTTTAAAACTAGATTTTAAGTACTTAATTCTAAACAACAAGTTGCTCTTTAAATAAAATCTTGATAAAATTCAGTTACATTAAGAGTAATATTTTTTAAATTTAGAATATAATAACAATTATTGTTGCAGAAATGTACCTCTTCAAAACCTTGTGAATAATTTGCAGGTGATTGGAATTAAGCCACTGAACACCACCAACAACCAATACCGTCTGGCCTGTATTCTCCAGGGGATGTGATCTGAAAGCCAGAAAGAAAAACAACACATGTTACTTTGAAACAGATGGTAAACATTTGAACAGCACTGCCTCACATTTCATTGAACCATATCTGGCATCCTGATCACAGGACCTCCTTGTCATAGACAACTCGTTTGCCGCCATATTACTTGGGATTTAAGCTTTTCAGCACATTTGATATACAGTGAGCAATTATGACTGCCAGTAAAACATCAGTACATTGTGCTGTTCATAATAGTTTCATTGTACCTTTGCAAGAGATGTTCAAGTGCTTTTTCAAATGTTGGTCTCAATGAAGGGTTTATCCAGAACTGGGGATAGTAGGAATAACTGATCAAAGTTTTCCCACCATTGACATTGTGATAGATTTTAGTGCCATGCACCTTCTGCCATTCCTGCAAGGTTTCATTCAGTCTTTCAATCAGGTAGTACATTATCCCTCTGTTGGTTGAATCTCCAATGAAAAGAATCTATAAATTAAAGAAAAAATATTTGTTTTCAAAATCTGTTTACACGGGATAGGAAATAATATATTTGTTGAATATTCAGAAAGCCACAAATGTAATTGTTTGAAGGACAGCCCTTCAAACTGTTAGAAATGACATTCATCATATTCTCCCCCAAACCTATTTATTTTCCTCTTCTCCATCTTCTTAGAAATGACATTATCTACTGACACACTAGCTAATGTTGCTTCATGTTATCTTCAATTTCTCTAGTTCCTTTATGCTCTTTATTTTCTCATCTAATCAACTTAACAAGTTCTATTGATCCAAATAGGCATGAAGTACTTTAGTGTTGTAAGATTTTCCAATCTCTTTTTATCTTATAGATGAGAAAACTTGGAATCCACTGAGGTTACATAGCTCAGTAGAGGTCATGCCACTACTTGAGAAAAGAGCCACAGGACTAGGATCTGAATTTCTCAACAACAATCTATGTCCCAGAGTGCAAATCCCAGTGTCATTTGCTCTGGAAGTTTCTCACACCATCACCTCCTTCCCATTCCCACCAGCACAGCCCTGCTCCAGGCTCCCATTGCTTCAAAGCTGTGTTATGGTTAATACTCTCCCAATGGGTCTTCCTTCTCGCATAATGGTTGCCCTCTAGTTCATTCTACACACAGTATTACTGGGATACATTTCCAAATGTCTAGCTCTGCTCATCTTACTTTCGTGCTCAAAAACTTTATTGGCTCCTGTTTTCTACAAAATCAAGTCTAAACTTCTTAGGCTCAGCTAACATTTGCTGAATTTTTGTCACATACCAGGGTTTGCTAGGCAATTTCTCACAGGTTACTTACTTTCAATCTTCTAATTGTGAGGTTTGAGTCATTATTTCTGTTTCACAGATCAGCAATTTGAGGGTCAGGGGGATTGAAGTCATAAGTCTAGTAAATGGGGAACACAAGACTCAAATCCAGTCCCTTTAACTCCCAGTGCAAGGCCAACAGACCCATCCTCTCAATGCTTCCTCTCAGTACACAGGTCAGATGCCTACTTTGTCACTGAACATGATTTGCACTCAACAACATCTGTTTTTCCCTGTGATGAACTGACTGCCTAGAAAGCTCCTCCCTTTGCAGCCCCACCTGTGTAAATGCTACACAACCTCCAGACCTGACACAAACGTCTCTCCCACAGGGTCTTGTCCAAAGCCCCAGCCAGATGACCTTCTCTGTCCTCTGATTTCATTACATTTTTTATTTCCATTATAGATTTTATCAAAGACTACATGAAATGGCTATTTGTGTCTGTGCCTTTTTTTTTCTTATATCACATCAAGAAGTATTTGAGGTCAGAGTCAGGGTTAATTTCTGAATTCAAATTTCCCCCATAGTACCATGAATGCACTTTACAAATATTTATTGAATTGAAAGTCAAAGGGACTTTTGATAGAAACAATCCCTTTTAATGTCTTTGGATAAGGTTTGTTCTTTGGTTTTTTCCTCCCTTTGTTGAGATTTCTGTTTCCATTAGTCATGCACATACTTCCTTCTGGTTAACAGCAATCATTGCTATAATTTCTCAGGCACTACTGCATTTGTGCATTCACAGAAAATTTAGTGAGAATGTGCAAAGGTTTATTCTTTCCATAGTGAGTGTATTCAAATAGCTGTTTGGAGAAATCTAGAAAGCAACTTCAATTTGCCTTCAGATCAAATGCTGTCACCATAAACTTCATCAAGCCCAAGTGAATAACGTAAGTTATCAAGACCCCAATCACTCATCCTCTGAGTAGAGTTCCACTTGGCGCAATAAAATTCCAGCATAAGAAAATAATTTGGGAAATCACTTGAAATTCTTCCTACTGGATTTGACCTATAACTATTTCTGATTTTTAACAGATAATTTTGAAGAATCACAAAAGCTCTTAATTTTAGGTACTGCTAATGACCCAGCTCCAAATGTATGAGTTTGCTAAGGCTGCCATAACAATATACCACAGATTAGGTGACTTAAACAACAGAAATTTATTTCCCTTGATTCTGGAGGCTAGAAGTCCAAGATGAATGCATTGGTATGGCTGGTTTCTTCGGAGAGCCTTTCTCCTTGATGTGGAGGTGCCATCTCTGCCCTGTGTCTTCCCATGGTCTTTGCACTGTGTCTGTGTCCCAATCTTCTCTTCTCATAAGGACACTAGTCATATTGAATTAGGGCCCTCACATGTGACCTTATTTTACTTTAATTACCTTTTTAAAGTCCCTATCTCCAAACAGAGTTACATTCTGAAGTACTGGGACTTACGACTTCCACGTATGATTTTGGCTGGGTGGGAACTCAGTTCAACTCTTAATATCCATAAAGGATCTTTGAGGTCCAGCTTTTAAACTAAATTGCCACTAAATGTTTTTCTTACAAATTCTTTTCATTTCAGTATCAAGATGCAATCCCTTCTAGGCTATCTCCAGGCAACCAGTAAGATCACAGGGTGTCTGTATTGTGGGCTGCAGAGAGAGATACAAAGGTTTAAAAAAGTCAAAGTCGCTCTATGTTACTGAGTGGGAAAAAAAAATCTAGATTTCAAGTCTTTTCTGTGGGTTATACAAAGATGCAGCTCACCAACGCGTGTCAGAGGCAAAAGTTGTGCTTCAGAATTCTAGGTACTGTTATTTTTCAACTAGATCATCTTAGACAAATTATGTGACCTCTCCAAGGGTTCAATCCCTTATATTTACCATAGGAAAAAATAACAGCACCACCATGGAGGACTTCAATACAATTTATTATTATTATTATTATTATTATTATTATTATTATTATTATTATTTTGCTATTTCCATGATTGGTGGGGTTTATTTATTAATTGTTTTAAAAGACTTTCTTTTAAATTAAAATTTATTGGGGTGACAATGGTTAGTAAAATTACATAGGTTTCAAGTATACATTTATATAATACATTATCTCTATATTACATTGTGTTTTCATCACCCAGAGTCAGTTCTCCTTCCATCAGCATGCACAAGTATTTGACCCCTTTTACCCTCGTTTACCAATACAAGTTTAAATGCTTATCTAATTCCTGTCACACAGTAAGCCGCAGTGAGTGTGGGCTAGCATTAAGGAACAGGAAAAGACAAGCAGTGGTTTTGGGCATTTCCAGAGTGCCTTGCAGTGCATTACTAGTCACCTGAAACCCACTAGCTCATTTAGAGAACTGTCAGAGAAGACAGGAAATGTTTTAAATGGCAGCAATCTCGTTCTTGCCCTACCAACCCTGAAACTGATGCACAGCAAGACTTGTAGGGTTGCTGGTGAAACTGAAGCCCTGGATGGAGATGTGGAAGAGAGATCACCACCCTGAGCAAACCAACACTCAGAACAGTCCATTGAGTCTCCATTGCTGATTAGTGACTAAGAAGAGCTACATGGAAGGGCGGAGAAAGTGTCACCACCGTCATCCACAAAACAAATTCTTCCAAACGGCAAAGACCTAGACAGCATTTTTCAAGTCCAGCAGACACAACTCTGGGGAGACTGTTTTCTAGAGAATTATCTTACCCCAGTGCTGTTCAATTCATGAAGGATAGAAATGATAAATTATAACTAAAATGAAAATGCAGTTGTAATTTTAAGACTGATTGTTCTGTAGGTGACACAGTTTTTGTAAGAGATTAATTGGTATTCCTAACTAAATAATGTCTAACTTCACAATGTCAGCTTTTCAGTTAACACACATAATTAAACAATAATATCAGGAATTAGGGTGATTATTTTCAGTCATATGATTCATATCCAATCTTTATATTTTTCAGGTCATTCAATTTGGTGAATTTTTTAAAAGGAAATTTATAGGTCTACTTCTACTTTAACAGGCCTAAATCACCATAACAAATATTCATAACTAGCCATGCAATTTGTAAGTAACTCTTCTCTCCTGTGAAAAGTATTGCTTTACATTAGCTTATGCAGGTGTAGGTTAGTACATGCATCAAAGACAGAAAATGTGATCATTAAATATAAATAACCAGTAAGTAATTATAAAATAATCTATGTTAGCAATAAAACATTTGAAAAAATTAAATTTTTCCCTCCTATCAAAGTAGCTAAAATTTTTAAAGCCCCAACGATATTATGAGTTCAGGGAAATGGATTCTCTCGTATATTACTGTGTAAGCATCATGAGGGAGAGTTTTTGTCCTTTTTTTTTTTTTTTTTTTTTTTTTTAACAACTGTCCAGAAAAGGGCCTGGTGTAAAAGTTGGTTCTCATGTGTCAAATGGATGAATGGCTTTGAACAGTTTTGCTGTTGCATGTAAAAAATTGGCAGTTTTTAAGGAATTCCACTGTACGAAATATTTAAGGATGTCTATTAAAATATATTTCAAAAGAAAAATAAATTTGAGGCAGCATCAATGTTTATTAGATTGGTTATATTAAGGTATAATCATATACAGATTCTTTTCATCTTTTAACAGTGATATTGTAATATGGATATATTGTGATGGGAAAGATTTCACAGTAGTTTTAATAAAATGCTGATTATAATCAGAATAAATAATGGTTACATTTTTGTAAAGTACGTGGATGTATAGAAAAGATCCTGGAAAGTTAATGGTGGGTATTTGAAGTGGTGATATCATGACAGTTTATGTTTTTAAAATAAGTATTTAAAAGATTTTATTTGGAAGGTTTTACAAATTCAATTTTTAACGTCTTTCTATTTTATTTTCTCCTTATAATTATGTAATGTAAGGAAAATATTTTTTAACCAAACCTCATAAAGATGTCCCCAAAGCCAATCTAGCTTACCCCAATGTGCCATGTAAACATTGTCACACGTTATATATGGACTATGACATGGAAAAGCTGGAAGGGACTATTCTACCAAGAATTATTTCACATCCCTTTTTTCTTTCTGGCAGAACTCGCTTTTCACCATAGAAGATACAAATAACAAACACGTTTCCCCATAGGTTTTGCCAAGGGAGAATCACATGGCCCAGTGTTGGCCAACAAGACCTGAAAAGAAGATTCCTGGGGACTTGAAGGAAAGATATGCCTTCTTAAGAAAAACAAAGAAATGTCCATCTTCCTCACTGGATGTGATACACCAGTTCCTTGTTATACCAGGACTGCTACAGATAAGTGTGACCGTGAGACTAAATATTGCTGATACACTGACGATAGTCGAATGGAAAGATGGAAAGAAAGCGCACAGGCTCTGAAAAATTGTTGAGCAACTGAACTAACCTGAAACATCTCTACCTCTGTGTTTCTGGTTATGCCAGAAAACAAATCTCCTTCTTATTTCATCCCTTCCTACTTGAACCTTCTGTTATTTGTACCCAGGGTACTGACTAATAAAGCTGGGGTGGTTTTAAAGCATAGTCGCCAAATTATTTGACACTCCTGCTATCAAAAGGTGGGTTCTATGTCCCCTCACCTTGAGTTTGAGTGGGCTGTGATTGCTGTAATGATTAGAGTATGGTAGAAGTGACACTGTGTGGCTTGTGAGACTAAAAGATGATGTAGCTTCTGCCTTGCTCAATAGACCGCTCAAGCTTGGAACGTTGAGGTGCTATGTAAGATATCTGACTAGTCTAAGACTGCGATGATGTTAAGAAGATGAGAGTTTATTCTTTTTGCTCATTTGTATTTTCTAAAATGGATATATATATATATATATATATATATATATATATATATAGGCTTTTTATGATGATAATAAAAAAGCAGCAGCATAACAGCATCAATAATGATAAACCATTAAAAACATTTTGAAAATTCATATAAAAATTTAGTACTAATCAGCTTAAATAGACTTTATTTCTATTTGTGTAGAACAATGGTTTAAGAGAGTCAGGATTAAACATTGGTCCAATAAAATCAGTACAGGAACAATGTTAATCATAGTTTGGATTCCAGGGGCAACTTTATTCCAAAGATTGAATTGCATTTTTCTGTGCAGCATCCCTATTCTGGTCCTGTAGTGCAGCGAAGGGAGCCTGTTTCCATCAAGGTGGGCTCTGGAGAAGAGCCGAAACATCTGTGTCTGGATGTCATGACAGCCTGGCTCTCAGCTCATCAGCTGGAGACAAAGATGTGTTTAGAGTTCTAAGTTTTGCATCTGTTCCATTCCTGAGACTCTCCATGCAATGTGTTATCAAAAAGTATATATGGACTGGTATTTTTCCCACTTTTTCACACCATCATGGATCATAGGACCTAGAAGCACAACATGTTGCCAGGCTCCAGTAAAGTTTGAAGATTATTTTAAAATAATCTTGTTTAAAAAACCACAAAATTGTTTAATGATCTTTATTTTCATGTCTAATTCGTCAACATTATAGTCCCTGTATTAGATGGGATAGATGAAGTGCTATAACAAATAGAGCCCCTAAATGTACAATGGCTTAAACAAAACAGAAGTTTATTTCTCCCTTAGGAAAACAGCCCCAATGCTTCTAGGTAGATGTATGTGTGGGGGTGAGGGGCAGGGAGGGCACTCAGTTTCCCAGGAGGACTGGACTGTGTATTCTTCAATAACGATTTCCAAGAATTCCCTAGTCATTGATACCCAACTGGGCAAAGGAGTAAAAAGCTGCCAGGTTTTATTTGGGCCCAGCCCAGGAGCTGGCCACATCGTTACTGCTCATATCGGTTAGAACTCAGTCATATGGACACGCGACTAATTTCAAGGGAGACTGAGAAATGTAGTCAACCTGACTGCCTGGAAGACGAGAAAAAAATGATTTTGATGAAGACTTAGCTAGGCTTTACCACATTCGCCTACATGCTGTTTTTCTGAGGAAAAACTAAACCATAAAATCAGATTTTCCATCTGTGAATTAGCAAAAGTGTGAACTATATGAAAGGCTAATTTATAATCCACAAGATACACAAACAGAACTTCTATTTGTAGAGAAACATGTATCCTGGGATGAATAATAAGAAATATCATTTATTAGTGAAAATACAACTAAGGCTTTGGGAAATTTTGATTTAAATACACAATGAAATATTTTTCATTCCATTTGATTTCATCATGAATGACGGGAGCTAACAATGATGATACTTGAACATCTAAATATTTCACTCCATTACCTCCTTTCTCCAGAATCACTAAAGGTAACAAGGACATAGTTAGCAAATCAAGTTATAAATGAAAAGAGAACCATTGGAGGCTATCTGGGTTGAGTGAATATAAAGGCAGTAAATTGTCTGGAATTTGTTAGCATATCAGATTGCTCTGGAGCTTGTTGAAGCTGGGAAAGAATTGAGTACATACAGACTCAATAGACAGGAAAAAAAGAAAAAACCCTTTTAAAAATTAATTTCCCCTCTTCCTCTCTTTCCTTCTACATAGGTTCTGTCTTCAATGTACACACAAGTGGGATATTTCTTCATATCCAATAAAGTGCATATAGATCCCAACAGGACTCAGTCCAGCTAACCGGAATTCACTAGAATGTTTCAAGAGGGGAAGTTATAGACAAGTGCAATAAGAGCGACTTGTCCATTAGTCTAGGCAATGCCAGCTCATTGGAGAGCTCTCACGTCAGTAAATAAAGGAACTGAAAGTGAGATGAAGAGAAGTTTTACTCATTACGTCTCATTCAGGGCCAATCATAGCCCATATGTTTAGAAAGCTCCACCGTGATTTGGGTAAGCCCATGACTGAACACCATTGCTCTCATAAGAAAAATACCCATTTTAAAATAAGGCAAGGGGTGATTCAGCTCGAATATGAAACTGAAACTAATCAAACGGCTAATGATATTTAGGGCATGATGAAAATCTAGCTCAACAAAGGCCCCCTCTGTGAAATGTAGTCCATATTTTCCAATGATGCATTTTGATTAAATTGGCTCTAGATGACCAACCAAATTGCTCTTTGGTGTCAAAAGCAAATGTAAAATGACCCTTAGGCAAATCAATCTCAAAAACATGGTAAAAAAAGGAGAACAAACAAATAGATAATATCAACTAAACATAGATCTTTTCAGCTCTTTGGAACAAAACTGATTATGTATAGTGCCTTTCAGTGTGAACTGTGGCAGCATGTGTAGGTCATCCTCTCCTGGTGAGAGTGAGGGGCACGCCTTCCCTGTTATCCTCCCCTTTTTATTGAAACTGACAAACTACAATGAATTGTGTAATCATAATGGAATTCACATATTAGTCAGAACATATTATTATAAATTAGCCACACTTCAAATATTTAAACACCTTTAAGTCCAAGACACTACTTAACTTGCAAACATTACTTAAAAATGTAAGTTACATTTCCTGTTTTAACAGCTGAGTTTAAGTACTTTCAGTAAATATTGCCTTTTTATAGTTCCCTTTCCTAATTGCACTCTTCTCTCAGATATTTTATTAGTGGTTTAAATTCTGAGCTATGTTTTCAACTGACAAACAAAATAAGGGCTTCTTTATTTCAGTATAGTCAGGCTTCTAAGTTTTTTCTGTTGTAAATGTGATTATCATATTTCTAAACTACTTCCTATATATTCCACGCTGTGATTATAAAGTATGCTCGGATAAAGTTTTATAAATGTTGCATTCAGAGATTATTAAGAGGTGTGTATCTATTTAGAGAAATGTGTGAGTATAATTAAAAACATAGCTAGTATTTTTCCAATTGAATATGCCTTGATTCAACACGATTACACATACAAAACCTATACATATACGCAAAAATCTACAAATGAAATAACTCATATTTGGATAAATTTAGAGTCCCACGTTTACCTGCCCTCCATACATAAAGAAGTATTCCATAGAAACGGATATAAATGCTTCAAGGAGAAACTTTTCTCCTTCTTTCCTCCACAGATCAGTGTCCTGTTCACCTTTCTGAAGTGAAGCCCAGTGACTGAAGCATAGAAAGTGGGGTCCTGCTCACGTGCCATTAACTGCAGTTGGGGTTCTTGGACAAAGTTACCAGAAACTTGAACCTCTTTTTAAATCTCAACTGATGTGTGTCTTGTTCCTTCCCCATGGGTGGGCATGCATTCCAAGTATAGTCTTGCATTCATCAATGTAAAACAGTAGTAAAAATACATAAAAGGTCATAATAATAACATAAGGAAATTCAACAGAGAGAAATGACTACTGGGAAACTCTAAAGAAAGCAGAATGCTATTTGAAAGCTTAAATTTCCAATAATTCTTACCAGCCCAGTCAAAATCTGTTGCCTTTTAACCTGATTTTTGGAAAAAGATAACTCAGTCTAATGCATCCCCCAAAGCTGACGCTTGCTTTGATTAGGATTTAAAATAAAGTTCTGTTTTTATTTTTTGTTGTTTTGTTTTGTTTTGTTTTGTTTTGTTTTGTTTTGTTTTGTTTTGTTTTGTTTTGTAGCACAACATGTTTGCACTGCTTAGTCCTGGCAACAGTGAAACTTTCGGATTCTCACTGTAAAAATCTGGGTTTTACATATTAATTGAAAGTCTTCAGGTTAGTAAGCCTACTAGATCATTAGAATTTGCATGTTTAGGTATGTCCCCACTTTTACATAATCCAAGACGCATACATAAGAGCACACGGAAAAATAAGAAACTCGGTATCTCTAGTGCACTCCTCACCTGCTTGCTTCCTGCCCATCCTCTCTGTTCCCTCCATTCCCGATTCCCTCCATCCTCTGTTCCCTGGTCCTGTGTTCCCTCCATCCTCTGTTCCCTCCAGTCAGAGGGGAATCAAAGAAAGCACTAGACTTGAGAGATAGGACACTCACTGTGAATTCTTTTGGGAAAAAAATGATGACTCCTGTTTTTTTTTTTTTTTTTCAATTAAACTATTTTAAAGTAATCACCACCACCACCCTCTGCCCAGGCACATTCTCTCTTAGCAACTTTTCCAGAACCTGCGAGTCCTGGTCGGGTGCCAGCCTCTGTGTTTCTCCCCACCTTTGCAATTACCGCAGGATATTGTAACGATTGCTTCTCTCACTTGTCTACTTCTACTAGAAACTGAACCCTGGACGATCATGCTGTATGTATTTAGGTTCTGAGCTCAACAAAAGTTGAATGAACGAATGAAGAGCATGATATCGCAAAAGTTATAGAAAGTATTCTGAGCTTAACTCTGCTAAGTGATCACGGACTCTCCTCCATTGTAAACTGTACAGGCAGAAGTGATACTGCAAGTTTTCTGGTTGGGGCAGCAGAGTTACTTTGATGGGTTCGAGAGATAAAAAATCACTTTATCTTACAGGATCACAATTGTAGCACAGGCTTCCTCATACCAGTCTGGCTCTTACTACTCCGTACCGTGCTGCCCTTACCCACGTGGGAATAAATGTCCGTATAATGTCGCTCAGATTACGTTTCTTTCCTTGAATGTTTGACATGGTTGAAAGAGAGAAAAAAAGTCAGTATATAAGGTGTTAAAAACCATTTATGTTCTTGTGATTAGTTATGCTTTAGCATTTATTTGACTTTGGAATAGAATGGTGCTTACAGAAAATTCTGGGTAGGATGAGAACTTAATTGTCTCAGTAATAAAAGATAAGAGTTTCAGGATCGCTTTGCATATTTATATTATTTTCATAGAAAGTGAAAAGTAGAGGTACTTGGAAAAACTTTTGCTAACCTAGTCCTATTCATAAATGGAGCTTTCTTAAAATAAACACTATTTCATAGTTATAATTATGAATGTTTACACAATTATCTCTGTGCTGTGTGGTGTACGAGCATATATACCTGCCTATATATTATCAAATCCTGTGATTCTGAGTACAAACTGTCTTTCTCAGTCTCTTCCTCCTTTGCATTTACACTGCTTCTGCCTTAGTTCTGATTTACACAACCTTTTAAAATATAGATTTGGGGATTTTAAAAAATGCTCACACATTGTGAAAAATGAAAATAATACAGATAGCACGTGACCTGGGCAGTTGCATGAGTCCTGTGCTGGGTTTTTTGGGCTGCTGTTGGCTTCTTAAAATTCTCAATAATTTTTGAATACAGGGTCCTGTTTTCATTTTGTGCTGTGCCTTGAAACATTTGTAGCTGGTCCTGTCACCACCCCACCCCTCTTCCACTCCTTTCCACTTACGTAATCACTCTTAACCGTTTGTTACTTCCAGAAATTTTCTGTGTATGTAAGCATGCTTGCATTAGTTTTTCCATCGGTGGGGTTATTCTATACATATTCTATACTTTTTGCCTCCTCAATGTTGCATGACCGAGTTTTTCCATTAAGCAGCCTCCGCCTGCCGAGCACCCATTTCCTCCTTGCCCCAGGCAGCCTCCATACTGCTGCGGGATGCGTTTTCTAATTCTGGTTGTGCTTCTTCTCTGCTAAAAATGTACAATGCTTCCCTGTTGTGTATAGAATAAATTAGTGCCCTGGTAAACAGAACAGCTGTAGGACTATTGCTAGTATGCTGGCAAGTTTGAGTTTCTGAGCACGCAGCCCTGAAAGACGCCTCCAGACCAAGAATCACTAACCTGAGTCCTTTCTGCTAAGCAGCCAGCTAGCTGGTCTCTGCTGGGATCACCTCATCTGAACATGGGCCTTTACTTTCAGACCTTGCAACATCCTATCTCTCTAACAGTTAGGAAAAAGTGACCTTCCCCTTTTCTTACCATTACTTTGTAGAGTTGCTAATAATCAGGCTTGAAATTAGCAAAGACTGTATTAGGAACTTCATATCTGTGTGCCCCCCAAATTCTTATGTTGAAACTCTAACCCCCATGTGATGGTGCTAGGAAGTGGAGCCTTTGGGAGATAATTAGGTTTAGATGAGGTCACAAGAGTGGAGGCTAATCCTTATAAGAAGAGGAAGAGACTAGAGTGCTCTCTCTCCCCTCCCCTCCCCTCTCCCCTCCCCTCCCCCCTCCCCTCCCTTCCCCCCTCCCCTCCCCCTCTCCCCTCCCCTCTCCCCTCCCTCCCTCCCCCCTCCCCTCCCCTCCCCTCCCCTCCTTTTCCCTCCCCTCCCCTCCTCTCCCTGCCTTGTAAGGACACAGCAAAAAGGCAGCGAACAGAAGCCAGGAAAGGGCTATCTCCAGAACCCAACCATGCTGGCACCCAGGTCTTGGACTTCTCAGCCTCCAAAACTGTGAGAAATAAATATCTCTTTAAACCACCCAGTCTATGGTATTTTCAGACAGACAGGGAAGGAGGCTTTTAGCTTTCTACAGAATTGGTTAATCTATAGCATAAGATTAGGTCATATAGACTTATTATTTTACAGATAAAGGAAATGAGTCTGAGAAAAAAATATGTCATGTCCAAAGCCATGGAATTTAGTGATGAATTTAAGTTAATATCTACTGCCCTTCAGGTTAATAGATTGTGACATCTTGGAATTTTCCTGAACCTTCTAAATTCTGAGGTCGGAATGGTATTCTGAAAGAGCTTAGAGAAGTCTGACTGTTATGGCAACAACTGCTTTCATTGCTTCCAGCCCTGCATTTCTAAGATATAAAGGTTAGATTGTCCAAGTCGGTGGTTAAATGTCTGAGTAGTAGCCACTCACACACATGTGTGATCACAAATTACTCAAGGTCTCTGAGCTTGAATTTTTGTACGTGGAAAACAGATATAATATCTACCTCACAGAACTCTGATTGGGAATAAACAAGATTTTCACTTATCTGTTTAATCAACAGATATTTATTAAGTGACTACCGTGTTTCCCTGAAAATGAGACCTAACCGGAAAATAAGCCCTAGCATGATTTTTTCAGGATGACATCCTCTGAACATAAGCCCTAATGCATCTTTTGGAGCAAAAATTAATATAAGACTCAATCTTATTTTTGGGGAAACATGGTGTTATGTATTAAAAACGGTGTAAACAGTGAGAGATTATGGCAGTGATTCAAACACATTCCCTGCCCTCATGAAGCTAACAGTCCAGTCAGATGGAAAGTGGGAGAAAGCAGCACACTTCCTTGCCCAGGATCAATGCTAAGTGAATATTAACTGACAGTTAATAATTTCTAAATGTTTGATTTTTAACCCTTCCCTTTAAAAAAGGAACTAATACTGCTGCTTTATCTGTAGAGATAGCCTCAGTCATAAAAAGTGGGGTATTTACATTGGAATCGCATTGAAGACATCAACTCTCTGCCCTGCCCCTCACCCTGTCATCTTCTGAAATCATTTGCTAGTAGAAAATTTGAACATCACCCTAATCTGAAAAATGGGCATATATTCAGTCCAGTGCCCTTTTCTTTGTGCATTAATAGAGCTTTTTATTTTTTTTAAATCAGTTTTTGAACTTAGTCTTGCCGATGTGCAAGAGTTTACAAACAGTTGGTAAGGAAATGCCCCTCTAATAAAAAGTGCTTTGAAAATCTGGATGAGGCTTACTTACTTCGTGGTAAACAAGCATCTCAGTTCACACGTTCGAGAGCTCTGCCGGAATCTACCTAGTTAGTCAGAGGGCGTCTAGCAAGAAGACACTGCGTGTTGGAGAAATCAGCTTAGAAGCCACACGAAAGGAAAAGCAGCCTAGTGAGGTCCATGCGAGACCTGCTCGGGAGTGTGAAAGAGATCAGGGAGGTTAGTGTGAAAGACAAGGCCGTGCACCCAAGTCAGCTCCAGCAGAAGTGAGTCTCACATGCAGGAACAGTTCAGTGTTCGTGCAAGCTACAGAGGTCTCTTTTAACGGCAGGGCCTCGCTACAGCTGCAGCTGACACTGCCAGCTGCTCTGAACCGCCAACTGTCAGTGGACATGGCAAACTCTTACCAATTTGTGCTGAGAAAACCAGCATGGAATTGGATCAGCACAGGACATGACTTTAATATCCTCCATCTGTCAAGTAGACTTATTTGGAAATAATTGAGCATTTTTGAGCAAGAATTGTTAAGTCTCTTCTATGATAACATTTACCATTTACACAATTCAAAAAGCCAAACTGCATTCGGGGAGTTATCTTCTGCGGAATGAGAGAGCAGGAATTGGTCTAGCAGATACAACGGTAGGGCCGTTGGTGCTGCAGGGGGCTTAAATTAAAGGCTCCTCCCACTGGATCAGAACCTACCTTCCTTCCTTCCAGGCACCGCTGCAGCTGAGGTTTAGTTAGGACACCATATTGGCAGTTGTGGGGCTGCCAAGTTATTTCTCTCCAGTCACAGGTCCTGTTGTCGGAACAACTAAGGCAAGGTACGATCCATTGGCCTGGAATAGACAGCAACACCTCCTTTGGCTCAGTTTCTACTGCTGCAATTATAGTTTGCTAGTAACTTTAGAATTCAACTATGGTGCACCATCACAGAACTTGCAGTGAGAAGAAGATCCCTCTTATCATACAAACCCAGTGCCACAATGCGTGACCCGCCAACCAAACAGAATTGCAACATGTAGTAATGTTCGGAAATAATACAGTTCAAGCTGAAATCAGGTCCTACATGAGTTCTGTTCCGTGAAACCACATACTTATAAAAAATTAAGTAATCAGGTACTACTCAATTATTACTTATTCTTAAATAGTACATTAGGCACTTAATAAGACCAAAGCAGATGACAGCCACTAATATTGAGGCAGTTGGACACCAGTATTCATTAGCCGAACTCATGCTTAGGTTAGTAATCCAATCATAGACATATTCCCTGCTCTCAATAGAGACAAGAGATAAGAGAATTATTTTAATATTCTGATCGTGTATTATTTTGAAGACTAGTTCCTTAATTTGATCGATGGTCTTTTTGGTGTGAAGCTCTTCACCTCTTTTTAGCTCCATCGCCTCTATTTCTTTAGCTGTTAGATGAAGTATGTACTGTTCTACTCACACGATAAGTGTGAGGATTGAATGGGATACTGTATTCATGTACTGAGCACAGTTAAACATCATCTCCACCTGTGTTACGAGCAGACTTCAGGCATAAAGTAAGTCACAAGCTTTCGAAAATATTTATAAGATAAATGAATATTCTCATTGCCTTTAAGATCTTTTCTATTGGATTGATAAAGTTATATGCATTCCAAACACTTTAGCTTTTAGTGTGGGTAGATACATTAATAATTTGTTACAAAAAATATCAAGAGACGATTTCTGATTTTTCCTTGTTTATCGTTTCAGGAATGGAGTGGGAGCTAGCACCCTGAATGCGGAGCGTTCATTCATCTCCCTCGTGCAGATTGGCCTGAGGCTGCAGCGATCACCATGGGCTCTGCCCTGCAATGATCGGTCTTGTTCATGTTACTATTACAGGTTCTTCTTCAAAACCTTGAGGAGCTAAATAGTCTTAGCTACTTTTTGAGGTAGAAAGGAAATATCCGAATGGCTTGATCCATTCTGGCTTTGATTTGTGGTTCTGCTAACAAAAGTATCTGGTGCAACATTAATTTTAACGGGAGGAATTTCTACTTTCAGGGGATGGATATGATGCAGTTTACATTTCATGACCTCAGGGATGACAGAAGTGTGTATGGGAGTGTGTGTGTGGAAATAGTTACAAATAGTAAAACTTGAAAGGCCATCTAGTTTATGGCTTACGAGTTGATCACTGAAAGGAAAAAAAAAAGTGGGTATATTGAGAGAGAAACTGCGGGAGATAAATATTACTCTCTATGAGGATTTTCATTTAATACATTATTGAAGTATCTACCCTATTAGATGTTAGGGTAGATACTAGTGTTAAAATACTACAACAATTTAAAAAATAGTTAACATTTTCATCACAGCTGCCAGATGCTACAGATAGTCTGAGCACTTTAAAGTATTAACTAATTTAAGCTCCTAATTATAATGTTAAACCTCAAAAGTTTATAATCAGGTTAGAAGATTATAATTTATATATGTAAAATAATTATAGCATAATAATAGATAATACATAATTGAGTAAAAATATCTGTGAGGTACTGAAAGAGCCTGGGCTTTGGGGACATAGCTGAGCTCTGCCTCCAGCTAGCTCTGTGGACCTCAACACTGCACATTGGGGTCACGGGTAAAGCTTTTTTAAATTGTCCATGCCCCGGTTGTTTCCTGGATTGATTAAATCAGAATCACTGGCTATGGGACTCAGGAATCAGTATTTGTTTAATGCTTTCCATATAATTCCATATGCAGCCAAGTTTGAGAACCACTGTTCAACTTGTACAGATGACTTAATTTTTTCTCTATATGGAAGATATAGCACCTGCCACCGTGCCTCCTACCTAGCAACTGATGAATATATATTATTCCCCCACCCCCACTTTCAGAAAGCCATGATTGTTGAAAATAAAGAAAGCATCATGGGGGACAGAGTTGTCTGGAAGGTTCCATGGCGTACATAAGATCAGGTCTTAAGGATACATACAATTTAGAGAGATGGAATGAGTGGTACTATAGGGACAGTGAGAAGGAGTGAGACTGAAGAAGTGACTCACCTACAGAATAGATTGTATACACTAGAGAGAAAAAGGTCAGCTGGTGAAAAGGTGTTTCTCAAGTTTCCATATGTACTCTGTAGCAATAGCAGATACAATGCAGAAAATTCAGGAGTGTGGGTGTTTTGACATCCAAATCTGTTTTATAATTTTTCTGTGTTTTTTTTCAGTCAAAATACAGCTTGCTTTCTAATTCTGATTTTGCTCTAGCATTCAGGATTTGTAATCAATAATCCACTCCACATCTTTGCTTGGCCTGATTTAGACACAGCCTCAAGTTTAACACTTGTTGATGAATTCTTCAAGAAAACCTCCTTCTGGAAGAGCCTTTCCTTCATAGAGATGTGCCTTCCGTGGGCATATAGAATCCTCCTGGATGGGGTTGCAAAGGCCCTTGGATCTCCTCCTTTCCATCATTCTGATAAACTGTGGTCCACAGAGTAAAATGACAGCTGTGGGATCACGTGTTTGTGACAAGGCTGGACCACAACTGAGGCATAAGAATCTCCAATTTGCTGATTCTTTTGTCATGTTGGACGAGGTCAGCACAAAATCATCACTTGAAAATGAAATATGGCCTAACAATCTCTTTGGTAACTCATATAGGAAAACCTACAAACAAGTTGCTTTAATGAATTTATTTTTATATAGCTCTGAATTTATTCAGTGGGTTTATGTGTTGACAGACTATGTTGTTGTTGTTTTTTAATTGATAATTTTCTTTCTAATAGGATGAGGGGATGTTGGGGACATAAATGTGCTTCTGCTAATGAGATTATATTTAGTAATATTTTGAAGGGCTCAGTTTTCATCAGATCCTTGAGTATCCAAGAGTACATGCATTCTCTTCCCCAGACACCACCATCTCCACTTTGCTGACAGCTAATTTTGTACAAACTGAGGCCCTCTTTGGCCACTTGTTGCTAAGGCTGAAGAAATAAGCGGCCAGATGCAAGCACAAAGATCCAAATATGGGTGCAATTAGTTTGTGGGCATAAAATCACATGCCCATAAAAAGGACGCCCGATTGGATCTCTGAAACTTGGCCCCAATGGTTCATACTACTATATATTTATACAGTCATAACACTTTGCATTTTTGTATTGGTTAACAATACCTTTTTTATTGTGATTTAGTAATACTGCCTGAAATAGACATCTGTATAACATCTGCAGGACTGGAGTTCCCTGACATTTTAAATGATACCAGCTCTTAACTAAAATTGTCAAAAAGAAGGATATAAATTCTATGTTACATATTTAAACATTGAATTAATCAAAGCTGTGATTTCTGAAATAAAATATGACATGTGTTTTGGGGAATAACATTCTGAGGGATAAAACTGCCTTTGGGAGAAATTATTTGATTTATAATTATAGCTTTGTATTCAATGCAAATTAGATTTCACCCGATTAAGTGAATCAGATTGAGTGGCAGAATGGAGAAAAAAATTCAACTTTGTGATTTAGAGCCATGGGGAGATGTGAAATCATATAGATGATAACACTAAGTCCTGACTCTATAATGCTATAAAATAAAAAAGTTTTTACTTAAGAAGAAAACTATATCTGTATTTTCAATATTGAAAGCATTAAAGTATAAGTTGTCATATTTCCTTGCTAAAATGAGATATGATAAAAGCTTTTGTTTTCGTATCATAAAATAAAATCTGAACTATTTTCCTTAAAGGTAATTCTCATTCAATAACCATTGTATAAATTTCTTCTTTCTCCAAATTAGAAAATTAATTTTTTCTTGTTTAGTAACAGATTTTATTCTTAGGTTTGTGTATTATAGTTAAATTATTTTCTAAAGGCTAGAAATCAATGTAAGAATTTAAAAAATCCTGTCACTCAAAATTATATTAGCTAGTGTTATTGAAAAGACATTTTTCACTATCATTACATCAGGAAGGTGAGAAAATAAGTCCAATTCTGTCAAATAATTGTAATATGCTGTGAAAATCAGATTTTTGGAATCAATCTGTGGCTATATCAGCTAAATCTAGATCGTCTTAATGAACTTCCAGTGTTGTCTATCATAACACCTTCTTCCATTAGGAGGGAGTCCTACCTTCAGGGAAGGAAATCACCTCTGGCAGCAGAAAATTCATTCTTGCAAACTGTTGTCCCCAGTCTCACTCATTCACTTTGAATCTTTAGGTCTTTAGGACCTCAAAGGCCAACCAGTTATCCCTGGTTGGTTGTGCCCTGGCTCCTCACATTCTTCCGTGGAAGGCAGGCGGCCATGGATCTTGGTTTTAATTCCACAACCATTTTTAAATCATATATTAGACAGTGGAAGATGAATGAGGGACAATCTCTGCTCCGGAGAAATATATAGTCTAGGGCAGTCATTAGTAAAAACTTATTGCTCATGCACCTTTGAATCATAGTATACACATACTGTAATATAATACATATATCTCTATATGTACATATTATGTCCATTAAAAACAAAAATAAGAAGAATTAGATAAAAATAACTGTACATGTATTTCAGTCATCATTGGCTTCATCCCTGTGGATTGTGCCGTGCTACTCCCTCCCCTGCTCAGATGTATCATTCCACTTTGAAGACTACTGATTAGAGAGAGAAAAACATGTACATTAAACACTTGAAACCTAAGAGATAAGTGCTATTGCAGACATGCGCCCAAGGTATTCTGAGAGCACAGCAGAAAAGCTAATCTGAGGGGTGGGGTAGTAAAGAAAAGCTTCCTGGGGAGGAAGACACAGCATCAGGAGAACTAGGCCAAGATGGGAAGAAGAGTCGTAGAAGCAGGGAATAGCTCGGATAAGAGCCTGGAGTCCTGCAGCAGCATTATGGGCATAAAGTGAGGCCAAGAGGCTGGAAGGAATTGGGAGAGGTAGGAAGGGTCGGATTGTGGAGGTCTGGAATTGTCAGATTAAGGATGATGGGCTTGATGGGAGAGTCAATTTGGGGGGCCTACCTGCTCTAAAGAGTCCTAGCTACACAAGTTGCCAGAAAGCCCCTGTTCTATGGTGGCCTCTCCTGTAAAGACCAGGCACATATCGGGGCCTGGCCGAAGTTACTGCCAATTTAGTGGACCAGAAGCTGCCATTTCTTGAATCATCTCAGTAACGTACATTTAACTTTTTGTTGAAGAACTTTTGATTTGGCTCCGTAAGAGGAATAGCATTAAGTTGTTTTACGATTCTCATAAATGGGAATCTGATAAAAAACAAACAAACAAACAAAAACAAAAGACCTTAACTAGACATGGGTGTCTCCTTTGTATGCAAGAGTATATATCTCATTTAGCTGAGAGAATTCTATCATACCACCTGACACACCGTAACGGGCAAATCCCTCTTTATGCACTGACTATAATTCATTATTTAGAACACATGTTCAGGAATGGGGATATGCCCACGTTTGTTAACTGTGCATGCCAAATTGCAATTCGTCCCGCCCATTTGTGAAACTCATTTTCCAGTAAGGCTGTGGTGTGAAGTTCATGGCAAGGATAGAAAAGCTCCTGAGTGTTTTTTCAGACTTTTTGGATGAAGGGGGACCTGGGGTCAGGAGATTGGAGTGGTAACCAGGAATCTCAGAGAAGATATTCCCTGCTCCTCTTATCAGCTTAGAGGTGTATTCAGTCCCAGCTTTGGCTTGACCCCACTGGTCTCCACTGAAAGAATGGGTGTTCCCGGGAAGGAGAGACTGGAAATGTGGAGAGTGGCCCTGCAGGCTCTCATTCCAGGTCTGCTCTGGGTTAGGATTAAACAATGGAATTTGAATTTGACATCACAATTCTCCTGCCTCTATTAATGCTCAATATATGGGAGACATTAATGATCATTCCCGAATATATATTTTTTAATTAAAGGAAATGATTTAAAACTGAACATGTATTCTTTGCAGTCCTTTGATTCACAAGATCAACAGATATTTCTTTTGTTCCTGCTATGTAGAAATTATAGTGCTAAGTGGATTGATACAGTGTACCTGAATCAGACTCCTGGCCCTTATGCAATGACAGCCTGGGAACACTGACATGAAACAATTAATTACATGCTTAATCATTTAAATAATTGTGAAAACTGCTATGGAAGAAAAGCACAGTGTACTATGGGGATACAGAATCAGGAAACAAATCCGAGGCTAAAGGAAGACTCTGGCACAAGGAACATATGAGCTGAGCTCTGTAGATGAATATGGATTAACTAAGTAAAAAGCAGAAGGTGAAGAGAAAAGTATTTGATTAATCAAAATATTTCACATATTAAAACAATGCATTTACATTAATTCTATGTGCTGCAATTCAAACGAATGAAAAAGTAAAGTATTACCTTGATTGCTTTGTTCAAAGGTAGTTTAAATAAGGATATGTTTATCTATTAATATATTAAAGGATTTTTTTAAGAGTAGTGATATCCAATGTGATAGTCACCTTTTGTGTCACCAGAAGGACAAATCTTTAGTTCAGATTGTGAAATGGCTTCAATGTAGTCAGAAGAAATAGGCTGTAACCCACAGGTTTCCTCTGGATGAATCAGCAAACCACAATCCTGCATTAAAGTGATAGAAATAAATTAGCTGCCATAATAATTAACCTGACCCACAGTAATAAAATCGAAAAAATAAAATTTTCTGTGCCAAGTAACGTTTATGGATAAAAAGGGGCAATTCTTATGTACCCTTCTTTGGTTATTGACTTATCAATAGTTGTTTGTGCTACAAGGAGCTACTTGCATTAGGGGATTAATATAAATTCTAAAAAAAAAAAAAAAAAAGAGAGAGAATAAAAAAATAGAAAATAGAAAACAACAAAAAAGAAAATATATAAATTCTAATGACAATTTAATATTATTTTGGCACTGATATTCATGTATTGCTCTGTGAATTTTTAAAGAATGGTTGCAAGTTTTCCTTTAAAAATATACCCATGTGTTGACACATTATAAATATAATATACTCTAATGAAGAAGAATATAATCCTCTAATATTGTGGAAAAGACAGTTAATGAGAGAAAGGAAATGGGGACTATCGTAGAAGAACGTTAATTTAATAGAGGGATTTTCTTTCAACAAACATTTATTAAGGACCCACAATATGCCAGAAATGTAGTCAAATACATGGATTTTACCCAAAATATATTCATGTAGTTATAAGAGCAGGTAAACCTCACCACAATGAATATCATTTCAGAGGTGTGGTTTGGACTAAGCAGTGCCATCCATAGTTTGACAGGTCCAGCAGGTCGGACCGCAGTCACTTTCTCTTAGCTTTTTCTTCAAAGCACCAATACCTGCTGCGTCCTCCTATCCTACCTCACCTGGTTCCACTGCCATCCTTCTCACCAGGTTCTCTCAGTCTGTCACAATTTAGGGCAGGTAAAATTGCTGTAATCTCTGTCAAGAATGCTTTCCCCTCATTTTGCATGGAGAGCGTCTGTAAGGTCTTGAAGAGCATTCAAGGTCTCAGCAAGAAATTCTAGCACAACTAGGTACCCCTGCTTTTGTCTGTGTCAGCACCATTTGCTTCCTTCATAGTCTCACCATTTGATAATGTTTATTTGTGTCTTTTCCACTAGACTGAATATCCCATGAGAACAAATAATGATTTTACACATCTGCCCAGTCCCTGCCATACAGTAGGCAACAATCAGTACTTATTAAATTCATAAAAGGTTAGAGTTGTCTTCCTCTTTATATGACACATTCTCAGCAATGGAGAGAAATAATTGGATTGACCTCTTCTTTGCTCTGTAACTCTGCCTATAATGAGCAATTTCTAGTCACCTTTCCTCATGCTCTGAAATATCCTAATCCCCAACTCAGATTCCCAGATCGCACATGAAAAGGTCCAGAATATCAACGGACAAAAGGCATGGGGTGGTGTACAGACTCCTTGAAATCTTGATTCAGTAAACCTATTTTCATTTTTAATTCATGACTGAAACTAAAGTTTAGGAGACTGATTAAAGATTAGGAATGTGATTTGTATTAAAATGTTCATTATAATAAAGCAATTAAAAATAATACAAAGTTTATAATAATGTGAGGAGTTTTTAGTATGAACAAACATCTGTGAATAAGGTGTGTGTGTGTGTGTGTGTGTGTGTGACATTTATGTATACATTTATTTTTGGTGGAGATGGGACCTTTTTTAAGGCTAGAAAAAAATGTCATTATGCATGTATCAGATTAAAAAATTTTTACATTAAATGTTAGGGAAACATTACCATTATACACTGCTGATGGGAGTGTGAATTAGTTTGTCTACTTTGGAGAACAGTTTATACTAAAATTAAAATTCACAGACTCCATAGCCCAGAAGTCAGACTTCTTAAAGGCTAATCTAGAGAAACTCTCATGAAATGCATAAAGAACATATTATAAGGATCGACCCAAATGGACTAACATGGACAGATTTCCAAGGCACATAATTAAGAAAAACCAAAGAACATGTTTTGTTACAGGACAATACCTCCCATATGAAACACATCATGGATGTGCCACTAAGTCACCTAAATTCAGGTATTTCAGATTCAGTTGTGTTCGATTTATTAATCATATAGATATTTTTCATTACATATAATCATATATATACATTCAAATGATGTTGAAATGTTTCTAAAAGTCTGTATTTAGTTAAATCTTTGCCTGAAAATTATTGTTTGGGGTCTACGTGCTGTGTATGTTCCTGATTGTGCCCTAACATTCGTCTGGAGGGTATTAGAAAGGGAGTCCAGACCGCAGCTGCCGAAGTCCTAGCGAGTCTGTCCAGCTGAAGCCCTGCATGTAATTGGCACACATCAACCAATGAGGAAAATGTACTATTACGTGTGCTGATGGCTTGCTCTGTGGGAAATAAGCTCAATCACTGATGAGTGGATGTGGGCTATTTCAGATAGGTTAGTCATAGGCAGTCTTTCTGCAGAGATGACACCTTAATGGAAGAATGCAAAAAATTGGGGGATGAGAATTCCAAGAAGAAGGAATTGCATGTCAGAGCCCATGAGGTGGGAAAAGGAGTTATCTGACATCGTCAGTAACAACAACAGCAAAAAAAGTTTTTTAACAAACTGATATGCCAACAATCTGTATTTTAACAATCAAATCATAAAATCTTTTCTTCAGATGGCACATCCAAAGTTAGGTACTATAAACTCTTAACTCCGATGAAACGTGATTCATTAATAACCTGGTCCTAAGTACTGTGGGTACATCTTTAAAATGGAAAGGTATTAATTTAATATCTAGAATGTACAAAGTGCCATACGAAGAATGCGAACCGCTGACCTCAATAGACATCGTCTAACTCTTCGTCAGAAGTTTCTTCTTAATCTTGAGATGAGATCTGTATCTAATTTGTTCAAGTTACGTTTTTAGGTGTAGCTTAGAGCAAATTTACTATAATAAGCATGTTTTCTGATCTGACATTAAAGCTACTGAAACAAATGACTGGCAATAGAGCATGATAATGCCTTTAAAGTTTCAGTGGTTACACTTTCTGAATCCCTAGGACCCCACATATGAACCCATGTGATAAACATAGTGAAGAACACAGAGGAGCACAGTGTAAGTAGGAGGCGCTCTGTGACTGCTCCCAACACTTAACCTGTTGGCCTTGTCTTTTGTTTGAATGGTTACTGGGCCTAGTGCTGTTTCTGCCTCAGTTGGAGTTTCCCATTGGGCACCTACTGTACAACCGTCGGTAGGTCACCAGTGTTGATTCTAACTAACCAGCCACGACTCCAGTAAATTCCAAGACAGGACCGGCATCAAAGCCATATTGCAAAGGACAGACAGAACAGAGATTGAGAGATGGACGGTAGATTTGGAAGTAAATAAAATTCAAAGTCACACCCTCTTCTCTGTAGTTTAGGCCAAATAATATTCTGTTGGAGTCTGTACTTCCTTTTGAATTTCTCCTGAGAAGTTAATCTCTGTTTGCAGTTCATATATCCTAATCCTGATGTTTTGGAAAGCCAGGGCAGCCTGCTTGGAGTAGATATTAATCATTTTCTAGGAGCAGTCAAACAACGTTACCCTTAAAGTTGAATGAAACAAAGCACATGGCCGAATACAGACACATGTCCAGAGACTGGCTGAAAAAGTTTAGGGAGTTAGGAGAAGAAAAGGCAGTATCAGTACAGCTGGGCAGGCTCTGTGCACGTTTTGTGGGATAAGAGCATAGTGGCATACAATGAAAGGTGGAGGGAGGAGAGATGCAAGACTCACATTCAATGATCTCAAGGACTGCAGCAGACAATGTCAGGTGCCTGCCTACACAATAGCCATTCTCCCTTCTTGTTTTCTAACAGAAGGACCTTTGTTTTGTTGTAGATAGCAATGCATCTAACAGTGAAAAAACCAAACAAACAAAACTCTACTTCCCTGTCTCCTTTGTAGAGGAGACTGTATGACAGAATTCATACATGGCTGTGTGACAGAATTCTAACCAAAGAAATGTAAGTGGAAATCTGCTATGGAGTTCTGGAAAAGTTTTGCTTCCATGATGCCACTTTTTGTTTGTTACTCTTGTTTCTTCTTACTGCTCGGAATGCAGATGTGGGCCTGAGAAAGGAACAGCTATGTTGTGACCACGAGGCAAACATGAGCAGAAAGAAAGACCATGGGCTGCCTACCTCTGCATTTCTTGCTACAGGAGTAAAAACAATCTCCTACTTGAAAGTGTAAGATGCAGCCAAACTGCTCTCTTTCTCTAAGAGTTTCATGAGACCTATCCTTCTAAGGCCATATGAATTTTTTTGAGTATTTCTTTAGATTTTAACAGTGATTACCTCTACTAATAAAAAAAGGAGGCGGGGGGAGAAGAAACAACTTAATCTTGGCAAAAAAAAAAAAAGTCATTAGTGTCTCTCATTTCTTTCTTCACAGGTGTGATTAGTAATTTGGTCAAGTTCAGGCATATTCCAGAAAATGAATGACAGCTCTCCTGGTCTTAAGTGTCTAAGTGTCTTAAGCCTCCGAGTCTAAGTACACTAAAAAGGTAATGTTTAGCAGAGTTGGTTAACATGGCATTAATCTCAGAAAGTTCCACATTTAGAGTGTATCATTTTGCTAGAGACTTCACAAATTCCTGAGTGGATTGTCATAGCTCGCAGTTGAGTGCAATAAGATAATTAACAGGGATTTTCTTGTTCAAACATGTGCAGAGTATATATGTTTAGTACATAATTAAAACATTTACTTAACTTTTCATGAAGTGCTGCAGTGACTAACAGGAGATGTTAAGGTGCCGTTGGTTTTGCCCCGTGCTGTACCCATGAAATACATGACCACTATTTCTTGTTACCAGGTCCTCTGGAAGCCCATTTTAGTTTCTTACAGAAGTGTGTAGCCACAAAGAAATTAATGGTATTTGTAATTTGTAATGTGATTTTGCTATATTTTCAGAGAAATACTAAATTGGACTATTTGATCTGATAGGTGCCATTAAACTTTCCCTACTTTTTTGGCCCCATGGAGTCATTCCTTTAAGACGAAACAATTCTCCCCTTCTCCCATTAAAATGCCCACCTAACTTCAAAAACATACAGTCACTCCCTGTGGCACACAGTTTCTTCCAGAGGGACTCATTCCCCCCCTGCCCCCCTTCCCCGGGGCTGCTGCTATTTCCAGTAAGTCAGGAGTGACCGCTCACACTGAACAATCCGGGCACAGTCGCCTCCACCCAGAAAGGCAGAGTCCCCTTCTAGATCAGGAATGTTCATTTTCCCGTAAGAAATGAGGTTCCTGAGGCACGAATTTTGCTATCTTTCCCCCAAGGAATCAATTATTTTCTGTCTGCTCATTATCTGTAAATTTCACAACTATTTTCCCTGTATCGTAGTCACCCAGCCATAAATACCAAGTAGCTATTGTGTGGTCCATAGTACTAGCCACCGAATGAACAGTTTTAGAATAATTAGCTGAGGTATACATTAGCAATCAGTAATTATAGCATAATCCATCAGAAATTATAGCAGAATCCATCAGTTTACGTATCATGGTGATCCTAAAACTGAATGTTTTTCATGAAGAGTACAATGCATATAAATTCATATTAAAAGAGACTTATATCCTTTATGGAAGGCAACTTGGAAATATTTCACAAACATAATTATACTAAGAATTTATCCTAGAGATATACTTTATCAAGTCTTCAAAGAAATTTACTGGAGTGCTTTCTGTAATAGAAAACTTGATACAACTTAAGTGTCCAGCAATAAGGAACAGGTTAAATAACTTCTACACCCATATAATGGAATATTTGGTGATTCTTAGAAAAGAAGGATGCAGGTGAATGTATGGAGAGACATATAAGATATTAAAGCAATGAAGCAAGTTGGAAGACATTATGTACACCACAAATTTATTTAAGTAAAATAAAGTGGTAGATGTTACATATGTTTACTGTAATACATAAATTCTGGAATGATCCACAAGAAACTCTGAGCAGTGGCTCTCTTAGAAGATTAAATTGATAGGCCAGAGATGGGAAAGCCAAAATGAACTTTTACTTTTTACTTTCCGTGTTTCCCCAAAAATAAGACTGGGTCTTATACCCTATTTCCCTGAAAATAAGACCGGGTCTTACATTAATTTTTGCTCCAAAAGATGCATTAGGGTGTATTTTCAGGGGATGTCTTATTTTTTCATGTACAACAATCTATATTTATTCAAATACAGTCATGTCATCTTCTGGAACATCGTCATAATGTACTAAATGCATCCGTCTGGCTGAGATCTTAATGGGGGCTTATTTTCGGGATAGGTCTTATTTTTGGGGAAACATGGTATGAGCTGAAGATTTTGCCAATAGTATGAAACATGCTTATAGACATATTTTTAAAAATACAAATTTAAGTAAAGAAAATAATGTTGAAACAGCAAAGTAAAATAATAGAAAATAAGAAAAAGACTGATAGCTCCTTTGAAGGTATCTTAGTTCTCTAGGGCTGCTGCAATAAAGTACCACAGACTGGGTGGCTTACATCAACAGAAAGTTTTTGTCTCCCAGTTCTGGAGGCAGAAATCTGAAATCAAGATGTTGGCAGGTTTGGTTCCTTCTCAGGGCTGTGAGGACTACGGGCCTGTACAATCATTTAATACGATCCTGTGTTCACAGAATTGACAGTTAATCAGAGGAAACATAATTAAAAGGGAATTGGGTGAATATTCCAGGTAGAAGAATGAGCACATGAAACATTCTGGAATTGATAGAAAACATGACCATTTAAGTCCTGAGTGAATGGTGTTTGGAGAACAAGATAGAAGTGGGTAGAAATGAGTACAATTATTTTGGAATCATGATTACCATCCTTGGCTCATTCTAATGAAACAAAATTTAGGATTGTGGTAATAAATTAAGCTTCTTTAATTTTGTTCTGTTTAAAAACTCTTATCAGTTAAGTCTCTTAACTCCATCTCCTTTCATAAAACTTATTTTAAAAATTTATGGAATAGCTGCCTTTTTCAGAAACTACAAAATTAAACATCTTTATTGAGGAGTAAGAGACATTTTGACATTTATTTACAGTTTGTTCTAATAAAATACTTGCAGTAAACAAGGTTTACCTACATAAATGGCCTTATTTTGAATTTTAACGAAGATGAGTAGCTAGCTAAGTCACTCTGCTTTGTACAGAAGGGATCTCTAAAAGCATTGCTTTAAAAATGGATAATTTTCAGTACTTGATATTATCAGTACTTGATTTTAGTGTAAGTTTACCAATGTTTCCAATTTTAATTGTTTTTAAAAATAATGCAACTTGGTGTTGGGTAGTAGAATTATATATGCGGCTTGACTTGCTATTTATGTTTGGAGTTCATGGTCTTACTTATATATAACACATTAGAATCCATGCAGTAATGAGCCATCACATAACATAACGCTGTTGTGTGTTTCTTTCCTTAAGCAAACATCATCTGACAAAGGGACACACATGATACTACCTAAGACTTTTAAGTCAGTCCCCAATGGATTCAGGGAAAAGGTTAATTGAAACAAATTATAAGCAGATGAATTAGTTCTACTCAATTACTGCGAATCAATATTTGAAATACTCCTTTATATTTCTCCTGCATTCCAAATGCCTGAACTAATATGCATTTTTCCCTTTTGTAAGTTCGATGGCCTCCAAATTAACTAGGATGAGGCCAGTGTGATCTGCTTGCTGAGGTCCATTTAAAAGGCACCCTCTATTCTCAATTTAGAAATACATGTGAGTCTCTGGGTTGTGTAGAATTTGGACCAAAAAATTTAGTGAGATGGGGCCTGTGGAATGACTAATGTTTCCCACTTCCGGTGAGCTAGAAACTCCAAGGCAAGCAGCCTTTGTTGTGGTCTTTCAGCACTTCTGGTTTGGGATCCAGATGGAATCCAGAAGGGTCGATGTGAATGCAAATGAAAAGAAAGAATCAATTTGTATATTTGGATATTTGAAAAAGTTCAGTTCTTTGTGAACAAAGAAGTGAGGAATTGGAACCGAATGCATGACCATGGGCTCTCTCATACTTTGAAGAATCGGGATTAGTTTGGGAAATGACAAAACAGTAACACCAACAACAAAAAGAAAAGGTTATTTCCCATTTGAAAGGAGCAAACCTATTATTTGCAGACTGAAGCAGAATAGTAGTGAGTGAGAATAGGCAGTAAGCTACAGAGATACTTTAGAAGACAACGTTTAATTGCTGCGTACTTATCAGTAATGATAACACCAAACATAACAAGTGTGTATATCACATATTAAGTAGCAAGAAGGCTATTTACAGGAGGTATTGACACTCAGAGTGAACATAGCTACCAACGCAGTTATTCCAGCATCGACTGTCCCACTCATAAATAGTCCACTAATAAAGCATATGAGGTTGTGATTCTTAAAAATGTGGCTTTGGCAGGGAATCTTCTGCTTGCGTGGCACAAATAGAGTTGCCTGTTTTAATAAAACATGCAGTTACACTGGACACCATGTGGGCATTTCTGGACACCATGTGGGCATTTCCTGCCTGCTTTCATCTTGGTAACTATTACACAAACACACCTATACAGGCACACACAGGTCCATACACCCAAAGATCCTTAAGAATTGGGGGGCTTTAAAACTTGAAGGGAACTTATACCAAGTGACATGTGGAATGAATTATGCTACAAAAGAATTATCTCATTACATGTATTAAGTTATGACTTCCACCTGTTTTAATGGTAATTGTTTAGTATTAAATATTATTTTTAAAGATTACCCACTTATCAGCATCTTAATACATTCACAGTTAAGCTCAAAGCATGCTAAATGAAGCTAAATTCTGTCTAGAAGAAAACGCTGATACATTCAAAACTGAACATCCAATGATACTGTGAGATCAAAAGTTAATATAATTTTTAGTATAAACATATCCTAACATTATAAAAATTAGATACCTATGAAAATAATTGTGTTATGATGGGACAGTCCTTCTATGTAGTTTTATATTTTCATGCATATTAATCAGACTTTAAAAAATATTCTAAATATACTATAGGAACAGTTTAAAGGTAACTCCTCTAAGATGTTTATTAATTACACAAGGAAAAATGTAACTTTACAGTGGAGAAACCCAGCCAACACTCCTGTCAGCAAGTGACCAAATGAAACACATCGTTGCTGCAGTATTCTTTCCACAAATGTTTAACTTCATATAATCAGGGAAAAACATCATATCATCCCAAACTGAGAGGCATTCTAAAATATAACTGACCTGCATTCTTCAAAATATCAAGGTCATGAAAGACAAGGAAAGACTGTGGACTTGTCACAGATTAGAGAAGACTAAGAAACACGATAACAAAAAGCAATTAGGGATGGTGGAACAGAAAAAGAATATTATTTGAAAAACTAGTGAAATCCATATAAGGTGCTTGGTTAAGTATATATATTGTACCATTATTAATTTCTTAGTATTTTTAAAAAATTTCTTAGTATTGATTATATTGATAAAGTACCATGGTCATATAACATGTTAATATTAGGGAAAGCTGGATTAAGTGTATTTGGGGACTTCCTGTAACTCTAAAATAAATTTTAAACATTAAAAGATTAGTTTATACAATTTGATAATCATAGGTTAGAGTTTTATGAAGGGCAAAAATACATTAACAATAGAAAAATGTTCTAACCATTAAAGGGTTTTTAAACACTTTTGTTGGAGTTTCATACAGCAGAGAAATGGCTCTGTGTAGTCACATCTTATTAGAAGTCATGGATAAACTGGAATTCCATGGCATAAATTGTGATCAATAAGCATACGGCTCTTAAAAATTGTGGGAATTGTGGGAGGACAGGCCACAGGCTAAAGAAGAGCTAAGGTACACCTACTGTATTTATGGACTAACTTTTTGGGGGCACCGATCGCCTGATGAGTTGACAAGGAGATGCCATTTATAGAGAACCTGGGTTACGCCAAGCACCAGGGTCGCCACTTACACATCACAGCACTGCGACTTTACAACTCTTTGAAGTAGTATTATTATCCTCATTCCGCAGATGAAAAAATAAAGGTTTGTAGAGTTTGGGGGAAGCTTTTCTGAAGTCAAACAGTTTAATAAGTAAAGTAGCTAGAGTTTGAGCCATGGGTGTATCTGACTTCAAACCCACGCTTCACAGACTGAAAAAGAAAAGAAAACAAAACACAACAAAACACACTGTACTAAGAAATGGAGATCATGTTTGTAAAATATTTACAGACCAATTAACTCTTCATCAAGGAAGACTCTTTTTTCATGGCTACAGATGGCATCCCTAAACATAACCAGCTGCACTTTAAAAGGCTTACAGTTGGTCAAAAGTGGGACTAGGCAAGAGTGAGAATGATTCAGGCCAAATCTATTCCCTCCAGTGGAAAAAAAGAGCCTCAAAGCACCTTTCCAGCACATGCTTTCTTTGTCACTCAAATAATTTTTAACTTTGAATAATAGCACTGCAGGAAACTACTTATTAACTAAAGACTTAAAATTAATTCCTCTGGTAGACAATGAATAAATATTTTATATATTCATGCGTGTCATCAAGGAAAATATTTGTTTTAATTGATTTTGAAAATCAACTACTCATTTGTCATGTGTTTTCAGTTCTCCAAAGAAGTTTATAGTTTATAACATTTGTTCGCTTTTTTCAATTGATTCCTTTAGCAGACATCCATTCAGCATCTCTAAGAGCCAGCCACAATCTCTGCCCTCATTGGGTTCTGGCAGAGAAAAAAGATATGTAAACACACAATGGCTATAGAAAGTGCTAAATGCTGTTCTGAAGATTGTTCTGGACACAGTACTGTCACAAAGGAGTGTAATCGACTCTGTCTTACAAAGGAGATTACAACTTGAAATATATTGGAGTTCACCAGACTTGTGGGAGCTGATGGGCTTTCCAAGCAGTGGAAACAACGGAGGCAGGGTTGGGGGTGGGTGGGTGGGGGGGCACCAAAAGCAATTGGTCCTCTCCTGTACCAGTGTCTGCAAAAGAGTGGGCATCTTTTATACCTGAAAACCAACTGAGCCCTGATTTATAAATCACTAATTTTTCTTCCCTGCTGTGCCTATTAGCTTGGGATTCAGTACTTAGCCATAAAGTACACAAGACAATCTGGAACAGATTGGTAATGGATTTTGTCTACTTGTGTTCGGGGACTGTGTAAAGCATATGATGTCAGTTACAAAACTCTGAGGCGGTTTGTTCAGAACCCAACCCAGCCATATCAGTCCAGGCTTTGATATTGTCAGTTATCAGCAAGCATGCCCAGTGAGGAGTTGGCATTTTCCAGTGGAAAATGTGCTATCTTCCTTGGCATGCAATGCAGAATTAAGGTTGCCTGTTTTCATGGAGGAACGAAAGACTCCATGACCCCAGTTATAAGAGAAGGTGTCCTGGAGAAATTTCAAGATATAAGATTGTTATTTAGCTTGTCTTAAATTCCCCCTGGGCTTTAAATTAGCTCATTATTTCCTGAACTTGAATGCTGTTGCTGTGATTTGATCATTACTATTAAGCGGTTGTCACAACTCACTGTGTGGGATGAAATGACTCTTTCATTCAAAGCCAAGTCTGGTGAATGAGTCCTTATAGATCACATATCTCTAAGTCTCCACAGCTTTAGCCTCAAAAGGCTGCTGCTATGAGTCGGGCCAGGTTGCCTCTCTCCGCTCAGCTGAAGTCACCGGGTCTTCCTTCCCTGGCCACATGCTCAGTGGACCTGCCTTCTGCCTTTGCTTCTCCATAATCCACAACCAGGTGGCATTTCAAGCTGCTCTCTAGAATATGTCACTTCTTTGCATTAGTCAACAGCTGTTCTGGGATTCTGCTGTCACCCATCAGATATGCTTGCCTAGCAGAGCTGAGTTACAGCTAATATTGCTTTAAAGTCAGACCCTGGCTTTGTTCTAGAACTTTGCAGTTGTCACCCTGCCCAGATCTGATACTTTATTGCTCCTCAGTGTTTTATCTTTAAAAGGCCAACTGTGTCTTAAGGCTTCGCTGTATTGGCTAACTTTGACAGGTCAAAACAAAGTGGACATAGCTAATTCCCACTGATTCCCCTCTCCTTATGCCAGGTGTTTCTTGTAATTGGAACTGTGTACATGACTGAATGATTTAACAGCCAAGGCTGATAATTGGGGGGAAAAAATAGTATCTGGGAGGATAAATTGCTCAATAGATTGGCCATTATTTTTTATCATTCCCTATAGTGTTTCATAAAGTTTCAAAATACCATTTTAATTGTAGTACTCTAAAAATTTTATTGAAATAAAAATGATATAATAATTTAAAGAGGGGCAGTATGTTCCCAAAAGTGTGTTCCATGAAATATAGGTTTCTGGGAAGTTAACAAGAAGGGTGTTATGTCAAAAAAGAATGGTGTAGACCAACTAAACTAACTTTTGGCAAAAAAAATGAATAAATAAATAAATAGATTTTGCCTATTTTTCACTGTTAGTAGTAAGGCGTTCCACCAAATTTTTGTAATTTAGTGAAGCTGATTTTAAAAATGTTTAGTAATTTGTCATTGTTTATACTGGATATAAGTTAGCTATCTCAGAGAGTTTTAGTTTCCTGAAGAGAAAGTCACTTTTGATGAAATCCCTTTGACCATCCATTAAATAATCTATGACCAGGAGAATCTATATAAACTTAACTTTCTTGGTGACTAGTTAGTGTCGAAAATACTGGACTAAAAAATCACGTGGAATCACTTGTTCTATGATGGGGTCATGAGTGAAAAACTCATACCGTGTTTCCCCGAAAATAAGACCTAGCTGGACAATCAGCTCTAATGTGTCTTTTAGAGCAAAAATTATATAAGACCCGGTCTTGTTTTACTACAATATAAGACCGGGTCATTTAATATATGGGGTCATATATTAAATTAAATAATATCATATCATATCATATCATATCATATCATATCATATCATATCATATCATATCATATCATATCATATCATATCATATAATTTTATATAATATATTATATATAATATAATACTGGGTCTTATATTAATTTTTGCTCCAAAAGACACATTAGAGCTGATTGTCCGGTTAGGTCTTATTTTCGGGGAAACACGGTATGTGGCAGCAAAGACCAAAACAAAAGAAAATACCACAAAGCTATCTGGAAACAACTGACATCATTTATTGTTGTTGTTTTTTAATTATAAACAAAAGAAATATTGTGTGATGATAGACATCTGTCTGGCATAACTAAGAATCATTCCTGGGAATAAATATATTCTTGCGTTAGCTGAAAATTTTCCTTTTTCAATAAATCAGACATTATACACACAATATAATCACATTCTATGGATACATCCATTTCTTTGTTCATTTATAACCATTTTCCTGGGTCTCAATAGCAAAAGTCATCATTCAGGCTGTACACTATGTGACTAAATTTAACTTTTAAAATGAAATTTCTTTTCTGAAAAATATCAGTCATATTTCATATGCTACATCAGATGTTTTCCATTATTAAGCCCCTGAAATTGATTATTATACTAAGGCATTCTCCTATGAAATTCACTTGATGCAAAGCACTGGAAAACAGTTATTGAGGCCAGGGTGGCACATGATAAGAGAGGAGAAGTGTCTAGATCTAACATTATTAGTAGTACAGGGATTGAGGGTGGGTGCAACTGGCTCATGATGAATATACAGGGTAGCAAGAGCGAACTCAATTAAATACCCTTATAAGTTTTGTTTGCATCGATCCAACATTTCTAGGGTTTTTCTTTCCTCTCTTGGAAAAGTTTCTTACATATATACAAATAAATTTTATTTTTTATTTGCAACTACATTTTATGAAAAACGAAGATATGAAAATACATAAATTTTATTTTTAATTCCGTGGATTTCAAACAAAAATATTACTTGTAATGAGAACAAGACATTCAAATACTTTTCTCACAGTTTAAGAAAATTTTGTAAGTATTGTAAATCAACAAAAATTAGAAGGTGATTAGATATTGTAGAGCAATATTAAATGGCAGCAGAAGTAGACTGAGGGTTAGAAAAAAACAATTACTGATGAAATTGTATCTGGATATTAATAAGAACATGTATCCAGAGATTTTCCCTTCATTAGTGGAATAGGAGAGAAAAAAGCAATGTTTTAAAAGTTCACATATTGGTTTCAATAATTTAACATGTAATTTAAGAATATATGCTGGAGGACTAAGACTTTTTTGATATTTTTTGCTATAATTAATCTTAAGCTCCTTAAAAACGATCTAATAAGTATTCTCAGTGAATTTAAGTAGCAATATATAGGTAGTTAAATGAGTCCTTTCTAATGATTTTAAAAATGACTGTGATCATTTCCATATTAGGGAAATAAAAAGCATTATTAAGTGAAAATAATTAAAATCGAATAAAAAGTAAAAGCTTGAACGTCCAGATTTGACTTGTAAGGGAACATCCATGAGTCTTTCTTAGAAAACAGAAAACGAATACAGTTAGAAGTCCATGCGTTCTGAAATTGTGCCTACCACAAGTAACCACTGTCTACTTTAAGACCACAGAGAAAGCCACTTGGCGCTCTTTTCTGAGACTGTATAAAAGGTATTAATGTAAATATTGAGGGAGGCTATATCTTCAATTTCTTTTCACTTATAGCCAAGAAAATTATTCATCATTCACTTACGCAGGGATCATTTGTTATGCTCTCACCAGATATAAGAAATAGAGATGAACAAGATAAAATAACCCCCGTTTTCAAAAAACACAGGGTTAAAAGGGGGAGAGATTTGAAGGATGAATAGGGAGAGAAAAGGAGACAAATGTCTTCAAGAAAAGGGTATAAATATGCAAGATCTAACAATGAGAGAGGTGTGGTGTGCTTTAGGAACATGAAAGACACAGGTGTGGCTCAACCTTAGGTTTTGTGGGAAGCAGGGAGCAAAGCATGGCTTGATACAAACTGTACTAAAAGGGTTTGGTTTTATCTTCCCTCTCCCTCATTCACTTACTTCTGTATGTGGGTATGTATGTATTTATAACATACATATATGTTCATTAGAAAGTAGGAAAAAAAATAAAATTAAAAATAGGTAAAGCACAGATAACATTTTAAATTTTCCCATGGCTCTATACATGCGTACTGTATTTCACGTGTGTACTATACACATAGTATTTATTACACGTGCATGTGTTTTGCAAAAATGAAATGAAACTGTTCACTATCTTTTGCAACCATTTTCCCCCTGATAATATATCACGAAGCTGATGGGAGGATTTTAATGGTCATAGAGGTGGGATGGGATACTGCACATAACAAAGATTTGCACGTAAAATACAGAAGCTAAATTGAAGAGTGCTAACTCTAGCAGGAGGACAGTGGGTAATGAGACTATTATATTATGGTTATTCAGAGGGGAGGTGATGGCAATCTGAATTAGGATGGGGGCAAGAGGCCAGGATATAAGACATGTGTAGGAGGAAGTTCAAAGCAGGGAAGGAGGGGGGAAAGCTGGGTAACTTTGGGAAACTTTGGGCTACAGGATGGACAAATGCGAAGGGAGAAGATGTTTTATGAAGCGAGGTCGAGGAAGAGGTGTTTATTTTAGTTTTCGAGCCCTAACTGCTTGTGGCATATGTAGGCAAACTGCCCCCTGAACAGTGGGCTAACAGGCTAAAATGTAGAATGCTGAAGAGGGGAAGACTATTGCAGAATTTACCAAAATGCTGTTTCTCAGAATCGGAATAATGTTTCATTCACTAGTCACTCGCTGGAGGTTACGAGAAGTTGCACAAGTCCACCCAGCGATGATTTTCAGTCTTTCTGGAGTTATGATGCTCCACCATTGCTTGTTCAGCTTTGTGTTTCCTCTTTGTTCTCAAGAAATCCACCGCTTCACCCATGGCAGGGCTCGGATACAAATTTTTTGGCATAATAACCCAAATCCTTCATATGTGAGATCAATTTCTCTCACGAGAGTGCCTCTCCCTTACTCTTCGCATCACTATCCTGTCCTCCAGCCACACAGAGCCACTTGCTGTTCCCCGTCCTGTCGCCCGAGGACATTTGAGGAGCACACAAAATCATTACCTCTTGTGAGACATCTTTCTTTTTGGCTCCCACTCCCCTTCCTGACCCAAAGATTTTTTTTCTCTGTTTGTAATGTCGTAACACAGCAGCTTATCAAACATATCATACTCCATTTTAACTACCATAAGTGTATCTTATTCAAGCTTCCTTAGATATATAGATCAGTCTATCTATCTATCTATCCGTCTATCCATCTATCCATCTATCATCTATCTATCTATCATCTATCTATCTATCTATCTATCTATCCATCCATCCATCCATCCATCCATCCATCCATCCATCCATCCATCTATCCATCTATCCTCTCTCTCTGTTTGTCTTTCTCTCTCTCTTTGCCCCACAATCTAGATAACAATAACACAGACAATAACATCTGACAAATAAATCTGGGTTTTAAGTCACCTTGGCCATTGTGGAATATATGAGATGGTTCACGCCATATATTTAATCAATACTATACATCAATTCAGTTCTCTCCCAGCTTCTTGGCATGTAATGATATCTCCCTTGGAAATAAGAAAATCTAAAATTAGTTCTCTTGACGAGAAGAAGCAATGTCTCCTAGTGATGTATATAAATGCATGGAGCACTTCCTTGTGTAAGTTTCTGGCAGTGTGTCTGAGAATTGGGCTGATTTACATTTTTCACTTTAATATATAATGTTGTAACTGATACAGTGTTGATGAGGGTGCGGGGAAACAGGCACACTCATATATTGTTTATTTGGTAAGTAATTTGGCAAGGTATATTACAGCTTAAAATTTTCATTTGTTTTCATCTATTAATTCCACTTCTAGGAATCTTTGATACAGAAATAAAAATGGACGTATGTAAAGATTTTTATGTAAAAGGATGATCATTGTAGCAATATTAACGATAGCAAAGTATAAGAAATCATCTGAATGCCTGTCAATAACGGACTAAATAATTTAAAATAATACATTCAATACATTCATAATGAAATATTATGTGGCCTTTAAAAAGATGGAGGTAAGTTTATATCTACTGATCTGATATCAACATACATATTAAGGTTGGGGGGAAAAGAAAGTTTCAGATCACCATTATGGCACAGTTGCATTTATATTTAAAAATACATATGTTTGCAGATTTGAATATAGATATGGAAGGATTCACTCCCACTGTTACTATCAGAGAGTAAGAGTGGGTGAGTAGAATCAGATGAATGGAAAGCAGAGTTTCACCAGCTAAGTTTTCTTAATGTTTTTCTTCTGTAATACTGAGTAGTTTTTCAGCCAATAACAAAAACATTGATTAAAAGAATAAAGAAAAGTTGTATGCATTGATTTATAAAGATATCCACAATATTGCAAGTAAAAAATGTATGTTACAAACAAAATTTATGTTGAATTGTCTCTATTTTTGGTAAATATCTATTATAGTTAAAAAGTTAGATGTGTACATACCAGACCATGATGTTTGGGGCAAGAATAGAAATAATATGTATGGTTTGTTATGTACATTTTGCATTGTTTGGAATAAAAACAATAAAAATGGTAAAACAAATCTTAGCTTGTTTTATACCCTAGATATGTTTTCTATTTTTATTTATTTTTTATTCTTTCAATTACAGTTATATTACTATTCAATGCTATATTGCATTCAACATTGTATTAATTTCAGGGGTACAGCATAGTCGTTAAACATTTAGAGTGTAACTTAAGAAATGATTCCTCTGATAAGTCTATTTACCCACCCAGCACCATACATAGTTATTACAATATTATTGACTGCATTCTGTGTGCTGTACTTTATATCCCCATGAATATATAACTGCCAATTTCTAGATATATTTTTAAAAGTTCTGTGCAAATGAAATTTTAGTAAGGAAAATTATATTTTAATTAGATCAGTAGAGTTTTCAATTATGTAAAATATTCTGTAAAGTGAATATAATTTTTATGATATTAATATTCATGACTCCCAGCTGCCCATTTTAGCCTAGCTTGTCCTTCAGAGAAACAGAAGTCAAGGGTTCTTAAGTATCTGTTTAAAACTTGGGAGAGAAAAATGTCATTATTTTGCTTTTATTAGTCTGCTCAGGGAAAGCTCCATGCCCCACTCCTATGTATTCAGTTCCTCTTTTCCTTTTTGAGGGACGGGATCTGTCTTTGGCAGTTGAAACTCCTTTTAGCATTGGTATGTAGTAGTACCCTATCCATGAGGGATATGTTCCAGTTCCCCCTGTGTATGCCTGAAACCTAGAGAGCATCAAACCCTATAGATCCTGATTTTCCTATACATACATACCTATGATAAAGCTTAATTTATAAACCAGGCATAGTAAGAGATTAACCATAATAACTAATAATAAAATAGATCAGTAAGGTGGGAGGGGGAGAGGTAGAAGAGGGTAAAAGGGATCAAATATATGGAAATGGAAGGAGAACTGACTCTAGGTGGTGAGCACACAGTGTGATATATAGATGATGTATCACAGAATTGTACACCTGAAACCTGTATAATTTTATGAACAATTCTTACCCCAATAACTTTCATAAAAAAATAGAAAAATTATAACAGTATACTGTAATAAAAGCTGGCTACTGCGTGACTCACGGCGGGGAGTGTGTACAGTGTGGAGATGCTGGACAAAGGGACGACCTCACGTCTCACGTGGGACAGAGCTTCTCAGAATGAAACACAATTTAAAACTTATGAATTGTTTATTTCTGAAATTTTCCATTTTATATTTTCAGAGCATGGTTGACTGTGGGTAACTGAATTCACGGAAAGCAAAACCGCAGATAAGATGGGGACTAAAAATCCCGAGATAGTGGCTGTCTGGTCCGCTTTCCCTTCAGGAATGAGCTTTCCTTTCTCATGGGTGTTAAGGCCTACGTTCCAAGGTCAGCTTCTACCAGCCCGTCTAAGGTATCAAACTAATTGTCTGGGTAACTTTCAGCCGTCCACCTGCTTACAACCCATAGTTTAAAGAGCCTTTTAGTTTCTGAATATCTAAAATTCATTTGAACAGTTCACAGAGTTTTATGTCTTCAAAGTGAGCAAAATACTGTATTAGCTAGAACCCAGTATACACTACAGATGAACATTTTGGAGAAATTCAAGAAAAGTAAGCAAAATGAGTGGTTTAAGTTTTATTTCTTTATATAAAATCATATACAACTCAATCTCCAGTTCAGGACTACTAAGAAAGAAAATTATCTTAGTTTTAACTGGAGCTTAATTTTCAGAAAATAAAAATACAAACCACAATACCAGAAACCTCTAAAGGTGTGAAGGAAAGATTATATCCAAAAATACCTGAAATAGGCTGTCCTTAATATCAATTGAAGAATGACCAGAAAAATCTCTCCACAGTGTGAAAAGTAAACAAAAAAGTTTAGAATTACTTAGAGAATGAAAAATAAAAGAGAGATGAAATAACTACTTAACTCCAAATGGCAGTCAGTGTTGCTTCACAGATAAGGAGGATTTCTAAGAATCGTACATTGTAAAAATTTATATAATTTGTCTATTTCTGATTTATAAAGGCCTATATTTACATTGGCCTCAAAACATGGGAAGACTTTTTGTGCTTGATAACATATATACATTTAAGAAAAAAATCCTCCAAAAAATGGAAAATTATAATCATTATTATACCCATTCATAGATACAACCATGTAGTTTTTTCAGTGTTTAAATTCATTTTAAATCTTCATCAACAACATACACTTTTTTAGAATGGCCAGCCTTTTCTTGAGTTAACAACGAAACGAAACCATACCCCAGAAAAGAAAACCAACATTTTATGGAGGTGGCCTGCAGCCCCCACTTGAATCATCAAGATTAGGCAATGACCACTTTTTGGTTATATTTATCTGACCATTTTCTGTAGGAAAGAAACATTACTAGCTATATAAAGCTTCAACACATGCTGCACAGAAAGGACTATATAATCTGCCATTATTTCTGCCTGTAAATGACTGCATGTCTAGCACTAGCCTGGGGCAGAACTGGCTGCCAGGAAACTTGACCTGCAACATGGGCTTAATGAAGCTGTAACTTTCTGTTTATAATTCTTTCCACTTTTAACTAGTATTGTATCCAGGGGAAATGAGATAATGTGCCTCTCCTTTTCAGATCATCTGGGCTACTGACCAGTCCTCTGTGATGGGACAAGCAACACAATTGGACACTGCCCGGGTCCTGTGACCTGCGCTGCCCACAGCTCTGGGGGGTCAGGCAGACCATGCCCAGGTCGGGCACCTGACGACCTTCCCCCACAGCGGCAGAACCTGAGCTCTGGCTCCCTGTATGTGTGCTGACGGGAAGACTTTGAAATCGATCTGTATAGAGTTTCCTTCTGCCTTTTCCCAGGTGAGAACGAACAAGGTTGGGCCTATCCAACACTTTTAGTTGAGAGAAGGTTCCCTTCAGCATCTCCAGCCTTTTTCTGATCCTTTTTCTCATTCAGGGGCTTCGAATTTGTAAATCCGTTATGGACATTTAGGCTTCTGATCTGTTGAATGTCTAAGTCACCACAACAAGAAAGCAAAGGATATTACTACTTTTGTTACCTAAGCTTGAGTTTGTCTAAAGTTTAGTTTGTAAATTAACTTTAGTTTGTCTCTTAAACTCCCTCCCCATAATTTTGAAACAAAGGGTTTAAAACTGAGATATCATTAAGTGGTAAAAAAACAACCAAAAAACAAAACAAAAAAAAACAACAGCATGTTTAGAGTAGGGATTCATTGTCCTGTGAGTGTCCTGAAATGTTGGGTGTTGGAGAAAATACAGACCATGAAGCTCTCCTTTCTGAGTCCCTCTGTGTGTCCCCTCCCTGAGTGGGGAATGGGCCAGGATGAGAACAGGCACAGATGTGGGAGTTCTGATGGAGAAGGGGGATGTCTTGGCCTTTATGACCCCATGTAGTGACAGCTCTAAGACCTGGGACCAGCCCTGCGACATATCCCCAACTAATAACAACTTCCCACCTTTGCTCCTTTCTTTTTCCCCCTCTCCTACTCCTTCCATCCTTCTGTCCTTGGGCACTCAAATGTGATCTCTGGGATGGTACAAAATGGTCTAATGGCAGAGTAGAAGCCATGCTACAGGGGCTTGGCTGTTGACAGAGGAGGTGGAAAAATGGTAAAATGGCCCAGGAGTCAGAGAGGTAGAGAAAGAATTCTTTTTAAATATGGAGGTGACTTGTATGCTTGCTGACAGAGAGGAAGGAGTTGATAGAAAGGATGAGTTTGAAAAATAATTAATTGATGGAGGAAGGCTTCCAGGAGATAAGAGATAGTGAGGTTTGAAGGAAGTGGAGAGGTTAGGCTTTGAGGGAGGGGCACCTTCCTCTCAGAGAGAGGAGGAAACCGTAAAGGTACAGAAGAATTTAGAGAAATTGTGGATTCATACCAGCTGACTTTGATCTTGTTAATGATCTGTTAGGGCACAGGGATGAAAGCTTGAGGAGAGTGGAAAGATTTGGAATGGATGGATCATGTCCTTTGGTGGTGGGCCAGGTGTGTCATCTTTATTTATGATGAGTTGCTCGTCAGCATGTCTTAAAATAGGAACAACTGGCTTCAGAAATGAACAAAAGCCTAAACCTGAAGGAGGGGATAATTCTAGAAAAAAATCCAATCAGCATGTTTTGCATCAGGCATGTTTTGAATACACAAGCCTTTCTAGAAGTGCTTTGGAAAAGGTATCAGAAGACCTCGGTTATTGCACCAACTCAGCTACTTAATAGCTTAACTCGTTTTGGCAAGATCAGTAATTATTTCCAAATCAGGTTCTTAATTTACAAAATGGGTATCCATTAAATCACTCAATAAATATTTACTGACTGCCCACTACATGCCAGGAGCTCTGTTAGGGATTGCAGTCACAATTGTAAATAAGACACACTGTCCTCAAGTTTCCATCAGTCCAGTGGCTCCTTCTCCTCATTCCTTTACCAGGAAGGTCAAATGATATAATACATCAGAATGTGCTTTGATAATTCTGGAGCCCAACTGTGGAAAAACAAAAATCTGTAAGAACGTACTCTTTTTCTTGAAATAATTATCCTGTTGTGATTACAATCATAGTAATGATTCCAGTTTCTGGATAGAAGGCACTACCTCCAAATGATGCCCTACGGCTCTGGCAGGCTTGGATCTCCTTCCTGCATGGCTTCCCAGCCAGGCATGGCCGCCACCATCTCTCATTGGGAAACAGAGAGCATGGCTTTCCACCAGGCTCATGATATCCTCGCCACTTCCTCATGTCTCCAATAGCTGGTTGCCCTGTTCCTGTGGCTGGCTCCTCTGAAGACATCAGTGCTAATTCGAGCAGGGGCACAGCACAGAGCTGTCCCAGCAGCCAAGTGTAAACCCGAAGAGTTCTTTGATCTTCAGCCTGGTGCATTCTTTGTGTGGTCAAAACTTTGGAAGGACAAGCTCAAAGTGTATGTCTGGTGATTGGAAGCCAGGTCAAAGGTAATGTTGTGTAGAGAATTTCTGGGAGTCGAATTAAGGAAATTGCCTTTTCTTTTTGATGTCTAAGTCTAGAATAGAAAAAAATATATATATATATTCCCTGAAATGTATCCAGGAGTTCTGGCAAAGTCTATCATTACAGCTATGCCAAGTTTTCATTTCTTTATATTACACCTAACTTTCTTTAGCATACTCAATCTTGCTCCATATTTCCATTGTATCTAACATTGAAACATTGTCATCAGTGGGACAGGGCAATTTTCCTGTGTTTTGGGTTCAGGCTAAGGAGGGAGTCCATTTCTAAAACCAGAATTTTTCAGACAAGAAAAAAAAGTAGGCTGCAGATTAGGTGAAGAGCAGTGGTAGGGAAGAAGGTGAAACTAAGATTGCTTCTGTCTTCTTCCGTGAAGGACTATATGAGTGAATCCAGAAATTAGATTTCTAGAGAGCTTACCAGATGGGGCATCGGACAAGCACCACATATCTAGATGTGTGAAAAGCAGCAAAAAGCTGTAAAGAAGGCATTACCTGGGCACTCGTCTCTAAATAATTCGTTTCAGTAAATCATGTGATCCATTGGAGTACGTTGATAGAAAAGTATATTTTCCAGAGTTTCTTCCCCAAGCTCTGGTTCTTGACCTTCTCATCTGACACACATTTCCTCCTGTCTTTTGCCTCAGATCTCATTTTTACAAAAACCTAAAGATTTATCTGGTAAAGGCAAAAACCCCCACGTGTGTTACAGTGAAGGTAGGTTTTTGTTTGTTAAATTTTGGCACATGGTTCCCTGCCTTTCCTTGTTTACTCTTCTCTCCATGGCTTTCCTTGTCCTCTCTTGTTCTCTGATTTGCCTTGAATGTGACTATTCTGCTGTGAGTCACCTTGACATTGAAAGCCTGAGAGGAGCAGGGAGGGGCTTCCCTGCGGTGCCGTAATGACACCGTTTCTCTCACTGTCATGTCCTATGTCCTCAGTAGCTTCAGCCCAGTGGTGTGATTTGTTTCTTGGCCTTATAAAGTTCATTTTTCTTCAAGTGCTCTACCATGCATTGGTCTCTATTAAACTTTCTATTTAATTCAATCCCACAAATATTAATATTTACTGATAATTGTGCTTGGTACAGTGTGGGATCAATATGTGAATAACTCTCTCTCTCTCTCTCTCTCTCTCTCTCTCTCTCTCTCTCTCCCTCTGGAACTTAAAAACGTTTAGGGGAGGCAGCCAAGTGCAGACGGGCCAAATGCTACAATAGAGATTCTGTCGGACACACCGGAGAAGAATGAACCAAAGGTACACCCACATCCCCATGAAAGCTTCCCAGGACCTCTCCATTTTGCCTCTTCCTGATTTCCAAATTCCTATATCACTTATTTTGAGCTTAAATCAGCATTTTCTACAGTATGTTCCTTATAACACTATACCTAGGAGATGTTCTGTGAAAAAACAATTTCATGATCAATTAAGAATAGGAAATGTTGTATACATATTCTCTTCTCAGAAATCCAAAATGCACATCAGCATATCTGAGACATTCACCAGCAGAGGAAAAGAATAACAATTTTTTTAACCTAAAATATCCCTATGCTATATAAGCACACATTACTTTTTTGCATAACACCTTAGAAGGAGAAGTAGTGTTTTTCTGACCACACTCTTGAAAATTTTGTCCTAACTGATTCATTAAATGATAAATATGAAAGTGTAACGGAAACCCCATTTGTTTGCAAGATTTCATTTTTATCACCGTGTAAAAAGACCATTCATACTAGTTGGATTTTTAAATGCCTAGAACTGTGCTATCCAATATGGTAACCACCAGCCACATGTAATTCGTTTAAGTTGAGATGCATTGTGAGGGTAAAATACACACCAGATTTGAAAATCAATATAAAAAATAATGTAAAATATATCATTAATAATTTTATATTGATTATATATTGAAATAATTTGGTTTAAAAAACATTAAAATTAACTTGGCCTCTTTTTATCTCAATAAAACATTATGGTTAAAACAAAGAGCAAAGTGGGGTGGTTGGTTAGCTCAGTTGGTTAGAGTGCGGTAATCTTAATAATAAGGTTTCCGGTTCGATCCCCACATGGGCCACTGTGAGCTGCGCCCTCCACAACTAGACTGAAACAACTACTTGACTTGGAGCTGATGGGTCCTGGAAAAACACACTTAACATAAATAAAAGTTATATATATATACATATATATCACCCTTTTTTTAAAAAAAAGAGCAAAGTAACAACTGGTAAATACAATTTACCACCATCAAAAAGTAAACATCAACATACAATGGAAAAATACTTTTAAGATATAAACCAATGGCATTGCAGTTATTTTGCCGACATTTTATGAGAATGCGCTATCTCCCTTTCCTTTGAATTAAAAGGTCAAAAAAATTAACTTCATCTCATCCTTCTACCTTTTTTTAATGTGGCTACTAAAAATTGAAGATTACATTTGTGGCTCACATTATCTTCCTACAGGATGTCACTAGCCCAGAAACTAGGAATTGTATGTTTCTTATATTTTGTACTTTCCTATAGCACATAGAAAGACAATATGAAGACCCAATGAAGATACTGAAAACATAGTTGACTGAATTGATTTGTCTGGCAAGGTTGGGATTTGGCTGGAAAACCAGTGATTTGAGTCTTGCTGTCCAAGGTGTTCATATCCTGAGTCATTATTATACCCCAGTGTGGATGGTTCCTGTTTTCCATTCCCTACGCCAGCCTGGAAATCACAGAGAACCAACGTCTCTGAGCAGATACTGACCATCCGAGACCCTTGTTTGGCTCTTCTTAGCTCCCAATGAGAATGCTAAGCTGCTCTTATAACTCCTACTTAGGCACAGTCATCCTGATGGTATTTCAGTAAATTTCCACAGTGCTTAGGCATTTACAGACTGTTGAGTTATTCCCTGGTATTGAAGTATATTTACTGAATGGATGACCATGGTTTCTTACAACCCAGAATCTTACTCCTTGGCAGGTGAGGGAAAAAACAGAGGTTACAAACCTCCACTGTTATCACATTTCTTTCAGGAGACTCTTCACAGATGTGTACTGAGCACTGACGGTCCATGTAATAAAGTTAGGAAATAACTGATTTAGATCATGTTTTCAGTGACTGAAAAAAATAAAACTTAAGATAACATCACACACTTTGATAAGCCATGCCAGATCTGTAATATACCTATGCCCGTGAGCTCTGTCTTGTATCTACCTGTACCTATAATAAGGTGAGGAGTGTCAGGCAGCTGTATTTCACCTGAGCATACAGAACAGCCTCTGGCCCAGTGAATTCCAGAGACTGGTGAGAAGGCAGCATTGATGGCCACTGATGTGACAGTTGCATCAAGACAAAAAAGCAGGATTGGGCAAGGCATCAGTCAGAGTAAAACAACAGAAAAACAACACCATGGAAAATAAACTACAGATGCTTTCAGTCAGACAAAAATATGCTCGCTCCATACACACTCACCATCCGAGAAGAATTAGAATGGAAATGGATCTGATATACTCATCTTTCGTGCAGAAGCATAGCTTGTACAAAATAAACCATACTGTGTGTCACTATCAAAAATGAGCTTTCATTTAAGAATCTACAGAAAGCAATCACAAAGATGTATGTCCTTGACATTCAGGAGTTTGCAGTGAAGCTTCTTATTTTGTCAGGCTGGTCCTATAGGAAGGGATCCTTCGAGATTTTCTAGGTTATGGATGCCACGATGTAGGGTATTGAGGGGTTTTCTCCTTAAAAAATAAAAGACTCTGCTGGAACCAGTTTGTATTTTGCATAACTACTATCCCCAAATAGTAGTTATATAATTAAAATATAATTATTTTATTATATTTAAAAATAATATTCTGAATTTTTAAAATACTTCTCCTTTTTTTTCCAGTTAGATATTCCATATTGTTTAATAATAGCTTCAGGTGTACAGCATAGTGGTTAGACATTTATGTAATTTATAAAGTAATCCCCTGATAATTCTAGTATCCATACTCCCTAGCTTGACTTTAAGGGTTTTTCAATTTGGCACAATCTACTACTCTGGCCTTATCATCCATGATCAACTTTGTACCCTCCACAGTCTAGGTAATTTGGGCAGCTGAACTCCCCACTCCTGTGGCCTCACGAGTCCAGCTTCCAACTCTGCATATCCAGCTCACAGCCAGTGTCCAAGTTCATCCTAGTGCCACAGTTCTCGCAACTGCTGGGACTCTCCATCCTCTGGTTCCCCTCAGCACTTTTCTAAGCATTATTCCCCCTCTGCCCTTACACACACACACACACACACACACACACACACACACGCGAATGTAAACAATCCTTCCTCCCAAATTAAATCCCGACTCTGCTAATTACTAGATGTGTGATCTTGGCCATTATTTAACCTCACTGTGCCTCAGTTTCCTCAAATATAAAAATCAAGATAATAATTTATAAGTTTGTTGTGAGGAACAAATGAATTTCTGTGAAGCGCTTAGAATAGTGCTTAACACATAGTACGCCTTTTGTAAGGAATCTGCCGTTAGAAGTAGTAGCGGGCATAGTAAAAGTATTACTAGTGGTATTGTTAGTATTTTTGTATCCTTGATCGCATACATTGTGCATGATCAATGAACATTCATAGAACAAAAGAATAAATAAATGAACATAAAGCAAGACATTTTAAAGTGAGAATCAATGCACTAATGTGTTATTACATTAAAAAACTGCTTTGGGAATTCTGTCTTAACAAAGTCAGTACTTCTTAGAAAATAAATTATATTTTTTTTAAAAAAAGGAGAACTCAAATAAAAGCAAACGTCTTTTGCTGGCAAGTTGTGGAGTAACTACTTTTTGAAAACGTATATTTTAGTGTGCACGTCTGGAAAGGCAAACACTTACCTTAATTTATATTTGATATCCTTAAACTGCTATAAACTTACACAAAATGAAGTTCAACTAAGGCTGAATGACAACTGAATGGAGTATTTTCACTTTCCAGATCGCTGCTATGACCCTTCTCTCAGTAAAGCTTTCTTGATCAAATGAGCTAGATTTGTAGAAAAGGGTTTAAAAATAAAACTTGAAAAAAAGTGTGACCTAAAGTGCGGCCACGTCTATTCTTTGTTATCAGTGTACAGCTGCACACATCCTGGAGAACCACTCTTATGGCTTTGGAAATTAGTGTGCATTTCGCAGAGGAGAGCTGGCTGCCTTTCACTTACAGTATTTTCCCCTGCTGTCTTATAACTATGCCCTCACTAAATTTAACATGTCCCCAGACTCCTGTTTAATTCTCACAGCTGGGAGACAAGAGTAGCCCGCTGAATCTATTTTCTGAAAGTACCTATAAATCTGTCCTTTAATAATTTATTTTATCCACTATAATGGTCTCTAACTGAGCTCTAATAGGTTTTGCCACATGGTTGCGGCCTTAATCAGAGAAGAGAATATTATGGGTTTATTAATCGTGCTTGTTTTCTAAAGCTCCTGATTAAGCATTTGCCTTATGGTGACAAGCAACCAGAAGGTACAAGGGACACTGCTCGCTCACTGGGCAGCGGTCTGCAGGATGCTGTCACACGACGCCCACAGCAGACTGCATACAGCTGGTGCCAACCGAGCAGACTGAAGCTGCAGTTCTTCCCGGCTCTTAGCAATACATTGCTCACCGCAAGCTTCTCCCCACCACGCTGTTCACCAGGACTATTCCGGCAGGCTAGAGTAAAATTCCTCCCCAACCCCGACATCCCAAAGCAGCTAAGTTATGTCTGAACACTGAATGACATGCTTGGCAAGAGAATGTATTCTACCGCAAGACAGTGCTTGCAACAAAGTTTACTTTGGCCCACTCAGCCAGCAGACCCACGAAACACCATCTCCCCCTGCCTTCTAGGAAAGTGGCAGTGTAAGCCACACAGTTGCTTTACGTGCTACATTCATGGCACCAAACAACTGCCAAACAACACAATGAGGCTTCCTGACTCCAGAAAACCCCTACTTCTCCGCAGTCAATTTATAGTGCATTCATGAGAACACACCACCGAGCTGGAGGGTTTTTAGAAGGCAAGACACCAGGAATCAGCAGTGAGTCGTAGTTTTGAAAGAAATACAAACTTACATTTATATACTTGTTTTATGAAAAAGATAAACATTTTCTTCAGAATTCATAGCTGTCTGGATGTCCTTCAAGTTTCTGAAATACATATGCAAATTTCCCTATCCTGTTAACAGTCATTACCAGGTGGAGATGAGTGGAAATATTCTTGAGGTAAATTTAATTATGATTGGTCCATGACTTGCCCAAACTTTTCCACTTTTGGCCACAGAGCAAACATTTAAAGTACTACTTCATATTCTCAGGCTAGCTTAAGTGTGTTAGACGTACTTGTCCTTTGATCTAAATGATCAAATTTTTTAAAAAAATTAAATCTTTACTTGAATTATCAACACTAGTTATGTTTATGTACCTTCAATCACTAGACAAAGGAAAAGTTATTTATTTTGATAAAGGCTGCTGTAGGGTGAAAGTTTCTTCTCACCATCTCCAAAAAATGAGATTAATTAAACTATGGAAGAAAAAACGGAATATATATTTTTAACGTATGTGTCTTTGTTGTTAACTCTACACAAGAATTTCCTAGGTTAATACTGTAGATATTTGCACAGATATTTTACAATGTCTATTAAATGGGTCCGAGGTCTTATATGTTTATATTTGTATCTCCTAATTTTGAATGAATTAATAGACTAACCAATAAAACCAGGAGACTTTAGTATGGTGGTTTGTATATTGTACTATACTAAGGAAGAAAAACTATTAAAAGGGATGTAACAGATCATTTTAGTGCTTCTCTAATGGAATTTATAAAATTAAAAACTCCTTTTTATGAGATGTTAGAAAGTCCCACAACACAAACAAATTCAGATTCACGTCTATTCTTCATAGTATATTGCACTTTCTAGTAAGCAATGAGGCACACTTCGTTGAAAATCTTGACAGATTGAACAGGAAAAAGAAAACCCAAACCACGTTCAGCCGGTAATTAGAATGTTCATCAGTCACAGTTTTGCTATTGTGGAGACAATATGTGTTTCGCTTCCATGACCTGGAAAACTGGTAAATAAATTTATAGTCTGGTGTGTGGTCATTAATTGTTTTTACTCAGTATTATTACTCAGGTCGTGCCATGAACACTTGCTGCGGCTCTCATTTAAAAATATGCTATAATCAGTGGCTGCCCATCCATGAAACCGAGGCTAAGCCTACATAGATAAATGAATTCCCCAGATATTAATGTCTAAACCTTATTATGCACATGGAAGAAAGTACATCAGATTTATTTCTGAATTTTTATACCAGGCATTTCTTACTCTTATATTCCAGTGTTAGAGGCAATATGAAATAGTGAAATTTTGGCATCAATCAGAACTAGGATTAAATCTTAACTCTTCCACTAACCCTGGGTAAGTTATTGACCTTTTAAAGCCGTAAGCTCCTTATCTCTATAGTAGAATTAATAACACATCTCATCTAGTGGAGTTCTTGTGAGGCAGTATCTATGAAGTAGCTAATCAAGCCTGGCTCACTTGATACTCAGAAAATGGCCGTCCTTCCCTTTCCCCGATTGTTCTTCTTCTCTGTGTCTCCTCCACCCCATTTGCGTGTAGCCTACTTTTCAGAATCATGGAACACATCATGTTATAGCTGACATTTTCAGATGATCCATGAGAAGACAAAGAAATTAAAGAAGAAATTGAATTAATGTGATTTTGGTTTTATTAGTTGAAATGACCCAATAGTCATGGCCACACAAAAGAAACAAAAGCATTAATGTTTACCAAACAAGCCTTAAAGGTATTAAGATACTATCAACGGTTTATTTTTTCAACTAAAGTGACCCAGCTTGTTCACATTTTCCATCATTTAGCTTGGTATCTTTAACATATGCTGTTGGCTGGCCTAACTGCTCTCACATTTCATTTTTGGTTCTTTCTCTCTTAATTTTTTTTTTTTTTTATCGAACATTTGTTCCTATGCATTGTAAAAATAATTCAAAATTAACCATAGTGATGGTTAAAATATAAACCACAAATTTGACTGACTCAGAGGAGGTCGTTTTGGGTAACCAAGAATTCCATGTCTTTGCATATTTCAGTCCCTTTGTCAACTTATTAAATGATAAATGACAGAGATCAGATGAACAGAATAAAAATTAATCCATCTTAAGAGCTCTATATGCTCTTGGTCAGATCTCAGATCCAAAAAGAAATTTGATCTAGGTTTTGTAAGCAGTAGTGTCTTAGAATGATTTTACTTGATGAAGTTCCCAGAAAATACATGGTTGAGCCATGATAGAAAGTCAGGGGGAAGTGCTCTGCTTCTTAACTGAAAACATAAAAATCTTATCTATTTTGTTTATTTTTAAATTTTGACATAAGGGTGCTTTGTCACCAGGAATTAACATTTATTTTAAAGTATATATTTTGTATTCGGACACAGAAATAAAGAAAAGGTAATTTTTCCTGAAAATGTCTTTATCCCTTTATTCTTCCTAATACGTATCAGTCTGCTTTCCCCCACAAAGTCAGACTTCAGTCACTCAAATTTGAGCACAATGTATCAAGCATTTAATATGAAGCTTTGTGAAAGATACAAAGAATAAGATATGATTAGCCCTTATACTGGAGAACACATTACTTGATTTCGGAGCGTGTATACAAAGCAGAACACTCACCCATGTATGTCATCCATCATATACACAACATTTATACTTACCCTGCTGTAGGAGAGCATGGGGGGAAATGGTGAAAGATGAGGTGACACTGGAAAGTGCCAATGACCTTCAGAAATAGCAAACAGGTATGGTAATATATGTTGAAGCTTAAACAGATGTTCCCTCCCCAGTTTTATTCTCCTCTGCTTCTGGCTCCCTGATTCACACGTAACACCAGAAATAAGATCACCATACAAGGTATTTTCAATGTATGCAAAGGTCCGCTTATAGTATCACTCATTAACTGGAATTTCTTTTTGTCTCTGAATCTAGACAAGAGATCAACCAACAGTTGATTAAAATATTTATTGTGGATCTGCTCATACTGTCATTTTGTTGTTATACCAGGGAAATGATGTTGAAGGAAAGTGTATAAATCAAATTGTTTAAACAATAGTATTTCCTTTTGTTCTTTATACCATCTTTTTCAATTTCTATGATGAGGGTGCCAATTAAAAATATGTTTTGATTGAGGTCTGAAACTGATATGCCTCCCAGAGTTTTGGACCCAAAACTCAATGAAAAAGAACCACAGAGTCATGCAACCAATAACTGCCCAAATTTGAGTGAATTAGAACTGCTCTGTTTTGCCACACTAGTCAGAAAGCCACAGGCATTCCACCACCCCAAAAGGATCTGGAGAATTGACAGAAAATATAAAAACTGAACACAGATTGAACATAATTGTGCTGCTACATTCTTACTTCAACAACTAGAGAAAGAACCCCATTTCAATTCAAAAACTTCCCTTGCAAAAGTAATAGCTCCTATAATACTCTAATAACCGTTTTGACTTAGTTTCTCACTCAGCAGATTTTTAATGTGCCTTTAAAAATTTATCCTAAAAAAATACTTTCATATTTTTGTTAGAAAGAGAGGCAAATTTATTAAAATTTACCTTTAATTTAAAAAAAAAAATTTACAATGGAGAAATAGAAAATGTGGAAGACTTTTAGGGACCAAACCCATTAATTCATTTTATTTCACAAATATTGAGAAACTCGACTCCATCAAGACAATTCACTGGATGCTGAAGATACGTAAGTAACAGATAGGGTCCCAGCCAATTAGGAAGTTCTTAGCTGGTAAGAGAAACGCTTATAATACAGTGTGATGTGTACTCTGTGACAGGTAAGAAAAGGTAACCTCAGGAAGCGTGAATAATTTCTCCCACATTTGGTTTAAAACCTCAGGATGAGTTTCTAGGAGAGATGAACTCAAAGTGAGTGTGTCTGCCAGGAAAAGGAGCAAAGGAAATTTCTAGCAAAGGAAAAACACTTGTAGAAGAACAACCAATCAGAGGCAATGATAGTAACGTGAGGCATCCAGCAGTGGAAGTACAGGATGGGAAGCAGAACAAAGGAGACTCGATTTTATCCTCAAGGCATGAGGGCCAAGAGGTTCATGGGCAGACAAATCTGCACCGTAGAAAAATCACTCCATCGTCAGGCATGTCGTGAGATTAGAAGTAGGGAGAAAAGTGAGTCAAAAGTCCAGGTGAGAAATTATGAAGACAAAATTGAAAAGATATTAAAGTTGTTGGAAAAGCTAGAACTTGGTAATTAGTTAGGTATGGGGGGCAGAGAGAAAGAACCCCCCAAAACGAGTCTTCCTAAGTATATTTTTTGATGTATTCCTTTCTTCTGGTGAGAACTGCAAGAATATGTGCTACCTGACTTGACAGCTTAATTAAACTCACAGTAATCTTGGAGGTAGGAGAAAAAGGTTGGCCCAGCCTGTCTGAAATCCTTCCTAAAGAGGCACTCCTTTTATACATTGTCTGGGTGTAGAAATTAACATTAGCCTTTCTTTGACAATAACTAATATTTTTTCTCAACGTAAGTGAGTTTTAATGCATGAATTCTACCAGATAAAGTACCAAGGTAGTTTGTGTTGGATTTTGTGCACCAGCGACATTGAACTACTTGATTTTCCTAAGCACACCCACTGCTTTTCATCTTTATTTCTGATGTCCCCTAGGCTAACAATGTACCCTCCCTACCAGCTTCCTTTCTACCAGTTCCTCAAAATAGTCTCAGATGCCACCTCCTCCAAGAAGCCTTTCCTGATACTGAACTCAATGTAGGATATTGTAGACTGAAGGGTATAGGTTTACAGTGTCTTTTTCTCACTAGGGCATGAATTTCCCTATAAATCTGTAAACTATTTATTAATCTCTAAAAACCTTACCCTTTTCCTGTTCTCAGTGTTTTTAAAAGACTTTGGACAAAAGGTGGCAAAAAGCATGCATCAAACAGTTCTTTTATTTTTTTTCCCCAAGAACCTATCCTCTGAGATTCTGGGACTATTTTCCTCATTACTTTAATTCTCTCTTTCTTTGACGGCATGTGGTCCTTACCTCCAATTGACCTTGACACTTACATGCTAAAGGAATCAATACTGCAACAGCCAAGGTTGGCCAGACAGGCTTTAAAACTCAGCAAGGTCTTGGGATGGGGAAAATCTGATTTGTATGTGTGTGACCTTTGTAAACCAATTTGTAGTTTAGCTCACATGACTTCACCAAGATTTAATAAAATCCTGTCATCACATTCAGTTTTCAGACTTTAGGTATTTGTTAAATGTTGTAGAATAATTCAGAGCTGATTTCATTTTTCAGAATCTGAAAGACTATATTTCAGAAAGTTTTCAATGGTCAGAAAAGTACATACATTTCTCAGATAATAGGAAATAAAAGTGGGTGAATTAAAAGGTATTTTTTCTAAAATATCATCTGCTTATTTATTTTTCTAATTTTCCTGAGTTTAGAAAAACATTATCTTTCTAGTTTTTTCTTTTTCCCCCCTAAAGTTAGAATTGAAATTAGTCACAGGAAACAATACACGGGATTGGAAGCAGTTTAGTGTCTGGAAAACATAGGACTAGAAGTGAGCACACTTTGGCCTTTGTCCTACTTAAAATCCTCAGATATGTGACTTTAAATGGCCTTGTGAAACTACTAAGGAATGAAAAGATGCTTATATTTTGCTTGACCATTTCTAAGAAATATCCTCAAACGTCACTCACAGTAGCCAATAAATATAAAATCTTATTAAAAACTAAGTCAGATTATGCCATGCCTTTTCTCAAAACCATCCAATCCCTTCCCTCTCCAGTAAAATCTGGCCTTTAGCATGGTCTGCAGTGATTTTCATGGTCAGTCTTTCTCTCTCCACTCTCCTCCTCATTCCACTCTACCTCCACTACTCACTGTTCTTCAAGCCGTCAAGACTGTGTTCACCGCAGGGCTTTGCACGTGCTGTGCCTTCTGCCTCAGATGCTTTTCCCAGAGGGCTAGGCTTCTTCTCTCACCTCACTCAGGTATATGCTCAGGTGCCACCTCATCTCATCACAGGGCCCCCTCTGACTATTGAAATAGCACCCCTCTCACCTTCTGTCCTTTTACCTGCTTGATCTTTCTTCCTAAGGACTGATCACTACATGATAGACTGTATATTTGTAAAAAAAAAATAAAAAAAAAATTAATGTCTCTTCAACCCAAATGTAAATTTCTTTTAACTAAGGATTTTGTTTGTTTTTGTTTACTGCCTGGTTCTTGTGCATTATTATTGCCTGGTGTCTATATGGTGCCTGATACTTAATAAGCACTTATTGAATACTTGCTGATTTACCTGTAGAATGAATAAATAAATCAATCTTTACATCTATATCCTAAGTGGATATAGAGGCTAAGATGATAAAGAAAGCAATAATATACAACTTACTAAAAAGAAAAAAAATAATTAAAGCAGGACCAGTCTCAGTTATTTTCCAAAAATTATGGGCACTTCAAAAGTTACCCGTGGATAAGCTCTTTCATAGCTAAGTTATTTTTGCTAACGATTTTTATTTTTATTTTTTTATGGAAGTTTTTCATACTGACTTTAAAATATCCTCCAAATATAGAAAAGAAAAAAAAACCCAAAAAACAAAAGCTGTCTTGGAGCATGGAAGATGTTAGAAGTGAAGATAGAATTGAATTAATACACTATTGAGTGACAATATGCTTTCAGGACTGGGGAATGCCTGAATCTTGCCATGAGATGTAGCCCTTCCTCTTTGAGAACTTCCTGAGATCATTACACAAGGGATGATGGCAAAAGGGAACCAAGGTCAGTGTTGCCCAGGTTCATATCTGTGCCCCGGTTTTCTTTAGTAAATGGAGCATGTCCCATACTCATCATGGAGCAATGCCTCCCTGCCCCAAGACCAAATCCCAGTCGTATCATCTGTCCACCCTCTTGCCAATGAGACAACGGAGCTCCAAACCACACTTGAGATGAGAAGGATTTTTCTGCTTCATCTTACTCTATTTCTCAGTCAAATTCCACATAATTTGACCACTACACCTATTCTTTGTTGGCTTTGTGATGCCACACCCTCTTGATTTTCTTTCTTCATCTTTCCTCCTCCTTTCAGCCTCCTTTCCTGCTTCCTCACTTTCCCCACCTCTACAACTTATGGTCTTCAAGGCTCAGTTTTTGAATCTCTTCTCTTTTCTCCTTACAAATGTTCTCTAGGAAGTGTCATCCAGCCCCCACGAATTTATTTATGTCTGATGTTTTATTTGAAGAAAAAGTCAAACAAAGCAAAAATTGATTAAATAGTATACAAACACCCATCTTCAACAATTACTAACATGTGGTCTATGTAATTTTATCTAAACTACCACTCTCTGATCTGCTCTCGCTGGATTATTGTAAAGCCATTTCCAGGCCTTCATGTCATTTCACCTGCAAATTCTTTGACATGTATCTCTAAAAGTTAAGCACTTTTTAATGTAACGGAAATATTATCATATTCAATTTTTCCAGTCAAGATGGCAGAGTAGGTAACACTGTGATTGCCTCCTCTCACGATGACATCAAAATTGCAACTAAAATACAGACCAACCATCACTAAGAATCACCTGAAGTCTATCTGAATAGATGTCCTACAACTAAGGACATATGAAGAAGGCAAGTCAAAACTGGTAGGACGGACGAAGACACGGAACAGGTTGGGGGGCAGGTGAAAAGGTGAAGAGATTAAGAAATACAAATTGGTAGTTACAAAATAGTCACGGGGATGTTAAGTACAGCACAGGGAACATAGTCAATAGTATTGTAATAACTATGCATGGTTATTGCATAGTTATTATGGGTAATAGATGGGTACTAAATTTATCAGGATTATCACTTTGTGGGCTCTATAAATGTCTAATCACATGTTGTATACATGAAACTAATATAATATGTCAACTGTACTTGAAAAGTATAAAAGTTATTAAAATAATAAAAATATCATTATCAAATTTATAAAAATTAATAATTCCTTAATCTCAGAAAACAGCCAGTGTTTATTCTTTATAGAGGTTACTCTTATTGTTTATACATGTCTTTTAATCATTGGTTTGTTTGAAGTATGAGCCTAACAAGGTCTGAGCATGGCATCTGATTGCACGGTGCTGTGTCCTTCCTTAGGCATCTTATGAAGAAGCACACAGTGTCCGGTCGTTCCATCCATAACATTCAAATAAATAAATAATAAGATAAGTCATCCATGTTCCAGACTTACAGCCACTTATTAATATGATGTGGGAGGGTACCAGAGTCTGAAGAGCCAGCTCCTCTCTTTGTCCCTCCAGAGTAGTAGAGACTTTGTAACTTCTAGGTTGCCTCACCATTTTGTTTTGTTTCTCAGCTCTTCTATCACCCGTGTAAGCAATTCCCTCAATTAAATTAACTCTGTTTGAAAGACCTGGAGTGTTTCCTGTTCTTGGCTGACCTGATTGAAGCAGACAAGAAGATCACAAGTTTAATTCTGGACATGATGAGTCTGAGGTGACCTTACATGTAATGAACATGAAGTCTAAGCTTTCTGCCATGGCCTAAAAAGTGCTACATGGTCTATGTCATGCAGGGCGTCATGCGGGATCTCCCGTCCCGCTCCCCACATAAGAACGCAGGACATGGTGAGGCCAAAAAGGAACACCCACGGAGCCATAGATAGGGGAGTCATACCACTATGGTCTCACTGGAGGCTGGGTTGGAGACACAGGAAGAAGGAGCCACACTATCTGCAACCTGCCGTCCACTTCTCTCTGCCAACCCATCTCACTTATTAGCTGCAGTCCACCGTGCTAACTGCAATCCACTCTTGCTAGCTCAGCCACCATCTTCTTGCTAGCCCCCATTTGCTGCTAGCATAGCCATGGCAGGTATATTAGTGGCCAATGGCTCACTGGTTACAGCTGACGGCCAACTAGCCACAGCTGATGGCCATCCAATCACAGTTGATGGCCATTTACTACCTGAACCAGCACCTTTCCACGTGAGGCTGAGAGCCTGGAAACTGCACTCCTGGCTCTGTCCCCACAGTCTACCTGTCTATTCTCTTCATGTGCCACCTTCTTCCTTATCCAACCACTTTCCCATCAGTTTGGTGAGAAAGTACTAAGCTCTTTCTTGCCACAGACCTATGCCTGGAATTTTCTTACCCCAACATTTTCAAGACTGGTTTGCTCTTATTTGAAATAATCCCTTCACAGTGAGACCTTCTCTAACAACCCTAACCACAGGGCTTGTTGTCATTGTCCTTCATTTCCTTTCTAGCACTTTGCCTAATCTGTAATTTACTATATTACTTACTTAGGTGTTTAATGTCTAGATCCTCAAGTATATCGTAAATTCCACGGAGCAGGAGAGAAATCATGTTTATTTTGTGGACCTTTGTACCCCTGTGTGTAACAAATTGCATCTACAATGAAGAAAACAAATGAGTGTGGTGCAGAGCTGTCCAGTAAACGAGTGAACAGAACCCAGATGATTCAGTGTAGAGCTCAGGCACAGGAAGCATCCGAGCAGGCTTCTCCCAAAAGCAGAATCCTGTGCGGCACGATGACCTACCTCACTGAGATATATGCCTAGTACCCTTGATTTTGACCTCTTTGTGGAGGTTTGAGAAGGGGGGATAGAGAATTTATTTTCTAGAAAATATAAGACAAAGTTAACCAATTGAATGCCTGGTAAGAAATCCTAGCTTGATTAACCCAGTGTCCCTATACTTATAAAGATTTAAGATACATTTAAGATAAAAATATTTATAGCAATTTTACAGAATATATAATTCTTTCATTTCTTAGAGTCTCACAAAAGACTTTTTTTTTTTTTTTAAGAATCTTTTTTTTTAAGCTTTCTTTTTTTAAGTTTTTATAGGGGAATATTGGGGAACAGTGTGTTTCTCCAGGGCCCATCAGCTCCAAGTCAAGTCGTTGTCCTTCAATCTAGTTGTGGAGGGCGCAGCTCAGCTCCAAGTCCAGTTTTTGTTTTCAATTCTTTAGTTGCAGGGGGCACAGCCCACCATCCCAAGCAGAAATTGAACCAGCAACCTTGTTGTTGAGAGCTCACACTCTAACCAAATGAGCCACCCGGTCGCCCCAAGACTTTGTTTCTTGAATAAACTGCTAGGCGCCTATAACATTTGATATCTTATTTTGATAATTTTGCTAGATATATGTACAATAGTCTATGTGTTGTGAATCTTATATGAATTATATATTATACTGGTGTTCGGATTTTCAGGTACTAGGAAATTTAAAAAAAAAAATCATACCAGCCTAGGAAAAGCATTTTGGTGGACACTTAAAATATCAGGAATTCTAGAACCATATGACTCTCCTTTGGATAACCATATAGAAGATAATTGCTAGTGTCTTACCCACAATATTTAAACATTATTTTATAAAATTTTAAATTTACAGAAAAAGAAACTTACTAAAAAACCCATGCACACAATTTTTAGATAATTTACAAGTCTTACAGCAAATTATTAAACATACAAAAAGAATAAAAATGATAACAAAAATTTGGCCATTTGCAAATTTGTTTCCCTGTCTGCTCAAAATTATAAATAGCAACGTCTTCTATATGGAATACCATTTTAGACAGGAAAGCAAATAAAAACATATGTTGTCTTTTTTTTCTGGGCCTATTTTTTTCAATGATGCTGTGGAAGGGCAACCGACATAACTATTTAAAAAATGTATTCCATAATAATCAGTACTGTATCAAGTTTATTAGATGTAAGTCTCAACACTTTAATATGTTATCACATATGGCTAATTAGTTGCTTGCAAAGTACTTGCAATGTCCTATGTTAGATTACTACCTGTCTACTGCAATTTCACAGCACAGGCTTCCTTCCCTTTTGCTGGAATGGGGCTTATGGATTGTTCGAGCAGAGAATCCTAGTTATCAGCAGCATGCTAGACTTCCTAATGGCTAGAAATCCATTAGGAAACTGTGATAATCGGACACATGTCAGCAGTAGAGAGTCATCACAAAACCCCCGTGGAAATGCACAGTTTGCCCATGTTCACCAAGTACAGTTGCTCGCTGAGTTTTGTCCTCCCAAATTATGCTGCTTTGTAGAAATCAGGAACAAAATGCGGGCGGAGGTCCTATGGGACTTTATCTAGTTTCTACCAAAACCTCCACTAAAACTATATGCTTAATTATTGGCAAGAAAACACATTTTATTTTAGCTCTTGGCTATTATATTTTATCAGCCTTTGTGTATTGTGTATATTTATTTTATCTGCTGTGGTTTAAGAGCAATTCTGGAATTAAAATTTAAACATGTTGGAGGTAAAAATACTAATCCTACCCTGAGTGTTTTCCTATTCTAGTTGTCACAGCCTCTGTAATAAAGATACATCATTTGCTACCATTTTTTTCGGTCTAGCAAATATTTCTATTTGTACATGCCATTTAAAAATTTCCAGAGACAGTATACCATTCTTTATAAAGGTCACATAGGATCATATAGAATGGACGTTGTTGGCCTAGAGAACTTTTATTTGGCTTTTGGTCTTGGGCATGGTGAGGGTTGCACGGAGCTATACTTATGGTTGAGCACATTCCATAATCATTTATGATGAATGGCACCTTTTCCAAAAAAGGTTTTGCTGCGGGCTGGTGTGTGGTATTAACTGCAGAAACAATGAGGTTAATCTCTTCATAAAGTAATCCCTGTATCTCTTCACTCCTTTTTTAACCACAGGGATTAAATAGTTCCAGACATAACAATAATTATTTACATGCTTTCAACTGCTTACTTAATTGAATATTTTCCCCTTCTCTAGGTTTTGCAAGTGTCACTTTGTTAAAAAAAAATTAACTGTTTTCAGAGTATGCTAAGCGAAATAAGTCAGACAGAAAAAGTAGAGAGACATGTGATTTCACTGATATGTGGTATATAAAACTGAAAACAACAAGAGTTATCTTTTATTCAAAACTTATTTATCCATTGGTGAGAACTGGGAACACTTCTACTATATCCATTTTGCAGTGATTTTTCTGTTCATCTACCTCCAGTTCTTACTCTAATTTTTTTTGCCAGGTTTTTTTTTATTAAGGCAACTGTTAAGTGTACTCAAAGTATAACTCAGAAAATAGTTACAATTATCTTTAATATTATTAAACTCGGAAGAAATGGAAAACCCACCCACTAGTTTTCTGTATGAAATACAATGCAAAACTTATTAAAAAGAAATATGAGTCTCCTTAAAAGTTTCACAAGAAAGGTTAAGCATTGTATGACTTTTGATGGGTGTAGTAAAACCCAGATAATGAAAAACAGCTTTAGGATTAAATTAAAATAATAATATAACTTATTTTACATTTATCTGAAACTGGATCAGAATCTCAACTGCGTTTACATTTCAACTGATCACATTTTAACTTCACAAAAACTATTGGTTTGCCTTCAGTTTTTGCTGTGGACTTAAAATAATCTCTCCCCCTATATACAACGTCAATTTGCCGTTTAAATAATAGGAAATAATGGTTAAATTAAAACTCTTCAACATCCAATGAAGAATGCTATTGTGGTTCCACGTCCTCCTTCTTCGATGAAAAGTCACACAAAAGAAATGATTTTTAAAGAAGTGTAGAAAACAATTGGTTTTCCCACAAGTGAATTGCATGAATCTTTCATCAACAGTCTGTTCTTCAGTAATCAAGACAAAACATATCCTGTGCCTTATTCTAAAAAGATATTGTAAGCCCGCTTTGAAAGTAAAATTGAAATTCACCTGGAAAAAAAAAAATCAGTATTTTCTTTGATTCACATCCAATCCTCGCTAACAGAGGAGCTATTTCATGTAAGTTAAAATGTACTGGCGCAGTTTGCTACCGCTTTTCATTCACTGTCTGCTTTTTGTTCGTCTATTTAGGTAAAAAGATCTATGAGGAAACGTGAAGAAAAAGCCCATGCCTTAAGAAATTTCTGAAAGACTCCCAGCCTTCTGAAATACTCTGTAGATACCTGGAATTCCTGAGTGTCCTCATTGCCCTTCATCCTTGGGAAGCTTTTTGAGGATGAGGGCCCATTTATTTTCTCAAATCTATGTCCAAATTAATATTCAGTAAATACCTCTTAAGTGACAATTGTCACAAACTCTAGCTTCCCAAAGTTATAAAACTTGCAAGCAAATATTCCTCAAATTTAAAATGTTTCATTGCCAAATGTCACGTCATTTCTTGCTGACAGCTGCAAAAAAATTTCTAAGCTGAAGGGGAGCTGCTAGAAACCTTGAGGGAAAGAACTATTGAGTCACCATAAGCCAAGTGATTTCTAGGCCCAAGAAGTTTAGATAAGTTCTTGGCACTTGGGGAAAGTTGTGGGTTCTACAGCACATAATTACTATGAATTATCTATGATTTAATAATTACAATATTTGCAGATTCTTACACTTTTGTAAGGCTTTGCAGAACAAGTAAGTGACTTTAAAAGGACAAAGGTGGAACTTTAGAATAATACAGAGGAATAGTTCTTTGGAAAAAAAATGTTGGGGGTGTGGGGCGGCTGGTTGGCTCAGTTGGTTAGAGCGCGGTGCTCTTAACAAGGCGGCCCGTTTGGTCCCCACGTGGGCCACTGTGAGCTGTACTCTCCACTAGATTGAAACAATGACTTGACTTGGAGCTGATGGGTCCTGGAAAAACACACTTAAATAAATAAAAGTTAAAAAATAAATAAACTGTTTAAAAAAATGGTGGTATGAAGGGGAATACGGAAAAAGAGGGAACTAATATATTTCAAACACCCACCATCAACCAGACTCAGTGGTCTCAGCCTACACATGTTGTCGTGTTTAATTAAATCATGCTCACAATGACTCAGTGATGAAGGTACTGTTATCGCCATCTTAGAGATGAGGTAAGTGGTTGCCCAAAGTAGTGCTTACAGCAAGGGGAAAGCTGGAATTTGAACCTAGGGCTGTCTGAATCTAGAACTTATGTTCTCACCAGTGGTACCTCTCTGTGGCATGTTGTTTCCAGTCTCACTGTATATCAGTTGAAACAGAAGAGAAGTCCCAGCTCTAGAAACGTAATGACTCTCAATAACCACACAACAAATAATGAAAGAAGAAGGAATGGAAGGGTGATGGGATGGACGGAGGGGAGGAGTAAAGAGAGGGAAGAAAGGCAGGAAAGGAGGAATGAAAGAGAAAGGGAGGGAGGGAGGGAAGGAAGGAAGGAAGGAAGGAAGGAAGGAAGGAAGGAAGGAAGGAAGGAAGGAAGGAAAGAGAGAAGAAAGGGAGGAAGGAAGGAAGGAGAAAGGAAGGGAGGGAAGGAGGAAGGAAGGAACAAGGAAGGAATGGAGGAAGGGACGGAGGGAGGGAGAAGGAAGGAAACTTATTGAACTCCATTCAGTGGATTAATTTCATTTTGATAAGGGCTGATCTGCTTTTAATAAAGTAAAAAATACCTTAATATGGTCTACCTAACTTTTCTGGCATTATTTTTTTATGCATTTTGAATGAATTTTTGTGTCAGAAAATGCAACATCATTAAAACTAAAGAAAGCTCTCACTTAAGTGTTTTGCGTGGGCTGACAGGCCTAATTTTACTGCAGCTTTCATAGTGGTTTCTATTGTTTCTTATTGTCTAAAAAAAACAACAAAAAATATTTTAATATGTTGGACGGGTCCAGTGCAGAAGGCTTTTATGAGGGAAGTAAACATGTGTGACACAGCTGATGTAGATAGACACAAATGGTCCCCTAAATAGTTTCCCATGTTTATTTTGGAATAGATACGGCTTTTGAATTTTCATATAACAGCTTTTCCAGAAATATCTAATTCAGAACCATATTAAGAGTTGTGAGACTGAAACATACTTAATTAATATATATCCAATACACTTTTATTTAGAGTTGTTTGACAAGTGTATCCCAGACCTGCTATAAACTAGGCGTGTGACCTTTGGAAAAGTGACTCAACCATTCTGTGCTTCATTTTCCTGATTTGTAAAATGCCCCTAAAAAGAAAACAATTTTCACATTTTTGGGAGATGTAGGTTTTAACAATTTTACTAAGATTGATTAAAATATTACAAATCTGTTCATGCAAGAAACACTTCTTGCAAACCTTTAATATTAGTCAAGTTGTCATATGGCTAAGAACTACTATCTCGTAGTTAGAGATAAAATTAGAGAGCACTTTTTATGGTATGTTTCTCACATAGAATCCATAAGGGATCGGTTCCAGGACCCCCCACAGACACCGAAATCTGAGGATGCTCAAATCCCTTAGTCAGCCCTCCATGGGTTCCGCTTCTCTGGATATGAAGAGCTGACTGCATAAATTTTTAAAATATCTTATGATTATTATTCAAAATCAGTAATGTATTTGTGTATGAATCATAACAATATTCTGTGAGAAATGTATTGCAAACAAGTACCTTGAATTCCATCCAAGGAAACACAGATTCTTAGAAATCAGTCATTGCCAGGTCTGGGCATTGCCAGTGGTTCTTCATCACCAATGTCTAAACATCTCAATATTAGAACCACTGTGAACTTTACGTCCCAGTGTAGTTCCCATTGTTCATACTGTTCCCTGTGCATGGACTGTCCTTAGATGATGAGTGAAATGCTCTTAAACCTTTAGGGATACCTGAAGACTATGCCTCTGTATCAAGCAAGCGGAGACACCACTCGCCTTTAAAAAAAAAAAAGTAAAACCAGGCATTATCTGCAAACAGCTGTCTCACCTGCTGTATGATAATCACTGTGATGAAAATGTAAGGAATCCGTTTAAGAATCATCACACACTGTGCCATGCCGTTTGCCTGACTACAACAGAACACTTTACTGTTGGGTAGTTCTTGAAAATGATGAAAAAATACTAAGTTAAAAATTATTTTATATAAAAAGTAAAATTCAAGTCAGTTTGGAGGTAATTAAATACTAAGACTCATCCCTGCTAATCACCACAATAAAAATTACTAAGAAAGCATTAGGGATAAGGTATTTTAAAAACTATGGGTTGATCACTCAATGATGGTATTCTGTTCCTACCATAGAGGGCAGATGTAACTCTTTTTTTGTTCTCTTCACTTTTCCCATTGTGTAGAAAAGAAATATCTGTGCTGCACTGATGTAAACTGTGCAGAGAGTACCAAGGTGTAACTCACTGGCAGGGAGTGCCTGGAGAATCACGAATATACAGAAAACGTACCACGTAATTCTAGATTTTGTCATGAACTCCATGTGGTTGTAATAAAATTATTTTTTAATGATGTTACTATTGGCTTCAAAGTACTAAAATGAATATCAAATTCTATTCTCACTTGAAGGACTGTTTGCTTTGTTATTTTTGACTTCGCTAAAGTTTAACTTTTATTATGTTTTTTTAAAAAATTAAAATTATAAATGGTAAATTTAAACTACCAGTTAAAGTGACAAATTTAGAATCTAGTGTTCTTGCAAAGAAAATCAATAAAATAGATGCATTCTGACTGAAAAGAGAAATAGTATACCTTTGTAACTGTGCATGAATAATGGAGAAAACTGAATTAGGAGCCTCAGAATTCTTGAAAGAAAATCAAATTTGCTGGCACATTAAAAAGTATATTTCCATTTCAATGTTGATATTTTCCCAGAGAAATATGCTTCTAAAAATCTGCGGAAATCATTCATGTGTTGGGGGGCGGGAAGTAAAATGGCCATCAGCTGACAACAGTTGTCTCTCTTGCCATATGATAATCTACTTGCATGAAAACATGAGTCAGTTTAAGAATCATCACGTTTCTTGGCAGTTTGCCCAAATGCAACAGAACACTTACTGTCGGGAATGCGTCAGGAAAAATCTAGACATCATCTGGGCCACATCCAATATTATTCCAGGATCCTCAAACTCCAAGAAACTTAATTTATTGAGAGGACAGTGAGGTGATGTGAACTCTGACAAAGTCATACAGGAAACAGAAAAACACAACTGCAAATCAGCTCTAGGCTCTAAATGGGAGGTTTTTGATTCCAATGTGCGTCACAGAATACAGCGCAATCATTGTTGGCTTCTTTTTTCCTCTAAAGCCACCTGTGTATAATTGAAAACATGAGATGTTTACTAATGAAACTGCAGACGATAAAAGTAATGCATTTAATTTGACTTCTTATTATACTAATTAAAATGCACCTTCCCCCTCACTTCTTTGGGCCAGGGCTGAACAATAACCTATAAAGCCCAATGATTAAGAAGCCCACTATGAACTTCTGTATTGATTTTGAAGGCCATTACCACTGAGCTATTATTCCTCTCAAAGCTTAAGCATTGGAACACACTCGCAGTCATGTAGACGATAGGAAATCAGCTAAGGCTATGAAGCAAATAAAGTGAGTTCCATATTAAAGGCTTAACAATAGAGACACATGAACACACTGTCTTCTGGTGCCATTTAGAAGAATGTATCGGAAACATTATTTTCTGTACACTACTGTGATAGTACTTCAGCAAGACGGGGGGCATAAAATCGTCTTCAGATAATAATCGTCTCCATCCTTCACATTTGTTGCACATGTACATTAAGACATAAAGCGCTAGGTTAAGTTGGATGCTTTCTGATATGCTTCGCTTCACCCTACTCCAACTATCATCCTCTGCTTCTTACAAAGAGTGTATATACACTGCTATTAATTTCTCTTCATTCACTCCTTTCTTACCACCCCAGCCCCCCAAACCCAGCTTCTGTCCTCACCACTCCAGGGAAAGTGTCTGTTCTGAGGTCTCTAACCTTCTAAATGACTAGGCCAACAGGTTGGCTCATATCCTGAGACCCCTCCCACTTCTCTAGAGCATTTGATTCCAGTCATTATTCATTTTGGAAAACTCTTCCACTCTTGACTTTCAAGGCCCGGTACAGCTTGGTTTTCCTCCCTTATGTCTGGTCATGCAGGTTCCTTCCTTTCTCCTCTCCTCTAAATATAGGGACCTCATGACTCTCTCCTTGGATGATCTCATCTGGCTTCTCAGCCTCAGTTATCGATGTTATACAATTGACAGCCACATCTCTCACCTTAGTCTCAACCTTTCCCTTCACATTTCTACTCAGTGCCTGTTATCTCTACTATGTGACCCACCTGTGCCTCCAACTCAACTTGGGGAACATCCCCATCTCCTCCACAAAGTCAGTTCATTTTGCCCTCCCTGCATATTTATTGGGGCCACCACTTACCCTGAGTCACCTAAGCTCGCATCCCTCTGTCATAGTTCATTGCTTTGGCTCCTTCCCTCCCATGTCCCATGCCTCCATCAGCACGTTTTCCATCCGCACGTCCATCTCCATGGCCACGGTGGTTTAGGACACAATATCTTGCACAGTCCTGCTCACCTGTCTGCCCAGCATTTTTATTTTTCTGTTTAAGACTCATCTTCAAATGCACTTCGCATGGATCTTTCTGATCAAGCAGTGCCTCACTCCCTCTGCTCTGACGTTACAGCACCCCAAACACACATGTGTGTATTAGTATAAAAGGTTCAAGTTTCACAGACCACAAACACAGGTATGTTCAAATGGAGCCTTCTTTCTCTGAAATGAAATTTAATTTCTAGTTAAAAGCCTATTCCTGAAGGAATGCAGAGGATGGGAAACTTCTAGAGGCATTTGTATTTGGTGATAGAGCCATAGATGGGGTTGCCTCCGACGCTATCTCCTGAATACTCCACGCTGTCAGTTTCTCCTGCTTTCACCTGTAGACGGCTCCACTTGCCCCTCCCTAGAGGCTGCACGGAGAAAAGTGAGGGAGAGCTCTTCTCTGCCATTGGTTCTCCATCATCTCTGTGGTTCTAGTGACAGGAAGGGAGGGTCTGGTTCAAGGGCCTCTTCTCCAAGATACTTCCCAGCACCGAGCTCTCTTTCTTCCCTACTCTCTTCACTTCTGGTCTACAATTCAGAGAATGATAGTGTCTTGAGGATGGTTACAAAGGACTGGTTCTTTGAAACCTTTCCTGTAGGGCAGAATTCAGCTTACTGAATTGATTGTATCTTCTGACTTGGGTGTATGCTACAACAACCTTACTTCCTCACTGCCTTACTGCAGCAAAGGCAGGGAGGGATAGCAGGAAAAAGAGGGAGGAAACATAGGTGTATATTACAAAATACCATTTCATTATGCTACAGGGCAGGACTTAGAAACCACTGGCAAAGCTACCATCTGCAAAGGACAGTCACTCAGTGCTGCCAGCACTCCCACCAGCTGGGCACTTGGGGGCATGACCCACTGCGCTTCTATTCGTTAAACTTTGTTCATTTTCATTCAATGACTGTTGTTCTTTCCTAAGAGATTTTAAAAAAATATTTGTTAAAGAATTAGTTCACCATATCTCTCAACCACAGTACTTCTAAAACTTTTTATGGAAAGAATCATTTATGGTGAATACATGGTCTATGTATGTGTTTTGCTTGGCTTATACAAAGTTTTAAAGCTTTTTAAAAACAATTTTTGCTAACAATTGAGAGTTTTCACATAATATGAGCATTTTCTGCTTCTCTAGAAAAATATTAGAAATGGACAATGCCAGGAATTTGTACAGAATTTGTTTGAATGGAGGGTGCAAGGACGAAGAGAGGATGGGGTGATGCCAAGGAGAGAGAACGCATGCAAACGCAGTGCCGTCTGTGAGCCGACACTTGACACACACCACCCATCCCATTTAGTCCTTGCAGTTGGGAAGGGAAGGTTTTATTACCCCCTTTTTAGGAGGCTAATAAGTGACAGAGCCAAGAGAGGAACCAGTATTGCTCTCACAAGGAAGCCACATTACGAAAGGAGAAACAGCTAGAAACTAATCTGGCCCCAGTGTATCTAAATCTCAGTGTTACTTTCCCTGAAAACCAACAAACAAACCAAAATACAAAAATGCGACCTGACACCATCCCTTGCTACTCTTGCCAGAGTATTCTTACTTCCTAGGTAGTCAATTTAAGTAGCTCTAGGTCAAAACATAATGGATTGACCTTAAAGCTTTCCATCCTTCTAATTATGGAACACTTCCAGTCACTTTAATCATAGATGCTTCCTTTCCAAGGATTTCAGTAATTCCCATGATAGAAATAATATAAATAACCTGCATTTTACTTCAGATTGCCCTGGTCTTTTTCAAAATGAGAGAATGTATGCTGAGAAAGTATAAAATAAATTGTTACGTCATAGTGGTTCTTTCCACGGGCTGTATAAATGCACAAAGCAATGATTTTTCTTTCTAAACCAAATCTGTTTGACAAGATATACACGCATTTGAACAGATAAAAAATGTGTCTCCCTCCAGGAGCCATTGCACCTTTCAGATATTTGTGAACTGTTGTCACGCTCCTCTCCTTTTGGACATATGTGGGTCCTTTAATCAAGGCCAATAAATCAGTCCTTTCATTCTCTTAATGGTTTTTCTTGCTTTTCTCTGAACTCCATCCAATTGGTTTATATTTTTTTAGTAATGAGCAAACCAAAACTAAATGTAATATTCCAACTGTGATTCTTTTTTTAATAAATTCCAAATGTGATGTTATAAATGTTATGGATGTCCTATAAAACACTTTTTAAAACCAAAGGAAACAGTGAGAAAGAAATAGTGGTGGCTTCTATGACTGCTGTAACTTCATGACATATCTATAGAAATTCAGCTCTCTTTCCATGTTATAAGGTAGTCTCTGATTGTTACTGTTATTATTATTATTTTAAACTCAGTGCAAAATTCACATTATTTCCAGGGTGCTTCTTTAGCAGGTGAGGACTTCCTGTTATTAGTTTAACCCTATCTCCCTGGACAGGGTCCTGCTAACATTGGACTAATTCCTCAGGTGCTTCATTTCATACCTGCCTGTCCTAAATCACAAAGTATCATTCGGCGTCAGAGGCCACTCACCTCAGTCAACTTGCTGCTTCTTGTACCGCTGCCGCCACCGTTTCTCTGATAAAAGATGAACCATATCTAGGTCTAGCAGCTTTGCCTGGCAAACCTATTGTTATCAAGAACTGCTTCCCAGCTGCTGTCTCACTTTGTTGGCTCATTCTGGTACCTTCCTCAGCCTTCCTCTATCACTTTTCCTATGGTGGGTAAACAGCCATGTCATAATGAAAATTTCCAAAATATGATAGTTGTTCATTCGAATTTTAACTTAAAATTAGGACTTTATTTTAAAGGTATTCCATCTTCAATTTTGGAACTTTCTTGAAATATTCATATTTGAATCTAAGAAACAAAGATGTTACTGCAGAATAACCTTGATGACTTTTAGCTAAGGAAGAAAGGAAGCGTAGTTGAAAGTACAGACTTTGGACCCAAAGTGTCTTCCTTTGAATCCCAGCCCCACTATCCCGTATTGTCAGCGAGATACTAAACTGTTCTGTGCCTCAGTTTTTACAGCTATAAAATGGGGATATTAATAATAATAATACATATTTCACAGGATTATTGTGATGAGTAAAGGAGTTCAATGTGTAAAACACTATTATTTTGTAAGTGAGTCCCAGCAGCAGATTCAAAAAGGAAAATGACACGTTGATCAAATATTTTATCAGAGCTTCATGGAAACAAAGAAGCATGGGATCTGCTACCTTCTAATAAAATTAAATCTAATTTAATGCCATACAGTTCTTAATGTAAAATAGAAAATTATATTTAAAAACAAAAATACATTTTAAAAAAAGGAAATGAGACCAAAAATTTTTAAAGTACAATCAAATTGCTTTTTCCTAATTAAAATTAATTTTATCTAATTACCTTCTTTATTGAACCTAGCTTTTTAAAAATATTTTTATTAAAGTATAGCTAACATACAATATTACATTAGCTTCAGGTTTACATCATGGTCATTCAACATTTACATAAATCAGTGATCACCGTAAGGCCAGCAACTATCTGACACCGTATCACGCTGTCACAATATTATTGACTGTATTCCTATACATTACATCCCCAAGAACATAACTTTTTTATACAACCACTTTAATACTTTCTTAGGAATATGATTTAAGCTAATTTAACTTATCTGTACAAGCTATAGGCAGATTGTCAATTTGTTTGAGCGTTTCATAGACTATGATGACTTGGAATCTATTTAACGTTGAAACTTGTATACATGTTAACTCACACATGCACTCTGAAATATTTATCAAGTGCATTTCATAATTTAAAACCATCAACTTGTAATTTTAAATTTGTTTCACCAGAACATTTTACAAGTATGCACACATATACTTATGTTGCATTTGATATTAATTTTCATTGTTATCTGCTATTATGAAGTTAGAAAATAAAAAGACCTAGTTGAGGTTTTAAACTTCAGCTTGATTTTCCCCTTCCTTATGACTGAAACATTTGTAAAGTTTGCCATACTGAAGTGTTTAGCTTTACAAGTAGTCTTGTTTCTAAAAAATTATGTAGGAACATGTTTTAGTGAATAAAAACCTGTATTAAATGTGATACTTAAGAGAATACAGAATTTTGATCCCTTGGGGAAGTTTACTTTTGGGATGTTACTATCTTCTCACTACCTTTGTAAGAATTGGAAATTAAAAAAAAATTCATTTCAGATTTTCATGAAATGCAAATTTAAACATCCACTGGGTAAGAAGGTCAACTGATAAGTAACTTTTATTTCAGCAACTCTCTCAACATATAAAAACTCTGACCAGCAATAAAGAGTCATGCCATTATGCCGTCTAAAAAGTATGTCTGTAAAGAAGTACCCTGCATACATGGAGACGCTGAGTAGAGTAAGATCTCAGGAACTGAGCTCAGCTCTTGCAAGTTTAAAAGCAATAGAATCTTGAGATGAACTAAAACTAATAGGTTCTGGTAGATTCTTTCATACCTTAAAACTCACTCACTCAGAATTATTGGGTTTTTATATTAGATCCCAAATACGTATAAGGCATCTGTTTCAAATTGTTATAGAATACAGGTAACGCATGTACTATCTTCATTCGGTTTCCCAATCAGACTTTAGGCTGTAATTCCTTTCAACAATACCATGACCTTAAACATGATTCCCCACCCTGATAGAAACGGATGCTTAGAAACTGAAATGGTTGAAACTAGCGGAGGATGGAGGATTCAGTCTTGGTTACATTCTAAAGAACTCCTTTCTCCATAAAGAAATGAATTCTATGGACAGCCCCTTCTTCTTACGGTTCTTCCTCTGTCCTACCAGACGGAGGAAGGTTTCTTATGCTTTTACCATCATCTTGGCTGCACTCTGATTTCATGACCTCTGAGTTAATCCTTCTTTTTTTCCTATTAGCAAGTGTAAGCAGGCCGACTTCAAACGAACTGCAAAAGGTCACAAGCTTTAATGGGCACCGAGATAATCATCTAAATTACATTTCTAGGCCTGATGGGCTAGACAGACTTAGAGGGCGACTTGACCAGAATATTTATTCGCTGTTAATCAGCGAGGTTGGTAGGTCTGAGTGTAGTTGCTTCTAACCCCCTCCCTGAGGGGCTGGGTCCTAGTGACTGATTAGTGAAGGCAGCTGCATTAACTTTCTTCTCCCACAAAATGTGTCATGTCCCAAAAGGACATGAAAGTCAAACGCGGCCACAGCTCAAACACCAGACGCACTCTTTTCATCTCGGTGGAATGATCTCTGCTTGTAGACCGAGAGCCCCGGCACAACAGTTGCTGCTGATTTTCATGATCTGCTAACACTTAGGAATTTTCACATTCAAGAAGTTTCTTCTACATTTATTTCTTGTAGCATCTAGGAAAATGCCATAGGCCTATTGTATGTGTGTGTGTGTATATATATATATATATATGGCTGTTCGATTCTTAACTTGAAAAGGAAGAAGAAACATAGAATGCCTCTAAAGATAACAGTAACCAAAATAATTTCACCTCTTCCAATTCAAAAACAAACATCCTTTGGAACTAGCGGAGGTAATGTCATGAGGAGCTGTGCTTACAACACAGGCTCATCCCATTTGGTTATGTATTTCAGTTTATTATCAAAGAAAATAGCAGCAGCTTTTCCTCTGTTAGAGTATGTTAGAATGTATGTTTATCTAAAACCCCTAAAGAGAATGAACTGAAATCATTCAACATTCAACAGTATGCCTAATATATAAATATCATACAGTATCTCTCAGATCTACAACATTTTAAATGTACTAAAGGCTCTTCTAGCCTTTATCATTTTATTCTTCATAACAATGCAGTAAAACAGGTTGGGACAAGTATTATTATCTGCATTTTACAAATCACAGCAATCTTCTGAGCAGTGGCATGTCAGTACCACTGAGGTAATAAGTGACAGAGCCAGGTCTTTTGATGCCACACTCAATCCTTGTGTATAAACGAGTAACATTTCATAAAATGTGGTCATCTGGTGGAATGAATTGGCGGGTAAAAAAAAAAAGCCATTTATTCAATGAGGAGCTATTGGCAGAGCTGATATGTAAATTGTGTTTACTCAATTATCATTCTAAAGTGAAAAATTCAGACATACTGAACTGATTTGATAAGAAGGATGTTGATTTGTCAAAATAGCTACATACATTATAATGGTTTTAAAACCCCAGATGACTCTGAATAGCCTGGAGTTTATAAAAGCTACAAATACATGAAATCATATTTTGGTTTGATGTTGAAGAGACCATGTAGAAATTTAACAAATAAATGGGCTGCGAATGATTTACGTGAAAGCCAAAATCAAAAGAAATGTTTGATTTTTATAAATTCCAATCTTAAAACATTTTAAGACTTTTTCTTAATTGTAAAAATTTTACCGTCTTTGGAGAGCAATAGGTATGAGAATACACTTATTTATATTGAACTTATAGCTGTTTTCTTATTGCTGCGAGGCTCAATTAAATGCCAGAATTAGGGACATTGGTCATTTTCTTCACTGTCCATTGCTCGATCTCTTCTTATATAGGAAGAATCTATAAAAGCCAGATACTCCTGCTCTACCTGTCTGGTGCATTGGACAAGGACAGATGACCATCTGTCCCACACCAAGACTCTGAGTAAGGAGCAAACAACTCAAACACGAAGGGACAGTTTACAATTCTTTTATGGCCCTGGTGTGCAGCTGTAGTGGTGGAAGCAGCAGCCTGTCAGATCTAGAAATGGTGGCATCTTGAAAAGAGAATGTGTCCAATGACAATAGGAGCGATGGGGTGAGGAGTGCCATCCAGACCAAATGGTTCTCAGGGTGTGACACTGCCTGTGGCATCTCCTACTTCCCTTGTTTCCTGTCTATTCTCTGTTTCTTTAGTCTACCCTCAATAGCTCAGTTCTGTAAGTTATCAGATACATCTTGAATAAGTTCAAACTTATTCTACTTAGTCTACCAGACTTGCTTCCCATTTCTTGCACCTTGACTTATAAAGTAGATATGACAGAAAGTTGTAGGAAGTCACAGAGGCAGGTTATCTAAGTGAAAATGGTTCATATGCAGTTGGAGAAATGGATGGACTCCATGAGGAGGGTTGAGACTGGAGGTAGAAATTCCACAGGCATCTTTAGGTTTAAAGTCCTATGACTGGAAGAAGTAGTCACAGAAGACAACGGACCTTATATGGAATCTGTTCTGTGTTTCCCAGTACCCATTTCTCTTGAAAGAGTATTCCTAATTTATTTTGGTAATTGGTTCTTTTCCATATTTAGCTATGAGTTTGGGGGGAGGAACCTCTTACCAGTTCTAGAGATACATCTCATTGGCTTAAGTCAATCAATAGTAAATAGTTGGGCATAAAATCTAGGAAGAGATAATGAGATTGGTGGAGATTTTTCTTCTAGGAATGTGACCTGAGGATATGAAATCTAGTATGGCCACAGCCACGTGTAGACATGTGAGATGGCCCAGAGCTGCCCGAGGTTCCCAGGTAGGATCGGAGGGAGGAGCAATGAGTACAATGCACAGCAGTCAGATGGAGAGGAAACTCGTGACATCATTTACGCACTGAATCAAATTTCATCTAAAGCCCCCCCACCCAAATCTTCATTTTTTTCAGTTATATCAGCTAGAAAATCCGCTTTATTTAAAAATCTAGTTCAAGTTGGGTTTTTACCATTAGCAATACAAATTGTTCTAACCATTATATCCCTTCTCCTTCAACTCCCAACCTTCTCCTTCCACCCCCAACTTATTAAGCTATCCTTCATGATATAAGTGAGTTGAGTTATATCAGAAACCACAAACTAATGGCATGTAAGTTGAATCTGACTCACAGACTTTTTATTTATTTGTTTGTTTGGCTTGCAGAAGATTACTTTTTAAAAATTATTACCAGCATATAAAACTTGGGAGGTCCTCCATCAAAATCCAAATATTTGGTTTGTTTGGAAGAACCAGGAGAACTGACATACTGAGCCAGAATTCCAACATGGCTGTAATTATCTTGAGTTGGGCAGCTGCTACTCCCTTTCAACAGGGCATGTGCTCCTTTTGCCACAGTCCCTACCACTTCCTATTGCTCACACTTGGCCTAATTCCGTCACATACATCACCCACCTCTGAAAGGATGTGTGCTTACAACCCTTCATGGTCAGTGAGGTCTGTCACAGACCCTTGCATCATTCCATTTCAGTTAAAAGCAAACAAAGGAATGCAAACAAAATGCAGCGAAACTTCTAGTCATGGAAGAGAAATGAACACACACCGGGAAGCCGAATCACACTGTGTATATCAGGTGTATAGGAATTTATTTGGGGCAGAATGTAATTTGTTTATGAAACTATCCAAAGCTCTAATAACAGGCATTTTACTTCATGGCTAAGCAGGTTTCCTCATGTGTCATCTGGGGTAGCTTAAGAGTAGCTAATTGGATAACAATTAATATCACGAGCTTGAAAATCAGACAGACCTGAACTTGAGTCCCAGGTCTGCCCCTTGTGATGACAGGACCTGCCCATCACGTGGAGTTGTCATGTATAGTAACGTGACCACAGGTGCCGAGAACATAACGTGCCACATCGACATTTACTGTGATAAATGGACCTACTGCATGAACATACTCCAATCATGCATAACAGCTCTGGAGTTCAACTTGCAGGATATAAATAAGAAACAATTTTATTTTTTCCAACAACTATGACTCTCATGCTCCATTGACCAACCTACCCTCTTTCTTAATGGGCCTGACTCCCTTAATTATATTATGCTGTATCCTTATACTTTAGTCCTTGCCACTTACGAAAAGTCTTATTTTCATTCTAAGGGTTTAGGCTTAGTCACTAAAACTTTAATTTCATATTGGACCCAAAGCTTTTCTCATGGGAGGTTAGATTTGTAGCTCCTACAGTTTAGGATGGATGTAATGCTAAGATGGTTCTTACGATTCCTGGCCCCCAGTGTATAGTCATGTCCTCTACTTATTCAAGCAAACACTGATCTAAGTGTTGCTGTGAAGGGATTTTGCAGATGTAATAAGGTCCCAGATCTCCTTAAATTGAGGAGATTACAGCTAGGTCTAGCAATCAGAGGCAGGTAAGATGGAGAGACACAAACCCTAACAGGGATTCAAGGTGTGAACGTTTCTCCACTGCTGACTGAGGACATGGAGGGAATCACAAGGTAAGGAATGCAGGCAAAGCCGCTGGAGCTGAGAGCAGCCCTTGGCGAACAGGTTCCAAGGAAATGGAACGTCAGTTCTACAACTGCAAGGAACTGAATTCTACAACGATTGAAAGGAACTTGGGGGCCGATTGTTCCCCAGCGCCTCCAGCCAAGAATTCAACCTGACCAACATCTTGATTTCACCTTTCAGCCCCTGAGCAAAGAACCCAGTCACACTGTCCCTGGATTTCTCAGCTACTAAGCTGTGAACTAGTAAATGGATACTGTCTTAAGCCATTGTTACACCGCAACAGAAAACTAGGAAGAGAAGGTTAGAGGTAATCGATGAGATCTGTACTCTCATAGGTTCCCTAAACTCGCCCCTCTGGATCTGAGTCAGGAGGAAGGAGAGGGGAGAAGAAAGCCCCTTTGTCATGGTCACAAGCACTGTTGACCTAGTTCACTGTCCAAGTTCATGATGGCGGTGGCCTCCAACAGGCCCTGAGGATGGAAGCAGATGCCTGGAGCAAATAGTCTCAGCCAGCTTTCCCAGCTGGTCCTGATGTACAGGCTCAGGTACCTTTTCTCTCCCATGCTGGGTCCCTGATAAGCTTGCACACCTTAGTTTCTTCTCCCTTCTACAGCTTCACCTCCAGGAGCTACGGCCTGGATCAGATATATCTCCAGGTCCTGAGACATTCCTACAGGTACAGATACATATGTAGGTCCTTGCCCCTTCTCAGCCCCATAAACTTCACCAGCTGCCAGATCTCGAAAAGCTCTTCTCCTTCCAGGAGTACAAGGCCATTTCAAGCCCTGTAACCAAGCAGACATCCAACCAGGTAAACAAGCACCTTCTTGTCCTTCTTGAAGTCATCTCCAAACTTTACAGGTGATCACCTCAGAGAGGAGAAATCACAGCCCCCTCTCTCTCCCCCTGCTGGGCGCGGAGGGAAGCGGGTAGCCTTCCTTCATGAGCAACGCAGTTCCCAAAGGTCACATCTTCTGTCTCTCAGTCCCCTCATCTCTCTCTTGGTGCTGAGCACGGGAAAGTCTGAAGCTAGGAAGGAGGCCTTCTTTTAACTGAGACATGAAGAAGTTAGAAACTTTGCATGATTTGATAACCCTCAGGGACCAGAAAGATGGCAACACTATTCTCTTACAAATGTAATGATGCATTTTCACATTTTTGAAAGGAGGTACTTTTAAAACAATAGAAAATATATGTAATTTTGTCTGTAGCTTGGAAGCATCACTCAATTTTATAAATATTAATTAAGAATTTTCAAAGGGGATCCAATATATGGTGATGGAAGGAGAACTGACTCTGGGTGATGAACACACACTGGGATTTATAGATGATGTAATACAGAATTGTACACCTGAAATCTATGTAATTTTACTAACAATTGTCACGCCAATAAACTTTAATTGAAAAAAAAAAGGAGTTTTCTAGGCATTATGCTAAGTGGGATGATGAAAGACCTCGGATCTGGCCTGGAGAAAGTTTGTGTGAGTGTGTGCACACATCCATGCACATGTGTGTATGTCCAAGTAAGAGAGAGGGAGACAAAGAGAGAAAATGAGAAAGAGAGAGAGAGAGGGAGCAGAGAGACAGAGCGTAAGCTCTGGAAACACTCTTAACCAAGTGTCGTGTTAGAATAAAGATACCCACAGCGATGTCGTCATCTTGGACAATATTGTGCTAAAGGGGAGAAGAATCCACTCTGTTTAAAACAGGATTGGAATGAGGTTGTGAGTGTTTCTTCTGGTAAAAACATAGAAGTAGGTTCATTAAAAAATACCTTTAAACTAAACATTAAGATTTAAACATGTGTATGCCCTCAAATTCTTCCTTGGCCTAATGAATCCATGTACTCTTGTTTGCTTTTTTTTTTTAAAAAAAAAAGCAAAATGAAACAAACCAAGTACAAACAAACAAACACAGACTTTTGATCAAGTCAGAGGTCCTCTTTGATCTCCCCAAGGGAGGATTTTTATCCAAAGGTGACCACCACTCACCACCACGGATCCTCAGGGCAGTTTTGAAAATTCTGAGTTGTACAAATCAGAAGGGTGGATTCCATACATATTTTGTACTCTTTTTTTTGAATATGAAATTTAAAATTTATACCATCTTTACTATAGCAGATAAAAAGTGAAATCTTTATTCTGTGGGTCTGCAAAAGCAACTTTTGAAGTCGGATGTATCTATCAACATACTTATTAGAGGCATTTTTTCCCCTACAGTTTTGGAGAGAGTCTGAAAACCAATGCCAGGATGGTTTAGATATTCATAATTGTTTACACATGTTTCAGTAACAAAATATATTTTGGGGGGGTTGGTGCTTTACTTTTAGGATTTAGGACAGCTGGAAATTATTATCGTTATGGGTAAAAGTGTTCTAACTGGATAATGGTGTTAAAAAGAATACAATATCCCAGAATGCTTCCTTCTAACATGGAACACATTATTTTATTAAGTTGAGCTATTTAAATAGGGATCGGTTATTTAAATAGGGATTGGTTGGTCAGTTATAGATGAAGGTGTCTAAGGAAATAGGTTCTCAGAAGAAGCATCAACTAGAAAGTGGCTGTGAATTATTATTATTAATATTGTTATATAAAAAAAAACCTTAGTAATCCTTTTAAGGGCTAGTTAATAGTACACATATAGCAGTGACAGATTCTAATTAAATATTTAAGAAATGGGACAGTGTGTCCTATCATGGTATCGTGTATCCAATACCTTGGAGATGTATAAAAATTCTTTTCATATTTGCTTATCCAGAAAAAAAGAAAATGATCGGATTTTTCTGTAAAGGAGTCTGTCTCTCCCAGAACCTGGAGTGTTTCTTCTAAGGAGCTAGACTATGTTAAGAGCCAAGAGGAAGCAGGGTTCAAAAGAAATTCATCTAATATTTGTGCCCTGGTTATGAAAGGGGGTGAGAGGCTATGAATCAACGGCATGTGGCCAGTTGGCAGGCAGGGTGCTGGCCAGGCGAGGCATTACTGTGATCACAGATGGACTTAGTGTGGGAAAGAGGATGCCAGGGAGTCCCAGGCAGCACAGGCTATTTTTGGGACTTGACACAAATCATTATTTTGTCATTTGGTGCCAGTATTGACACAGACAAATGTATTTGTTGATTGGCTATTGAAGATGTATAGATGACTAACGTAAGTCCCATCATTTGAAACATCACTGAAGGAGTTTTTGAAAATAATGATTTATAACTACCTCTAAGTGTAATGCTTCCTTTAATCAAAAAAATGTTTTTATAGTTTTTATATTTTGTTATATCAATTGGATGGCATGAAGTCTTAAGAGATAAGGGTATGGGATAGCAGAGTACATATTTTAAAGAAGAAATAGGGTCCTCTTTTTCGTCAAGGAGAGTAGTCAGGAAATTTGCAATCCATCATTTATTTTATAAATTTACAAATAGCAGTTTTGCATTAGACATTTTCTTAAGGACACAGAGCCAACTTGAGGAATTCAGGAAACATATCTATGTCTGGATTCCAATAGCCCTTCTACATACGGCACAACTGCGAACTACCAGAAGGGTCTATAACCAGCCCGTAGGTTCTCTTCCTCACTCTGTCACATACTGGCAATGAACCTGGGTAAATCATTAAGAATGGACCTTGACAAAGTATTCAGGCTCACTCATGTGAAGGGTGAGGGGTTGGACATCCAAGATAACCCCAACTCTGAAGCTAAGTGTGACCTGGGATTCCAAGGTTCACAAACGGCTTGAAAATGAACACAGCTGCTGCCCACTATTGCTCAGTCTATAGCTAGAGACACGCCCAACCATCATAGCTTCCTCTACTAGCATCGTCCCCATTGGCCACTGGAGCCGTTCCTCCATGCATAATTCTTGCAGGGCTAATTGGTATACTTGCCCCTTCCCTCAGGACATCTCCCATATACATAATATTATGTGTTAAGAGAGTTTTCCCACAGTTTAATTGAGATATAATTGACAAAGAGGATTTCTGAAGGTCCCCTGCAAGCTAACTTCACTTGAAAACTTTCTTCTATAGAAAAAAAAATTGACTACAAGTTCCAAACAACAACTTACAACTTATTTCAGCAATCTAGTTTTGGAGTGCAGTGGAGTAGCTAAAAGCATAGCTTGTAAGTAGCATAGCTCTGGGACCAGGCTTCCTGGGTTCAAACATGGCTCCTCTACTATAAGCTATGTGACCTTGAGCAAGTTCTCTGTACCTCTATTTCTCCATCTGTGAAATGGGAATCATTGAAGTACTTCATGTTCTGTTTTGTTTTGAGAGTTGAGTTAATGAACATAAAGCAATTAGAATAGGACCTAGCACACAATAAATGCTGAGAAAATGTTAGCTACAATGCATTGTAAGTATTCTCAAACGTGGCAAGTGTCTAATCTGTGAAGATGCATTAGCATTTGGGAAATATCTAAAAGTCATTTGGAACAAATTCTGATTTTAACAAAGTAGGAGAGAGTTTCGTAGTTTTGGTTGAAATTATGATGTGCCCTAAATGACACATTAGATGAAATGGACATAATTGACATTTATAGAGCACTTCATCCTAAAACATCAGACTATACATTCTTTTCTAGTGTACACGGAACATTCTCAAGGATAGACCATATATTGGGACATAAAATCAGTCTCAACAAATTTAACAAGATGCTTATTATCAGGTATGAATGTTTAATTGGCTTTTAAAGGGATGACTTTCAAAATGATAATTCCTCTTCTTAGAGATTACACACACTAAAAAATTAAATACATTATGGCTACACTTTGTGCCCAATGACACATGGCACTGTCATTGTCCTTCGTTGCTCATTTCTAAAAATGGCACAGGGAACATTGATCTCCTTCCCTTTAATGGAAACCACAGATAATACTATATCTGTGAAGGATGCTCCTGTGTTTGGCAAAAATAAAACTTCTCATCTTTTTGTTAAATAGCTCTTTAATTCTCAGTCTCTCAGTTGAAACTGCTAATAAGATGACATGCAAAATTGTGCAACTATCAACATTAAAACACATTTCATGGCAAATTTCACTCAATTCTGGATTTTTTGTTTTATCACATTCACTACAAAATTTATAGTGTAATTTAGCATGAGTGGTTTGTTCTCCAAAGCTCTTCACATTTTTACATCTTATTAAATCTAAACTTAAATAGAATCCATTTAAAAATCTTCATTTTAGTAGACCTCAGTTGGAAAAAAAAATTGTTTTAAACTTTCCTCTTACATCAGCCCAAAGACATATTTTATTTATCTATTTACATTTTGCATAGATGTATATTAAGATCTTTCTGTGCCCAAGCATTATTTTAAGCTCTTTCTTCACAATATTAGCCCAGTTTTTTCTTAAAACCACCCTGTAGGGTCGGTACTATTGTATCCCATTCTGACAGATGAGAAACTTGCCCAAGGTCTCCAACAGTAAGCAATGAACTACAGCTGAAATCCAGACAGCACAAATAATATTTTATCAAACATATTTAAGAGAGGTTGTTTCCCTTAAAGAAACTTCTTCCCTTTCTACTATTCCTTGGCTCTTTGAAATCTGGGCCTCTTAACTTTATCAGCAATTTAATTTTAAAGTAACCTATCAGGTTAAGAATCCCACATGCAATATTTATTTTCCAGATCATAAGGTCTGGAAAGACCATCCTCAGTCAAGCAAGAGGAGTGGGGGAGTCGAGGAGGTAAAAACCTAGGAAACTCAGTGGAAGTCTGCACGGCATTGCTGAATAATGAGATCCCAAAGAAATGGAGGGCCACTGGGGTGGGGAGGCCCGATCTGCTTTGAAGAGTGAGGTCATGCTCAATGTTTTAAACTCATTAGTCCTGCCTAAAAAGGGGATGTGGGTAAAAAGGAAAAAAAAAAAGACAAATTAGCAGTATTTTCAAAAGAAGTTAAATATGTCAGGCAGTAAAGTGTCCTAATTCTGCCTTCAGGGAACATATGTCAAACCAGCTCGTAGTTCTACAATGGGTGAAACCATCTGCAATGAATACCCCACCCCTCATTCCTGTTCCTACAGCACACGCCTTTCAGGGAAATGATACAGTTGGTCAAATGCATGTGGAAATTTTCTCAGCATTACCTAATTGAGACATTAGGCCAACCTTTCTTTGAACAAAAACCAATTTGTTAGAGCTTGCTGAAAGAAAGCACATCAATGTCTTTGACTAATGAGGGCAATATAAATAGTCCAAATGACATATTATCAAATTTCCCTGGGATTGCAGAACCACCATTGCCTACAACTCATAACCACTTTCTGGGCCTTTGCGAAGAAAGCAATGGCTAGGTAGCCCCTCACAGATGTTTATTTCTAAGGAAATATTAGATTTGGTGGCATTTTGCTTTGAGAACTATAATAATTGCTGATTACCTGTGCTAATATAAATCATTGAAAGACCACACATATTCCCACAGTGTTATATTGTTATATAGACACTGATTTCTTTATTGTAAAAACTATAAATGAAATAATATATGCGAAACTTAGTGCAGTTGCTAGGACAAAGTTTATTCAAAATAAATTGAATTAGAATCGTGTATATTTATGTTAGAAATGAAACTGACCTTACTATATTTGTTGCTGCTAGTGATATTCTGATTCAAATTGTGAGATACCAGCCAGGATAAGAAATTTTACCTAGGGATTTTCATAACTCTGAAATTTTATGCGGCACTAGGTGTGATTATACATTATTTCTTGAGTCAAAGGGTAAAAACTTTCACCAGATATTCAAAGGGATACACTGCTTCCTCCAAAATGTTAAGAACCACTGGCCCAGGGGAATCATTTGCTTTAACTTACACAGAGCCAAACTCTGTTGTTTGATGAAGCCCAAAATGTCTTTTTAAAAATAAGACTCAGTTTGGTAGTGGGAGGAAGACTTATAAAAATGCCTAACCTGGCACCCAAGACCTCTCCCCTCTCTCACCACTCTCTTTGCTATCTTGGTATGTACAGTAGTTGTTAGAGTTAGTTTGGACTTGAGAACAGGAATAAAATGGAGAAAGTGAGATAAAAGATCTAGGGGCCCCTTAGAGCCCACAAAGAAGTGGATATTAGGATTTGGCGTTATCAAATCCTAATATCCACTTATCAAATCCACGTTATCAAATACTAATATCAAATCCTTTAATCCACTTCTCTTTGAACCATCACCTCCTTCCAAGTTTCAAATATCACAGCTGAAATCTGGTTACCCTATCAGGAATATTTTATTTAAAAACGTCTCATGCTTCCTTTCTATTTTCCTATCCAGCTCAGAAATCTGAAGACTAATTTTTAGAATGCCAAAACATGAACTTCAAATGACAATGACAATGAACGTATATAGCACAAGGTCCGGGTGGGGTGGGGTGGGGTCGGCGGTGGGGGGGGGGGGAGTTGGGGGGAACTTCTCTGGATGCTGGGGGAAGCTGGGAAGATGCCACTCTCTTCCTCATTGTGTCGGCGCTGGTGCGCTAACGGTAGTAACAGTTTGTTTCTTCTTGTACAGGAAGCAGATGTGACTTGGAAAAACATGGAGAACACATGTGCTGAGCAAAAGTTTTTATTTGAATGGTAATTTATCTGACCATAAGTTACATAAACTCATGAGGTGAGTGTTTAACATAACTCTTTTCACCAACTCAGAAAGCTAATTTATATAGGCACTAAAATAGATCGTGAATTCAAGAACACGCCCCTCTCATCTTCGCCTGCTTTTGAAAGAAAACTGAATGCTAAACAAAAGTTCTGGAGCCTTCGATGCTTTGCAAATGCTTACTGGCCATGAAGGAGGCCTCTGCAGAAAGTCTGGGTGTGCAAACAGTTCATGGAAATAACACTTCACTCTCCTCCATGCCACATGAGCTTTCGAAGAACCCCAGCAAAGGATTGCTTAGCCCTGCCCACAGAACTGGAAACACTTGCGAAAGGCCAAGTGTTTATAAGTCAACAGCACTTAGCAAGACTGGAGAGAACGCCGACAGGGCAGGCCACTGATGATGAAATGGATGCCTGCACGACAGACCCTTCAGCGTGAAGTACAAGATTGGGGACAACGTCTCTATTAGGCGCAGTGGGAACAGTGGCCACCACACACAGTACTTTCAGGGGTCCAGGAAAATGTTTGCATTTCCTTTCAAATTAGAAGGAAAAAAAATGAACTTTTCAGTAAAATAGTCTACATAATATTAACATATTCATCTTCCTAGCAAAACTGTTGTAAAATATAATGCTAAGTATTTTTGTCACAGACAGAGCCCAGAAGGGCAACAGTGCGCAGGGCCCATGAACGTCAGGAAGGCAGCTCTCTGGGACAGCCCAGGTCACTCACTCCCCTTTCTAACTCCCAACCAGTTCTTCCTGTCCCTGTGCCTTTGGAATTCCAGCCCCCTCAGTACTATTGGCTCCTACTTCTTTTGCTGTTCTCTTTCTTCCCCCTTCTGCGCCTTCTCCATACACCTACAGGCAAACCGAAGAGGCACATCGGGACAAAAAATGTTTCCATGATGATGATGACAGTGATGCTAATCCAATATTGACTGAACACCTACTCAGGCAGTCGGCTTATGTTAAAACTTTACATTCATGATCTAATTGAATCCTTACTACAAGTTCATGAGAGAGGCACTCTTACTAGTTCTATTCTCAAGAAAGGGAAACTGAGGCCTACTAGGGAGCTCAAAGGCCTTGCATGCGCACACACGGCCAGTCCAGCCCGTTAGAGGCAGGGAGGGGACCACAACTCAGGCTTTGCTGACAGCAGCTGCGGGCATGAGCCTGGGAGGCAGCCATGGCTTTTAACCACTAGGTTAGAAAAGTGACCTGGGGTATTTGGCTAAGACACAAAATTTGCTCTGATAAAATAATTTCCACAGAGGAAACACACTCATCCTCTTTACAGAGCAAAAGCAAATGAAAACATTGAGCATTTGTCTACAGCACAGACTCTACTGTTAAAAAATTAAATCGCATTCCTCTGGTATATTGAGGGAGGCAGGGTAACTATAAACCATTACAATGAGTATTTAATCAATATTACAACTTTGGAAATGAAAAAAAGGTTTGTATTAAGCAATGATTGATAAATGCTGTTCTGTTCTTTTATTATGGATATTTGCTAAGATTTTAGGCAACTATTACTTGTGTTGTTTGGTAATAGTCGTCTGTGATGTTGGAAAAGTACCGAAAATAAATGGGAAAATTGTAAAACTTTTCCAAATGCAGTAACTGGAGTCATTCACGCATCATTTAATGACTTGGCATATATACCACTAATTAGCTTTTTTTTTAAAGAAAGCAGCATATGCTAGTTTTAAATGTGTAGCTAAATGCTGGACAAGACCTTTTTTCTAACGGTATTTTCTCTTGCCCGGGTATTTTCCCTTTATTAATAGCAATTTATTTTAAAATGAAAGCTGTTTCTAGCAAATGGATCCATGAAACATTGTCTCCCACGCTACTGTTATATGATCTTTCTGTAGATTTGATTTATGGCTTTATTCTGGCAAAACATTCTTGGGGCAAAATGTATATGAGACCATAGATCATCTATAGAAGTCAACTTCTGTGGATGCTGTATTGTTATCCACATAAAACCTTTTGATTCAAAAAGAGATATTAAAAGAAATATTTCCCCATGTGTATATTAATTTCCTTAAAACATAAATATATTTTATTAATTCCTAAGCGTGACATATTCCAGCCATAATAACAGTTTATTACTTTCTAAATCTTTCTTTCTAATAGCAAAACATTATGCTATTTGTGGGTAAGTCAAAATGAAGTAAAAGTCTATGTATGTTATATGACCTTTTAACGTTTCATTAAAAATCATGTTTTCCATAACTGAATGCATATTTCTGATTCTAATAACTACATTAGACAGAAAAGATGGCAAATTAATAAGTAGAATAAAAGCATCAGAGTAGTATCACTGACTACAGAAATTATGAAAAATGCAAGGATGAAAAAAGTTATGATACTTCAACATTTAACATTGAAGGATTACCTCTAAATAATTTATACCTCCAGTGAGTCCACTAGAGATTTATTAGATTTCCTAATAGAAAGTAGAAGCGTGGGATCTCTCATTGGTCTCTGTCAGTGGTGCTCAGCTGGGGCTGATTTTGCCCTCAGAGGACATTTGGCAATGTCTGGAGCCATTTTGGGTTGTCACCACTTGGAGAGGGGCGCACTACTGGGATCGAGTGGATAGAGGCCCAGAATGATGCTGAACATCCTGCAACACACCGCAGAGCTCCCCCAAAACAAAGAATTATCCATCCCCCCTATCAATTGTGCTGAGGTTGAGAAACCTTGGTCCAGATCTGGTTGTTTTCTGTCAGTCACGTAAATTAGCCCGTTTCTCCCTCACTGATAATAACTAAACTAAGCGTTGCCTCAGTGGCAATATAATTAGAAAAAGACACTAAACTGGAATAGCTAATAATGGGTAAGCAGGTACTTAACAATGAGCATAAACATGATACAAAATGTCTATTAACAAATTAATTAAATTATTATTCACCGAAAAGTCACAGTGACTGATTTTTTAATTGACTGGTATGCCTTATATTTGCTTTCTCTTTACTGTTAGTCTTTTGGAGAAGGGTTGAAATGAACAATTGGTGTTCAGAAGGTGAGGGAATGGGGGAAGGAGAAATCAGGAGGCTTGATTAACCACTAATGAGATTCTCCTTTTTTTTTTTTTTTGGTTATTTGAAGGTAGATTGCCTTTTACGTTTATTTAAAATTTAATAGTGGAGTCCATTAGGCCAAAACCTAATTTGAAACATAAGAAGATATTGTAATTTTCCCCCTTAACCAAGAAATGAAATATAATTAAAGTTTAATTCATTTCCTCTTAGGTTTTACACATATATGCTTTGGAGAGTCAAATAGAGGAGCTTATCATTTAATCTGCAATAGTTCAACTCTTGACTTCAGCCTTAAGAATATAATGAAGAAAGGCACTATGTTGACTGAAAAGAAAAAAGAAAGAACAATTTGTTAAGACCAAAAGTTTATAAGTGTCATAATGTATATCTGTTTAGTTATAAACTCAATTTGAAAATTCTCAAATACCTGAGAAGTAATAGGACACAGGAAATTGTATCCTTCACTCTTCGTATTCTAAGCTTCATCATGATATTAACTTGCAATGAAACCTAAAGACACTAATGAAATTAAGCATAAAAGAGAAATAAGGGAAGGTCTCTGGATTAGAATTTAATGTGGAGTTTTAAATTCTGACTTTTCTCAGTTCCTAGTTAAGGGCATAAAGCAAACCACATTATTTATTCATTGTTTGTTTACTCATTTGACAGTTTCTAAAAGGAAGGCTAAAAAATACTAGTGCTTTTTAAACACTTTTCCATGTTATATACTGCTGTGGGACCACACATAAACTTTAAATTAAGACATGGAAATAATTCTTATAAACAACTAAAATACTTTCCTTCAATCATCTATAGGATACATCCCACAAAAATTTTTCTAATATTTTTCTTCATGCTATAATAACAAATACCTAACATAATCTATTATCTAAGGTAATTAATCAGTTTCTGATCAATGTAATATTTGAGAAGGATAGCATGTCTTGGAAGATAATAAATACTTTCCCACTAATGTTTTTCTTATGTTATTCAGGTATAATATATATCCAGATAATTTATGATAGCCAAATACATTTAAATGTATTTTATATATAGAAAATTGCACAAACCTTAAGCGCATAGTTAATTACATATATATCAATATGTCAATTGGTTATACATGTATCCACCACCCAAATTAACATATAGGACATTTGCCCAAAAGTTTGTTTGTACTCAGAGGTACCCACACCTTCTAGGTAACCACTGTTGCGATTTGTATCACCATAGATTAGTTTTGCCTGTTTTTAATCTTCATATAAATGTAACATAGTATGTCTTTTTACATCTGGCTTCTTTTTCTCATCATAATGTTTTGGAGATTTGTCCATGTTTGTGTGTATCAATAATCAATTTATTTAAAAATATCTCAATAGTATTATGTTAAGTTTATCTCTTTTATTGAATTGTTTACAGCTTTTAGCTATTATCAAGACAACTTATATGAAGACTTCTTGTGCTTAAAAGAAATGAGCTATTAAACCATGAAAAGATATGAATGAACCTTAAATGCATATTATTATGAAGACAATCTGAGAAGGCTACATACTGTATGATACAACTACAGGACATTCTGGAAAAGGTAGAACTATGGAGTGGTTGTCAGGGGTTGGTGGGAAGTGGGAGGGATGAACAGGCAGAGCACAGAGGCCTTTTGGGGTGGTGAAAATAGTCTGTATGATACCGTAATGATGGATACGTGTCATTACACATTTGTCCAAACCCACAGAGTGTACAACAATAATAGTGAACCCTAAGGAAAACTACGGAATTTGAGTGACTGTGATGTGTCAACGGTAGGTTCATCCTTGCTAAAAAATGCACCATTCTTGGGAGTGCTGCTGATAATGGGGGAGGCTATGCCTGTGTGGGAGCAGGGAGTATATGATAAATCACTGGACCTTCCTCTCAATTTTATTGTAAACCGAAAACTGCTCTAAAAATACATTTTAAAAGAAAAAAAAAAGATTTCTTGGCTATGTCTTTTGATAGACATATGACTTCATTTATCTTGAATATAGAAAGGAGGATATAATACTGAGCCTAATACTGCCAAAGTTTTCCAAAGTGATCAACTATTTTACACTCCGCCCAGCAGTACAAGAAAGAAAATTCACTCCACATCCTCACCAACACTGGGTGTTGTCAGTCCTTTTAATGTTGCCTATTGTGGTGGGTGGGCAGTGGTATCTCATTATAGTTTCAATTTGCATTTCCATGATGACTAATACACTTTTTGGCCTTTGGATTATCCTCTTCTTGTGAAGTAAGTGCCTTTCCATCTCCGCTTCTGACAACTTTTCTTCACTTTTTTTTTTTTTTTTTTTTTTCTGGATCACAGGGAGCTGCAAAGACTAGAAATATGTCAGATGGTACCAACAGACCAAGGGGTTACCCAGTGGTCTGGCTGCCTGTTTCCATTGGTGCTGGGTTTGTGTGAAGGGGGGCTTCTCCCCAGTTGTCTTCTCAGAGTGGTTCTTCCGGACAGTGTACCAGGTTAATGTCACTTCCTGGAGGAGGGTAGCACTTGCTTCCCTAGTTTACTATCATTGGATTCAAAAGGGTTACTACTCAAATAAAGCAAATTGAAAAGTGGATAACTGAGAGTAACTTTTATTTTATTTTAATTTTTTAATTAAATTTACTGAGGTGACAATGGTTAGTAGAATCATATAGGTTTCAAGTATACATTTCTATAATACATAAATTTTCTCCATAGGCTAGCCCAGTGTTTCCTCAACTGTGTTCCACAGCAGAATATTTAACAGCTATTGCATAAAAAAAATGCCAAATATGTTTGGGAATACTGCACACTATATATTCTCCTTTTGAAGGCCTGTCATTAAAATTAGTGTAGGAGAGGTTCAGAGAAGCCCTACAATAAAGAAACCTACTTAACATAATTTAACCCATTGCTTCATAAACTTACTTGACCATGGAACCATACTTTTTCCACCTTTTTTCCCCTCGCTACACCTACTATTATCTTTCACAATAATGGTTCTGTCCTGCTTCAGACCAATCTTTAGACCAATGTGGAATTCCGTTTGAGTTGGTGGTACTTCATAAAATAGAAATATGTGTTTCCTTGAAAAATATAAATCTCAGCAATGGGTATCCTTACACAATAGTATTAAACTCTGGGGAATCAATGAGATTGTGGTGGTGGTGGGTAGAGAGGGAGAGAAAACCATATCTGGCCACAACGTTTAAGAAAACACGGTACACCATACCACTCACTGAGTTCCAGTCAGCTGTTATTCTCCTACTAACGCTCGTTGCTTCACTGCTTCCCAGTAGTATAGAAATCCCTGTGACACGATGCCTTTGCAATTATATGTTCTGAGCAGATTACTATATATGATAATTAGTATATATGATAATTACTACTTCCCCAGAATTGCTTATAGTGAGAACGCAAATATGTAGTGAGGATACGAAGAAGGTTATACATAGAATCCTAGAAAAGGAAAAAAAACAGAGCAGAGAACCACCCAACAAGACAAAGTCTCTGGGTTATATGCACCCACCTCCAAAATCAACAAGGCTACAAAATGGTATGTGCTGCTCACAAGAGAAACTACTGACTTTGGGTATGAGACATGAAACTAGAACAATATCTACCCAAGCAAGTCTAATTTCATTCATCAGGTTCCCCTTCTGTAAAACAGTTCCATAAATTTTCCTCTCATTCTTTAAAGTAAATCCCACTGAACCTAGTTTAAAATTTCAAAAGTAGATCCAGGGTCACATCCAAGACACACAGTGCAATTTAAAAGGGAAATATAAAACCAATTTCATAACTAAGTGTGAGCACTCATACATTTTTTCCAATCTCAACCACAATAAATCCACTGAACACAATAAGTGCAGGGAGGAGCTACCCCACTAAAAAGAAAACCACACATAACAGGGTGTCTTCCATACTCTTGCTCTTTTGAAATGAGACCATAGTTTGGATTTAAAAGCACACATCTTTTTCCTAACAATTTTCATTTGGCATGATTCATCTGGCTTACCATCATTCTCACTTCGATCCAAACGCAAGTGTAAAATTCACCTACCTGCACAAAACCACATGCTGTGAAGTCTTCAAACAAGGGCAGACTTGGACGGTCTTCTCGATTGATGGTGAGTTTGTACGTGATCAGGGTCTCACCCTGGGCTGGAGATTCATCTACCAGAAGCATTGAGATTTTATTTGTTCCTAAGCCCAGAGGGTAGTTGGCAAAGCTGGAGAGAGAAACATCGATTTAGCCCAAACAAATTCATACATCAATATAAAATGCCTACAGTTTGCATAAGGTCTGTACAATTTCACAAAAAACCTAAAATGTGAAAAAAATATTTTAACTTCTGTTTCATAGTACTTTGGTATGCCAAAAGTCACCTTGCAGAGCAAGTCACATCCCCTCTCTAGTACCAGGAAGGGAACTCATATTAGGTTGGTGCAAAAGTAACTGTGGTTTAAAAGGTTAAAAAACTGCAAAAACCACAATTACTTTTGCACCAACCTAATATTTATTAACCATCTATCAGGGTCATACGTTATCTCATTTAATATTCACAACAACTCCATACAAAACTATGATGGTCCCTGTTTTTATCTAGAGAGACCATGACATCAAAATGGGAAACAAATTGCCCAGAGTCACATGGTAGAATCAGTGTGGGGACCCAGGTGGGTCTCGAATCCTTTTTTTCTTTCTAGTAGACTCTTGGCTCCCAGGGATGACAAGAGCATTTCTTCCCCTGCTGCATGGGAACATGACTATGTTCCTTACAATGGACACGGACGTAGTAGAGGCTCTATTTTCTGTTCAAAGTTCCAAATGAGAGTTGATGACTCTCAAAAGAGTCAATAGAAAAAAATCCCAGTGAGACTACGAAAGTTAGTGTTACTAGGTCCACAAATTGTGACCAACATGTTAATTAAGTAATCAATCCCTGAATGTTCAAAAACTTGAGGAGTTGGGTTGGGGAGAAGAAGGCCACCATTCAGAAGGGTTACCGTATTTTGCAACATATAATGCAATCCCGTGTATAATGCACACCCACCATTTTGGCCCAAACTTTTAGGGGAAAAAATCTTTTGTCTTAATTTTTTAATTTAAATTTTTATTTGTTTACATTTAGATACTTGTTTTTTGTATTATAAAGGAACTTTAGCATTTATTTTTTTAACATATTATGGCACAATAAATTTTATGTAACAAATAATTACAAAACACAAGAACAGATACAAGGTACAAGAAATTTTATGTACCAGTAACAAACATGATATTTACGCATCATAGAAGGCCAAGAACTCTTCGTGGTTGCAAGCTCACCGTAAGTTCAACAAAACCAATTATAGTATTCCAGGGTATTATTTTGCACATGGATATTGTTATTGATTTCTAGAGTCACACACTTTTAACTCACAAGCATAAACAAAAAAATTAAAAACATTTATATAGACACAGAACTAGTACTTCCCATGTATAATGCACATCCTTATTTTTCCCTCACAAATTTGGGCAAAAAGTGCATATTATACACGACAAAATATGGTAACTCTTCGGTAATCTAAAAACATGAAGATAATAAACTAACTTTTCCCTTAATGAGTTCTCTTTAATATTTCATATCACAAGATACACTGTTGTTACAACATAGTTACCAAGATTCGATACAGAGACTGCTAATAGATCAGTAAAGCACTGATGTGTGCTTCTAAACCACATGACACCTAAAATGCGGAAAGACCTCACACTCTGGCAATCTCTCCAACGCTCTTGTGCCTTGTCCTTTCTGAGCCACCTTCAGAAATTGCTTCAAATGTCTGTCCCCCACTATGATGTCTTCTCTCAGCCCCTGCAGGGTCCGCATACCTTGGCCCTGACCGTTCTTGCAGGTACACCTTGCACTGACACTTAGAAGTCTCCGCTCCAATTGTCACTGTTACCACATCAAAGGGGACTTCAGAGTAATAATCTTTGATCTTCGGGTGAAATTCAGGCTTTAGTTCCAAGGGTGGATGTGTGAAGATCTGCTTGATATGACATTGTATGTCTTTATCTGTTATTAAAAAAATACAAAAGCAATGACAAAGAAAAGACAACTGTTCAGAGTTGATTGCTGGCTTCAACTGGATTTTCTATTTGTCAAAGTTTGTAGAATTTGCCTCATGTAAGAGCTGTTTACTTCAGTTGGTGTTCTACACATCATATTTTTTGCTCAGCCCTTAAAAGTTTACAGGCACAGAAGGTGGGAAGATGTCTCTCCAGTGGATTGATAACATTTGCACTTACTGCATCAATCAAGCAATTGTGTCAATGGGATAATGACTCTGAAGGTAGTGATAGAAGGGCACCAGCAGGGGATGAGGAAAATTTCTTAACGGGGAGTGTCATTTCTGCCATTGGGTTCGTATGGTAGCTTATGGGCAGTAGGGTAGAGCAAAGACTGGGAACTCCAGTATTATACCAACCACTCAGACACAAAACCACCTGAAGCCTTGTCTCTGCACCAGCCACCTCAACCTAAGAAAGCCCGCTGAAGTATAAGAAGGAAATGCTATATTCTGCTCAGTCCTGTTACAGAACTTAGCATATCACTTCATACCATTAATTCTAAGCCATTTTAAGAATGTTTCCACTTGTTAGAACAATTTTTACCAAAGTACCTCGGTAAGAAAAAGGAAAAATAGCTATGTAGGCACATAGACCAGCCACTGCTAAATTATGTTGTGTTCATATTTGGAATAAACAAATTACTCAAAAGAAGCTTAGCAAATGTTATTCAAAGAAATATTGACAGGTATTTTGTTCCATAAGTACTTTTCAGTAGATAACAAAGTTCTAGTAAAGATAAACAGGGAATTCTATAGAAATCGGTAAAAAGAAAGTATCCTTGCATTGCCTTTAAATATTCAGTAATGTTTAACAACATAGCGACAAAAAGGATAACAAAATTTGCTGCAGAAACTTATACAACTGAACTTAAAGAAAATACATTATCCTACTTACTGTTGTCTCTTCCTCTATTTTTATACAGTGATCACAATGCATTTCCTAAAATCAAACCTGATTTTATTTTTTTAATGGTTTCTCCTCACCTCCAGAAACCATCAAAGTCCCTAACAAAGGAGACAAGGTATTTTACAGTCTCTTCTTTGTCTTCCTGTCCAGTTGCATCTCCCATTATGTCCTGGACTTTGTGCTTCAACAATACCCATTTTTTATTTCTTTGACAGCCATGGAGATGTACCACCAAATCCATAGCAATGGATACCACCAACCTTATGAATATTTTATTCTAGTTCTGGAAATTAGGCCTCAGTATAACTCCCAATAAAATTTTTAAGAACTGTATATTTCTGACACACATTCTATGGTTTTTCTTAGCCAGTGGAAGAAAAAACACAACTTGGGTATAAAGAAAGAACAATAATAATACAATAGATATCGTATAAATTCACTGTAAGGGGAAACTCAATGAAAAAAAAACAACAGCTAGTAATTTGGTTGAATAAGTTAGTAAATTGAGTAAACTAGGTCCTTGATTAATTTTACTTGTTACCAAAGATTTTATCTGGCTGATAGATGCAAGTAGATTGCATCTATAATTTCAACGGTCATACCAGCTCCTAAACTTTGTATAATAAATAAGGAAAAAATAAAAGACTGAGGATGAGATCGTGTTACTAGATTTCATCTTAAAAAGAACCACAGTGTTTTATTCTAGTTAACCACTTATTAATAATGTATTCATTTTTTCATCCAAGTTTTTTTCCCAGTATAGTCTATGTTTGAGACACTGAGATAGCACAGTAAAACCAGGTTATTGTTGGTCGTGAGAGCTGATTGAAGTGGAGATTGTGAATCCAACATAACACTTTAAACGAGCTGAAGTTCAGGGGTATGAAAAGTGCTTTGGAGAGGACCATTTCCTCTCAAAAGGCAAAAAGGGAATTTAAATACTTGCGCTACACTTTTATGCCCGGAACCAGTAAAATCAATAACAAAGTGGAAGGTTTCTGTTTTCAAAATAGTAATCATAAGAAGCTGTACTTCAACTTAATAAGATATATGAGAAACCGTCCCTGAGAGTTCATTTCCCTGGAGTTTATACTTCCACTTAATAGTGAAAGTTTCCAACGGGGTTCTCCCATTGCAACACGGAAACTCAGCCCTACGTGAGATGAAACGTGGAATCATATTTTTAAGCAAGATTTTAGCAAGTGTTTGTTTTTGATTTTATCAGAAACTCCACCTCTGGCTTCAGTGCTGCATCTGAGACCCCTGCTTGAAGCCGATATAGTCCTGACATCATCTTCAAGTGAACCATCAGTGTCGCTGCCTACAAGCACCTGTGTTTCCTTGGCATCCTTCCCGCCCCAATCCCAAGTCGTCTCCGGCCAGTTTACCTTAGATCTACAGAGAACCCGGCATGAGGTATGATGGTAGCAGTCCGTTTAACCTACTTGGCAAGTATATAAGGGAAAGCTGTTTGAAGATTTGGTTGCTTTTCATGTGTTTCTTTTAACTGGAGAATTTTATTGCCCTCTTGAGGGATAATCATAACTCATATTGAATAAGAGAATAGCCTAACTCTAAAAGATAATCCCACCTGTTCTGATTCATCATTAACTTATTTTAAAAATCTTATGCCATAAGAGTAGGAAGATTGATTATGAAGACACAGGCCAGACTAGCTTTTATAAATATAAAAACATGAAGAAAGTTGTAGAACTTATCTCACATATTCACTTCCTCCACACCATGTTACCTGCGAACTGAAAAACATGAGATCATCCCCTCATACAGTCGCTTCATTTTATAAATGAGAAAACTGAAGACCAAAGCGGTGGAGTGGCTTTCCTGATGCGGCATCAACCCAGAGCCTAACGTACAGTGGACTCTTGACAAATGTTCATTCTCATCTTCCTCCTAGTTTTCCCACTACGCACTAAGCACCTGTCTCCTAAGACAACTCAGTAGCATGGATTTTTCTAGAAGTAGGATATTGACTGGTAACTGCAGGGAGGGAACAGTGTAAATACTACCTGTTATCTTTGCCTGATTAGCAATACCTTATTTAAAATGCCATTTTTCTTTAATTGGATGTATTTGTTGATTCTATTAAACCATGTTACTATGTAACCTCTCATTCTACCCTAAATTTAATGAGTGCTAAAACATAAGGAATCATTTAAATTGTATTTTAGAAGATGCAACTTAGATTTATTAAATTAGAAGACTTTTATTTACAATACATTAGACCTTTGTTCATAATTTTTTCAGCTTTAATGTTTTACGAGACTAGATGTTTTTTTATTTGTGAAAGGCTAAATTTTCTAAGTGCATGTTTTAGCATCAATTTATATATATATATATATATATATATATATATATATATATATATATATATATATATATATATATATGTTTTAAAATGTTAAAATAAAACATTGTCAAAAGACAAACTTGCTAAGTAGAACTCCCATTTTTCCTCCATATTTTTTATAGGATAGTAAGATAACTCATGAGCTTTGAGCAAAGAATCTGAAGACCCAGCTTCGTGACTCAGCTCAGGCATTTAATAGCCCTGTGATCTTGGAAAGCTAATTTAGACTCTCTAGAATGATCTCTTTACAAGACTACTGAAATAATGCTGAGCCTACAGAGTGAAGAAAATTATTTAAAAATTTTAAAATCTATATAATACTTGAAATGTAATATATATATATATATATTTCTTCTTGATTATACATAGGTAAAAAAATTCATGAATTTTAAGAAGACATACTGAAAATTAGCTTAAAAGCTCTCAATCGCTATTAAAAAAATTAACTCAAGTACTATCCATTATATCAACAATCTGGTAGAAAAAGAAGTCACTGTATGGTGGTGAGAATCCTACAAATCAATGGGTAAAGCAGAGGAGCCAAGCTTTTCCACTTGAGCAGCCTCCGAGGTAAAGCCTTAGCACCCACAGGATCCCTCAAAATGAGTTTGGAAGTCACTGACCTCAAACAAACATTAACAACAAGCATTAACATTTCAGGTTCAAAAATAGAAAATTAAAAAAAATCTTCTTATGCAAAAGTGATAGATACTGACTCATTCAGAAGCCTCATAACTTCTGAAAATTTACTGAAAATATATCAATAGCCTCAGGATACACAAATTGGATAAAATGATGATTTATTCTAAGCAGGGCTGAGCCTGTTAACAATGCTGCCAAAACACTTCCACTGGCACTCACCATCACTGCAGCGCACTTCTTTGGTTCCATTCACAATTTGTGGAACCGCAACTGAAAAGGAAATGTAAATCTGAATTAAAAACTGTTAATCAAAAGTAACAGAATGCATATTCGGTAATCTCAAATACAGCATAATTTCGTAAAACATTGTATTAGAAATGCAAACTTGAATTAAAAATCATTGATCAAAATTAAAAGAATGCATATTCAGTAATCTCAAATACAGCACAATTTAATAAAACATTTCATTATTTAACAAAACATTTTATTATTTCACTTTATTACATCAGAAAGTACTTCTAAGTTAAACTGAAACCTACAGTAAAAACAAAAGAAATTATTTGATTCAAGTCTCAAAAGAATGATTATTTCAAATAGGAAAATATTAAGGGAGAAAAATAAATGGTCTAAATGCCACTCATTGCCTGAAGGTGAACTCTCAAGATTCCGTCTATAATAGTTCTATAATCCTATGACTATAACGTCCCAAATTATCAGAATTACAGAAATTCCATCCAGTTGGTTCATTTGATATTTACTCTAAGATTCTGAACTCAACCAAACATCTATCTAAAATACTCTTTCATACATATTTATGGTACAATGGGTGAATAAAAACACTCAGAACACAGGAGTCATTCATTTTAAAGAGCAAAAAAATGGTGGGAGAGAGAAAAGTCAGAATATCAGTTCATCATCAGTTCTTCACTGGACCCACTCGAATATTCTATTGAATCAGTGATTCTCAAGCTTTAGCACGCTTCAGAATCGTCTGAAGGGCTTGTTAAAATACAGGTTGCTGAGCCTCATATCCAGAGATTCTCATTCAATAAATCTGAATTTTCCAAGTTTCTCAGGTGATACCACACACTGAGAACAACTGGATTGAATTAAACCTTGATTTGTAATAGGAAAACTTTGATTTTTTTTTTTTTAAATTATAGACACGGTACTTTTTTTTTTTTTCTTCAAATTAGAAATATTTTCTTACAACAAAAAGCTCAGATATTCTTTAGATTCTTTAGAAAGAAAAAATTAGAAAATCACATAAAATCCAAGACAGAAAAAAATTAGAAGTTAGAGATAAGATTAAAATCACCATTAATTATCCTTGAGGTTCATGTTTTGTGCAGGCAATTGTTTCATTTAACGATAGATCCTAAACATCTTTCATATCACAGATATCCTTCTACAATATTAGAATGGCTTTATAGCATTTTATTGGATAACTATAAGCTTAATTTATTATGCAATCCACTATTATAGCAATAGTGGTAGTTTCTATTTTTTCATTTATAAATAATTTATATAATTGAGTTTTGTATACATTTTTAATTATGTCCTTACAATGAATATCTAGAAGTTAATTTTCTGGTATGTAAGAATAACTTTAAAGTTTTTCTTGTATTATATGTTGGTAAATGTCCCTTTAGGAAAGGTTGTTCTAGGCTGAAGATATTTTGTCACTAGAATCCCAAGGAAGGCAGCCTGGCTAGAGACTGCTGGCCCTCGTGAGATAATCCCACAAGACTGGGCGAACCTCGGCCTTGGTGAGGTCATAGAGAGTAGGTAAGATAGTGCACAGTGGAAGCCTGACCTTGTGGCACTTTCAATTCCCCAGAGAGACATTAAGCATCATGAACTGAAGATTATGGATGGACTTGATGGAAGATAAAATAGGGTGGTACTTCATATGTGGGTCTGACAAGGATGGAGCCCAGAAGGCCACAGATTTAAGGACAGAAACAAAGCTGGGCACTGACCTCTTAGGTAGGTTTGGTTTAGTGTAATTGTTAACAGAGTGAGCTATCAGCTGCTTCACATATAAGCTTCTTCACATAATTTCAAGCAAGTTACAGAATCTGTCTGTATCATCTGTCAAATAGGAGCAATAATCTCATAGATGATCAAAAGCTAATATGCATACAGGGCTTAGAATAATGCTTGGCATTTGGTACACAATAGATGTTTACTGCTATTATATAAAAAAAGAAAGGTTGTTCTAATTTATACATCCACTAACGGCATTACAACACTTATTTCTCTATACTCTCCTCAACTTTATTAATTTTAAGAAGAAAAAGCTTTCCGAATTTGAAGGACATAGCATTCCTTGCTTAATTCTCATTTTTGATTACTAATGAAGTTAAACAATTTTTATACATGTTTTCGCTCACGCAATACTAATTTTCCTGTTGAATTAAGTGTAACTATCCTTTTACCTTTTTTACGTTCAGTTGCGTCAAATGGCTCTTGTGGTTTTTCAATGTTCTCATCCTCTGCGAAAGAATTCCTGCAAATGCAATGCCAAACAACTCTGGATCAATGAAATAAACAAAATTCATGGAAATTACATCTAACACACTATCTTTTTTATGTGTGGGCACAGTTATTTTGATGAACACAAAGAAACACTTTCTGGATTTCATTCCTCAAAACTGGCAATCTTGCCTCAAGTGAGGTGGGTGGAAATCTCATCATCTCCAATCAGCAGGAGCACATTTGAAGAAAACCAGGGCAAAAAGCGACGCTGCCATCCAAAAGTAATCAATTCTGATAGCCTGGGTCCAAGAGAAGTGCTTCAGGAACACGCATTCTTATTGGAATCTGTTTGGCTAAAGTAACACAGTCTTGAAGCAAGAAGCCTTGGAAACTCTGAGGCACAGACTGAGAAGAACATACGTACACTCTAAGAAATAGAAGTGTACCACGCAGAAAGGCTTGCCAAGGCTTCTGTCCTTAAACTCTGATTAATTATAGTGAAATGGTAAGGGTTAGTTATAGCTGGGTGTGTTTCCCTCATTTTTCTCTTGTATAACTAAAACTAAATGCTTGGCGAGTTTGCCCTTTAAATCCTGAAATCTCGTACCAAAATAATCTAAATTGCAGACAGAAAAATTGCTGGTCCTGATCGTAGAGAACACTGGACAGGATGTGACTTGAATTTCCTGCGCTGTGTTGTACATCTCCATTTCTACTCCAGCAAAATAGAGATAACAATACTGGCCTAACTTCACAGGGATGATACAAGAATTTAATCTAATGCTCTGTGCTTCATTATATTTTATAAATATTTATTGTCCCAGATATGTGCTGGGTACTGTGGTAGAGAAGAGATGAATAAGCCATATGCAATTCCTTCAAAATATAAACATCAGATAGGAAATTAAGAAAAATCAAGTAATTAAAAATGTTGCTAATGTCGGGAAGTGTGATAATTTTACTGCAGTTTTATTTTTGTCATACACACACACACACACACACACACACACACACACACACACAAAATGAAGTCATTAGGGCTAAAAAAATGATGTCCAGGACTTTCTTTAAAATACAGTTGACCCTTAAACAATGTATGGGTTAGGGGCACAGACTCCTGTGCAGTTGAAAATCCACATATGACTTTTAACACCCCAAAAATTTAACTACAGTCAGCCTTTCACATCTGAGGATTCAACCAACCACGGGTCGAAACCAGCATTTTCACTCTGCAGTTGGAAATCTGCCATTAGGAATCTGCTCTTGGGAATGTGAAAATATTGCTTTCAATCTGGAAAGTTGAATCTGCCGATGGGAAATCCAAGTATACTAAGAGTGGAGTGTATTTATTGAAAAAAATCCACTGTAAGTGGACCTGTGCAGTTCAAACCACTGTTGTCCAAGGGTCAACTATACTATACTTCCCTCCTCCCAGGGAATGAAGAAATGTAGGGACACATATTTTTAACTGAAGTTTCATTGGGTGCCAAGCCAAATTGAAAAGAAGAAAATCTTTGAATTCATAAGAAGCAAAAACTCTAAGTGAAACTCATAAAAGAACACTGAAATGCACATAAACTGAATTTTGGAAACATTACTATCATAATTGGAGGAGATGGTTTCTATGTCAAGGCATCCAGTGGTAATTTCTTATTTAATTTTGTAAACAAATTATGTTTTGAAAATGTGGGTTTTCATGGAAAGCAACATACACTTGCAACTTTATTTCCAGTGAAGTGAAAGTTATCAGAGAGTGCACAAACATGGATTTTAAGATTTTGCTCTGTTCAGATTTACACTATTCTGTTGGGACCTCTGATTCCGAACCTCGGGGCATAGACATAACATACACCTTCTCTAACTGTTGCTTTTCTTACTTTGTTTCTCCTCACCTTGTTGTCACAGGCAGATAATCTTTATTTAAAAGGAAGGATGAAGTCATTAAACCTCACAAGTAGTGTAGGTATGTAAAGCTAGCTTCTTCTGTAGTAAAACAAACAAACAAACAAAAAACAAAAACCACAACTGGAGGGGACCATCGTGAAGGGCAGTGATGAATGACTACACGTGACCTCCCTGTCTGCATGATGTACTGGAATACAGCACGGAACCGTGGGCAAGAAGGTCACCTCTATTTCTAATCGCTATGTTCATTGAGTAAATGATTCATCCTCTCACCACCTCAGTTTCCTCATCTGGAAAACATGTATGATATGCATTCTCCTTGTGATACCACATGGATGATAATTAAATACCCACATGCTCACAGGTACATCTGAAAATAATTAGAATTGAGTATTCTTTCTTCAAATGTTCTAAGAGCAATTTACCTAATTGCTTCTTGATAAAGATTTAAAGTTTACTCGTCTCAGGGTTAACTTCAATAAATCTTTCAAACTTATTTAGCTTTTCCTATAAAAGAAAGAAAATATTTCTCTCATTGTTGATGTTAAAGTGACTTTTGATAGTATAGAACATGAAAAGGCAGGTGTACTAATATTTACTACCTACCTGCACGGCAGCATGCAAGACACCGTGCAGTACATGGGTGTTATCGTATATAATCCTCCTGATATGATCCATGGTAGGTAGTATAACCCATGTTTCACAGATGTGGAAACTGAGTTCCAGAGGGGTCAAAACATTTCCTGTCATAATTAAGACACTCCAAAGTTAGGGTTTTTGAATCCAAGTCTATCTGATTCAAAGAAGTCCTGACATTTTGTAACTCCATTGAACACTGACCATTAGTAACTTCCCTTATTGGAAGGGAATGAGTTAGAGTTAGGGTTAAATTCAATATTCTGAATTTAGGGCAACTTAATTGGTTAACTTTACAACGTATGTGGAGCTTGAAAAACAAACAAACAAACAAAAATCTCACTAGCTTTCCAAAGCTTGCGTATCTCAAGGGATCTTAAAGTTACAAACAGTACTTAAATAGGCTCCTTGGTAAATCAAGTCTGCTCTTCCTCCACGGATAATGACAAATGGAATAGTTCTGGATTATTTCAGGGAATGCAAGCAACTAACAAAGGGGCATTGAGCTACATTATTTAAAGCCTAATTTTCAAACAAACAAAACCTTCTGTCAGATCTACTGCTTCTGAGTCCTGAGGGAATAAGGCCAACTTCATAAAATTGCAGCTGTTAAAGTGAGTTCTTATCAATGGAAGATGTCCTAAGAATTCTTCAAATATATGATTATTTGTATTTTCGAATTAGAGGAAAACAATGTTTCCTGTAGAACTGCTTTCATTATCTCCTAAGACAGAAGGAAATAAAGTAAAGTGGTAGAACAGAAGCCATTCCTGAGAATGAGGGCAACAGACAAATGATTACAGCATGGCCATTTCGTCTTTCATCTCCCTAGGAGGTGTAGGTTTACCTGTTTTCCTGGCAATTGAAATGTCAAATAGTCCCTTAATTCCATCATATAAAAAAAGAAACAGACTTAGTTAAAGGCTTGGGCCCTGCCCTTTTCACCAACTACAGGAGGTGTTAATATGTTCACCTGGCCCATCCTCCCTCTCATCCCCTCGTCACTACCTCTCATTAGAACAGAAATGGACATGGGAGGCCAAAAAATTTTTCTCCCTGTCAAATGTTTCACTCTGAGAGTCTACCTCTCTTTTTTTTTTAAAGTTCTAATCTTGTGGCAGAGACAGACATATTCAGATAGGTTTTGCCCAGAGTAAAGTCATGCCTCAAAAACTCTAAATAATTACTTATGCCATCTTGGGCTCCAATTCTGACTGATAGATCATAAAACAAATCTCACCTAATTCATTCCATCTGATGCTACCATAATTTAAGGATAAGACATATATATATATATATATATGACATACACACACACACGTATGTATGTATCATAGAATAAAATTAGATTGAAACTTTGAGTTTTAAACATTTCTTTAGAGTGGAGTCAAGTCCTGTTGGTTGAAAAACTGTTGGATGTATTTTTGTTACAGTGTTTGAAGACCACTAGAATCATTATGGTTTCAGTGTTTTAAAGAAGCTCATTTTCCAGAGCATGAATTTTTGGACACACTTGTTTTTGTTGCTTTCTTTAATGTAGGCAAAGCCTTTTGAAATCAATCTTTAGACTAGAGATTTTTTTGGATTGCACAATTCAAATTTGTGGCTATCTTACCATTCCAGTGGATATAGCTGTGTCTTTTTATTCAGGAGCTGAAATTGCTCAAACACATTTAAAAGAGACCAGTATTGGGTCAGGATTGAACCAGGTTTTCCCATAGGATTTGCCAGATCATAAAGTTCACGCATCCAAGATTGAATCCCAGGACTAGTTGATGGGAAGAGCTGAGAAGGAATATTCAAAGACAGAATATCAGAATAAGTATGAACAATAAATTATAATGTGTTACTAGGAAAGGCTTTATATTTATTCAGATATTTAAAAAATCAGATGTTTATTAAAAATCCATTTTCAGTACTATAATTTAATTTTCTGTGCACTTGTCAAGGTAAATGCCACTTTTAATAAGGAACTAATTTTGTTGATGATCATATTTCCAAATAGGGTGAGTTTTTGCTCTCTTTTCATTCAATGTTAGTGGATTTCTCTTTCCTATGGAAACCTGAAAACAGCTAAATAAGAGTGACTCAGGCAGCAGGAAGTATAAGGAGAAATGCTCTTGGGTTTAAAGTGAATTATATCAAGGTGAATGATGTTAATCCTACCAAAAAATGTCTATCGTTATTCTCTTTCGACTCTGAAAGCCAGGAAATTGGGGTGTACTATTTCTCCTGCAAAATAATTCTTCAGTTCTTCCTCACATTGTGCCAAGTGATGTTTTCGACCTTCACAATATCCTAAATTATGAATTCCTGAAGAATGAGGCCAGCTCTCTTTGATTATCTTTGTATAGTATTGAGCCAAACTGTCATGAATGTAATACTTACTATATTTCAATTAATTAAAATGATAATCCATGCATTAAATTATCTTTGCAGCAATAAGCTTACTTTAAATCCTCCAAAATATGGGGCTACATTGTAAAAATAAGTGTCAGTCACTAATTAACTTAGTAAATTAGTTATAACATAAAGTTAGCATATGAATATATAGATTTTTTTTTAAGGAAAATATAAATGTTTAATGCAAACATAGTAATAAATTATCAGTGGGGTTTTAAAATGCTATTTAAGCAGATATTTTGTATAAGCATATTTATGAGGAAAAATACAAATTCATTACAATCTATAGAAGTGGCAGAACTAGAAACAAAAAAAGTACTGAGAATGCACATATATGTATAAATTGTTCTTTGATGTTGACCAATAAATTAACAAAACCCAAGAAAACACACAAAGAGAAAATAAATGTCATTTATTCTTTTAGGCTGAAACCATTAAGTTATAATTATTTATATTTTCTTTCTTTGTATTTTGTTAGTTTGCTATTGAATTACAACAAATTAAGATTTAGGTAGTTTTCCAAAATATTGTTGTTATATTCAATACTATTTGATTTTTCACAAACAAAAAGAGTATAATATGCAGGAAGAAATTTTGCTTACATGTAAATATCCCAAAGCAAAAAGCAAAACTTTCTTAAAAAATTTGGACATTTCCCCCGTATAAACTGTCAAATCCTGGCAGTTATACTAACCCCATATTCTTCTACTTTTAGTAAGTCACATACTATTTGCAAACTATTAAAGAATATGGATTTTGTTCATCTTAATATTTAGATCTCTGAAAAGAGGAAGAGAGCTTACAAAGATTTCTGCTTCACAAAAAAATATCTTCCCCTAGGTTGAAGTCAAAATCACATAGTTTATGGCTGATTTACTATAATCTCGGTAATCAAGAGGAATCAAATATCATTTTTGCTTTACCAGTTGGTATTGTCCCAAACTCCTAAGTTCCTTTATAAAAGTCATAATTGAGTTAATCTCCTCTAAAGACAGGCAGTGATTTAGTTCCTTTTGATAGTTTTCACCCTATAATAGGAAGGAAAAAAAAACAACCCAAGCAATTACTACAAAATCAAAGCACATTTAGCCCAGTTGCTGCCCACTTCATAAACCAATCAAATTCTGAACTCTATAAATAAACAGCGGAGCTAATTAATGTTAAATAACACATGGTAACTTCAACTTGTAACAACAGTGTCTGAATATAAGAGAACTTCATATTTGACAAAAAGGACCTTAGTGAAATCGCTCAACACGGCTTTGCTGGTTGGGGACACAGGCCCGTGAGGGCGGAATGTGAGTTTGGGAATCAGAAGAGTCTCCTTTAGTCTTCAGGTATTGGAGATGGGAGCAGATATATAGAGAACAATATTGAGTATTCTGCACAGATTTTTGAGGCACCAAGAAAACTCGTATTAACATACCATAAAAATCAACGAATGCCACTCTGAAGCATTACACCCTAATCAAAAGCATCTAACCAAAGATGTTAACCAGATGTGAATGCTTAAAAAAATTAGTATTATAACTCAGGCCCCTTGATGTCCATCTGGAACACTCTCTGCTATTCTAGACTGTCTCCTAAAAGTTCTAGTGTTCCTTTCCAAGTATCCTATAACATATAATATATATTATTCATAATATTCACAAACATTCCTTAGGAATTAGGAAATGCTTTACTTCGCTTACAACCCATAATTTCATCATAATCAGTCACTCTTATACTTAGTTGACACAAAAACAATATTAGTCCTCTGGTCAGAAAACTATTAAGAGGTATATTATAACTGATACAAATTACTTACATATGAATTACCAAGTTGCTTAAACACACAATAAAAAAATGGCACCTTATAAAAAATGACTTGAAAAATAATGTTTGTCAGGGCATAAATATGCACTTACCTTAAATACACCCGATCTGTAAAGTCTCTGAAATATCTCAGAAAATATGGAAAGTGAAGATTCATTAGAGAGGAGAAAATTGAAAGTGTCTTTTAAAAGGAATTCTTCTGTGTTTTGGTCCTCAAAATCCATATTATCATTATCTTGAAAATTTAAATGCTCATGCACCTGTGAAAAAGCAAAGGCCCAGCAAATGGTTTTCACTAACTCGCTTTTAATGCAGTGGGATAACTTCTAAGACACCATTCATTTTCTGTTGGATTGTAGATCAGAACTGACATCTAGTGGTCTTTTAGGAGGTCAACAGTTTCATAAAATGTAAGCAATATTCTTTTGAATACACAATTCTTTATAAGAAAATTAACTCATGGGTCAAAGTTACATTAGTTTGACTTGGAACTATTGTTGAAGAATTTGTGTTCATGGAAGATAATATATAACATTTCTGAACAATAAGTTTTCAAGAGCTAAGACAAACTAGTAGACGTGTGTAAAATAATGAATAAATGACCATTAAAAGACATAGTTTCATAACGTTTCAAACTTTTATGGATAAATGTTTGAGCCACATATAATGTAAGCATATGTGAAGTTGAAATCTGGTTGCACGTAATTTTATTTTGTTTCTCCTCCTTTCTTCCCACTCCGTATACCAAAATAAAGCTCTGTATAGGCTAATTCAAGCAGTTGTTGTATAATCTTCTTGCCATGAAGGGCTATTTTAGATTAAAAACATGTTGGATGACATGATCTGAATGAGTTAATTTGGTTTGTGAGGAAGTAAAAGGATCAGAGTATATAAAAAACACTCTTCAATGTACACATAGTTATACTAGAAAGAGCGTATATTTCAAGGAAATGCCTGTGGCCTTTTAAAATATAGGCTAATTTTAAACTAAATATCTATGTGTAAAGAATAAGAGTTACCTTTTTTATAACACCATGTGAACAAGCTGGGTGATCTGTTATTTTCTATTATCTTAATGTCGTTTTTCTACATTAACACATACGTAGCTTTATGCCACATTTATTTCTTAAACAGTGGTTGAACCATAGGAAAATCCATGCGTGTTCTAGGTGGATGAGTGAGGGCTGGACTCAATCACACATTCTCCACACACCAGTTAATTCTCTGAACCACCGTAAATAGACGCCTGTAGTAAGTTTAATGCAAGTTTCTAGTTAGTGATTGGTTACTATGAAAACACACACACACACACTCCCTTCAGCAAAAGGTGGAAGCTCACGTGAGGCCTTTGCACACTCACCTGCATTACTACAGGGGACCTGAGACTGCCATACCCAATATCAAAAGTCAAAAGCTGAAAACATAATCTGCATCTGAAATCAAAACACAAGGTCACATAAATATATATTCTACTTGCTTCATTTACTCTACTATTAGGTATTATATTATTAATAGTCACTATAGCTAACATTTCAAGATCTGTACTAATTAAAAAGAGCAGTGGCTTGGATAATATAAAATTGCATGCAATTCATGCTTGGATTTGGAATCTGTTTTCTTCATTACAGAAAATACAAATATATCTAAAGTATTCACAACACATTAAACTGAACAATGAAGTTATTCTATGAAAACTTAGATGTGGAGAAGGAAACGCTCCTAGTCATACATGCCAGACATTCTCATTCACATATGAAGCATGATAAAACTTAACTGGTCACCTCCCAGTTTTGACATACTAGCCTTAGAAAAAAGACATTAAATTATATTCAAATAAACTGAGATAAGGAGAGAAGAGTTATTGGATTTTGTTAATGAACGTCTATAAATATAAATATACCTAGTCAATGGTAAGTATATATGATAGAAATAGCTGAGCTTGAAAGGGGCTATGATTTAAAAATTAACTTAAATGACTGCTTTATTTCTTATTACCACTATTTAGACACTAACAGGTCTATAACATGCTCTGACGTATTAGGATCTACAAATTAGGAAACACGGGTTTAGAAGTTCATATTTGTATCCTGATACAACATTTTCCAAGTAGCACCTACTTAAGATATATTTTCACTAAGAATCATTTCTTAGAGGTAGGTTTTTTTTCAACGTTAAAATTCATTTTTACCTATCAAAGGCCTTTGGTCCCAGGGTAGATGTTTCACTGAATAGTTCCGCTGCGAGCAGAAGTTTGCTAATGGCGTCCTTCATATTATCAAAAGCCTGAAGAGGTGAACTGGCTCTCAGGAATGTATCAAAAAAGGTTTGCAGCTGTGAACGAAGTAAAGAATTTCTATGTTGGAACAACATCTCAATTTGTCTGTCAGTTCCAAGGTGACCAATTTGAAAGATTCCTTCAGGTTATCTCTCTTTGTCACACTCAAAAACACTCCTTAAGTAGGAAGAGGTGATCATCTCAGGCATATGTATACTATATGTCATATACAGAAAGAGTATGTAATATACAGGAACTGTATTATTTAATGAATATATCATATACATAATATATAACATGTATATATTGTGTACATTTAAAAAAGATATTATAAGTCTTTCAATTGAATATGGGGTGCCTCTACTTCTTGTAATTTCAATTATGTTAGAGGTGCTTACTCCATTCTTTTCTCTTTTTGTGCATCTAACCATGGAGAGTGAAGTGGAATGATAACAGGGCTTGTGATCAGAACTCCCCAGTTTAATTTGTGACTCTACCAATTAGGTGATCTTGGACTTGCAAATCAACCCTCCAAATTTTGTGTCTCTCTTAAAATGGGTTAACAACTACCAACCAGAGTCTTGTGAAACCAAATGAGAAGAAAATGTATTTGAAATCCCCTGTAAAGTATGGGGAAAAGCTTTTCATTAGTATTACTTTTCTGCACATACCAGAACAAAAATAATTATATCAAAGTTGCTTCTTCACAGCATTTTGCTATGGGAGATCTAGCCAACTACTGAAGAATCTAACAAAATCTCAGTGTCCTCCTGACATTTTAATTTAAGTTTTCACATGGACAGAGAGGATAGGTCAGTATTGCAAAAGGGGAATGAAGCTCAGGTTTATATCTTCTTGGAAATATTATAGTTAGTATCACAAATGGCTATTTTTAATTGCTTAAATATTAAAACAATTGCGACAAGAAATCTACTTCTCGAGGATGCTATAAGACAAATCTCATATTGATTCATAGACTTTGAATAAACATACTCTTTCAAAGTTGAAGAACAAAAAAATATTTTTTTTAAAAACATGAAGCAGGTATTCTACCCATGTTTTGGAAGAACAGACTAAACCTATCTGAACTACTTTAGACTGCAAAGGGAAAAACTTTTGTTGCCATGATAATGAAGGACAGATATTGGCACAAACACCTGAGGGAAATGGTAAATGGATCTTTAAAACACACAAGAAAAATTCACCCAAGAGAAACAAAAACTGACTTCATAAACTTTTACCAGCTTAAAAACAGAAACCTAATGAGATACACACTTTAAGACCCTATGAACACATCATTAGCTTTGGCAACTGGGATGTTTTTCCATTTCACTGAGGAAAATGAATGTAATAATTGTACAATCAAAAGAAAACAAATTAATGCTAACACTGAAAATGTTAACACCCTTGAGTCAAAAAACAGAGTAACATTATGTTTTTCCAAATAAAAGTAACTCATCATATTTCACTGAGTTGACCATATTATGTAGAGTTATTAATATTATTGCATTTTCCCATTTTAATGTTTCCTGAATATCACCAAGGTCAAGGTTAATAATTTAAGAAAATTGGAAATGTTTGTGTAGCATCTAAGACATTTAAGATTATTAGATTATATCCTCCGTGGAAAAAATAATAAGCAAATTAATGTCTTAGGGTTATATTTATTCTTCTACTGTGGAAGTGATTACGTCTTAATTTCTGACTATAACAGTGAGCATTGCCTATGGGCTGCCAGTACATGAATTCAGTACAACTTTTGTGAGAATTTTACCACATGGGAAGCACTGTGCTCTCATCTTTGGGGGATAAGTATGTAGCACGGTTGTAACACTACAGACTCTAGAGGCACAAAGTCCCACATTTAACTTTGGCTCTACCCTGTTACAGCTACATTGTGAGACCTTGTGAGGTTAATCAGAGTATCTACTTCATAAAGGCACCGCTAGGGTTAATGAAAGAATGGACGTAAGTTATACCGCCACCCGCACAGGTCAAGACTCAGTACATGTTAGCACCTTTTATGAATTAAAACAAGTCCATAGCCATTTAAAGGAAATTTCAGTTAAAGTAGTTGTTGAATCCAGATTCTCAGAATGCAATGCATGATTTGAGAAACTCAAACTGCTTCTGGGAATTCAAACATTTGTTTCAGCAACCAAAGAGGAACATTTAAAAAGTATACGCTAAGCCCTTCAATAGAAATGTTTAAAAGAGAGAGAATAATGCTGCAGTGCACATAAGGGTGCATATATGTTTTCAAATTAGCATTCTCATTTTCTCTGAATAAATACCCAGAAGTGGAATTGCTGGGTCATATGGTAGTTCTATTTTTATTTTTATTTTTTGAGAAATCTCCACATTGCTTTCCATAGGGGCTACACCAGCTTTCAAACCCACCACATAGTAAGGTACAAAAATGTCGAATGACTATATTGTACACCTGAAACTAATATAACCAACATAAGAATGCATACCGACCATACTTAAATCAAAAAAAGAAAAAGAAAAAAAATTAGAAAAGAGAGAGAGAATAAAGAGGCAGGATGATTGAATGGACCCCTCTAGTGGTATACCGCCCAGCAGAAGTGAAAGAGCAGAACTGAAGGCTTTTCTCCCTAAAAACTCAGCCTGCTAAGAGAAAGACTAACATCAACCAACCACCATGAAAACAGGAGGAGCAGAACAAAGCTATCTTTATGAACAGAAGTGTTAAGACAGAAGTGGCACCCAAAAGGCACAATTCAAAACGGAGCGACTTGTTTTATTTTTGTGTTAGTTCTGTTCCCAGTTTTTGTCTCTGTATGTATTTCCTTCTATATTATTGCATAAATTTCAATTTATTTAAGCCCTGCAATTCAAAGAAAGTTCTAGATGAGTGACCTCTTCTATTTAATTTACTTAGTATAGTGGCAAGCAAACTCCATATGCCAGAAATGAGAGTAGAACCACGCAAGTACTTAATAGGTATTTTTAAAAAATCAACTTTAAATAGGTCACTCTGAGAGGGCACAGTATTTCTATAATTAACCAATTTAGGCTAAGTGGAAGATTTCTTTGAGTGTCTTGCCATATTGCAATTTGTCACACTAATTTGTATTTCCTTGGTTAAATTACTTGAGTTCTGTGCATCTCAGTGTGCGCAGATGTAGAAAGAGAGAATTGTGCTGTATGATCTCATCAGAAAATGTCAAATCTGAAATTATTTGCTATTAACTCCATTCAAAACCATAAGAACCTGAAAGCCACATCTTTACCCAGGAGCTTTCTTAACTTAGGAACAAACATCTTCACCCTCGTCGTTAATTTAAAACAATCAAGCCATGAACTCAAATATCAGAAAGACTGCTCTCTCTTTGTCTAGATCAAGACTTTTAATCAATGTTTTTGAGTTGAATAAATATGAAATTATAAGATCCCAAGGAAATCATTGGCAATGAGGTAAAAATGAATAAAAGAACATCTTAAAATTTTTAACATGACATGAAACCATTTTATAAACTACTATGTAGTTTCCTCCTTCAGTGTAAAAATGCAGTAAAAATTTGGAGCAAAATAAATTATATAGAAAATGACCTTGTAAGAACATGGCTGTCAAACCAGGCAGTGAAAGCATCACCATTTGTTTGTACTTGTGTGAAATTCAAGCAATAACACAGTAAAGTATTCATAATTTTATATCTATCCATTCAAATATGTATATTACTGAAATATATGAGGTCGGACAATTAAGTGCAAACCCATCCTAGAAAAAGTGCTGCATACCTCATTGCTGAATATCACTAATGTCACCTTTGAAGTACTTCCCTTGGGAAGCTATGCACTGATGCCAGCATCCTTCAAAGCAATTTTGGAACTCTTTTACTGGAATGGCCATCAGAGCTGTCGTCGTATTACCCTTGATATCCTGAATGTCATCAAAATGTCTTCCTTTCAGTATTTCATTTATCTTTGGATAAAGAAAGAAGTCATCGGGGGCCAGATCAGTCACTGGGGGCTAAAAACTCCCTCACAGACAGTGCCGTATTAGCTGGTGCATTGCAGTGATGCAAGAACCATGAATTGTTGGCAAAAAGTTTAGGTCGTCTAACTTTTTCACGCAGCCTTTTCAGCATTTCCAAAGAGCAAATTTGGTTAACTGTTTGTCTAGTTGTTACAAATTCAAAATGAATAATCGCTCTGATATCAAAAGAGGTTAGCAACATTGTGACAACGAATTTGTGAACTTAATTGTCAGACCTTGATACACAGATGATCAAAATTATCAATTAAAATGAAAGAACAAGAGGAACTGAGAAGAACTTGAAAATGTAGGAAAGCTTCAGTTATGTCATTGAGATCTTAAAACACTTTCAAGGTGCCCTTGTATCCACCCCATTCCCTCACTCCATCGCTCTCAGCCACTCACATGCTAAACTCTAGGCTTTGCCTGATTATTTTCCTTTATCTTCCCATAAGACCTTGGGAAAACTGCTCTCTACGACAACACATGTCATTCAGTGTTAAATTTGTTGACTTTCTTGTCTGCTCTGCACTTGCCTATGAGATCTTTTAAGGCAGAAGTTGTACCATTTTATCTTTTAGTGGCCGGTACCTAATGCAGAGTAGGTATTGCATGAGTACCGTTGAATAAATAAACCCAAGTACAACATTACAAAAACCACAGCTGCTTTGATAAGAGAAATAGTTTACGGGAGCTTCTGGATAACATATTTTTTTCTCTTTAGAACATCATGATTATCACTTGTTTCCATCTCTTGTTTCCATCTTGTGAGAGAGGGAGGACATGCATTTTTCTGGTGCCTTGTAATAAACCTTTGAAAAATAGAAGCTTACAGCTGTTTGAGAGGATTTTTGAGATAAGAAAATTTAATCTAAGAGTAAAAACAAAGAATGAAAGATTAACCAATATTTGAGTTCTTTTTAAGCCATGTTTTGACTAAAACTGTAGGAGAATACTGATATTTCAATATTTTGAACTTCAAGTAGTGTTTAATGTCATTATACCTTACTAAAGTTTATTAGAATTTCTCTGAGAATTATTGAGTAAGAGAGAATTTTTCATCTCAAAATAAAGAAGACAAAATTATTTTGCACCAACAAGCATATGAAAAGATGCTCAATATCACTAATTCTTAAGAAAATGCAAATCAAAACCACAATACGATATTACCTCTTATCCATTAGGATAAGCACTATAAAAAAACATAAAACATTAAGTGTTGATGAGGATGTGAAGGACTCAAAACCCTTGGGAACTATTGGTGAGAATATTAAATGGTTTAGCTGCTATGCAAAACAGTATAGAGGTTCCTCAAAAAAATCAAAATTAAAATTACCAGTAATTCAAGTTCTGGGTACATAGCCAAAATAATAGAAAACAGGGTCTCAGAGAGATACTTACATACCTGTGATAATAGCTGTATGATTTACAATAGCCAAAAGATGGAAGTAACTCAAGTGCCCGTCAGATGAATGAGGGAATGAACAAAATGTGCTACGTACATACAATGGGGTATTACACAGCCTTGAAAAGAAAGGACAGCCACGGATGAACCTTGAGGCATTACGCTAAGTGCAATAGTCCAGTCATAAAAGATACTGTATGGTTCCACTTACATCAGGTCTCTAGAGTAGTCAAATTCATGGAAACAAAAAATAGAGTGGTGGGTACCATGGCTGTGGGGAGAGGGAAATGTGAAGTTTAATGGATATATAATTTCAGTTTTGCAAAAACTTCTAGAGATTGGTTGCAGAACAATGTAAATACATTTAGCACTACTGAACTGTACACTTCAAAATGGTTAAGATGATAAATTTAGTGTTATATATATTGGTTATAAAATATATATAACTTTGTTATATATATAAAAATAAATTTATTATATATACATATATATATATATATGGTGGGACACAAAGTCTAGAGAACGATTGTCTCAGGTTGTAGTCAATGCTTAAAAAGAAATAGCACATAAGAGCTCAGACTCAGTTTTATCCAAGGGTAGAACTAAAGGCATTCAATTAAACACATGAAATCCCAGATTCTAGGTTCTTTGTCCAAATTAAAAGGAAACAAAGATGCATTCAAATCTTCGTATTTTTAATACAGTTGGAATATATATCTATATATTCTTGGTGTTCTTCTTGATGTTTTGATTAATATTATTATTCTGCTTTTTATAGACTCGACTGGGATCTCTGCCTGACTCTGGTGTAACCAGTTTCTCACCCAGGCTCGTGCAGAACTCTTAAAACGTATCCAAAGGAATCTGAATACCTCAGGATTTTATCTCAATCTAATATATTTTGTATGTGAAAGTGTTTTTTATCACCCTATACTTTTCAATAAGAAAGATATGTTTATAAATTTAAATTTTTAAGATTTGAGTTACCATATTCTTTTGGTATACAAAAACATTTTTTCTTCCAAAAAAGTCATGATTATAATTATCAATTGTACACAATTGGGCAATATAATAGAAATATATCACAAATCTTATGAAATAATTTCTAAAGTAAGCAAGTAAGTTTATATTGAAAATGTACCTTTAAGATGAATATGATTTCTTTTTATTCAATTAATTTATATATCCATTGAGAAAATATTACTTATTACTAGAATGAGAAGGATTCAATATAAGTATTAATATTTGTAATTGAAGCATAGAGAAAAAACTTGTTCACATGAAAACACAGATGTGAACGGAACAGTTTAGTTACAGCAACAGACTTAATTCTTTGAACTCCTTCCAAGGTATATGGAAAAAACACATAATGATTTATCATGAAATATTTAATTTTGTTAAAACCTGAAAATAATCGGAATTGTGAAGGATTTGTTACCTAGTGATTAGCATACTTCACTTTTTATAATGAAAGCATATTTAAATTAGTCTGCTTAGGGGTTTTTTGTGAATTTTTTTTTCACTCTGGAGCAATGATAATATTAGGGAGAAAGCAGAGAACTTTCTTTTGAAGAGCAAAGAGGTATCTATGAAAGGGATGGGGAAAGAAGCACGTGCTTCACAGGTGTCGTCTCAGCAAGATCAAATTTTAGCAATATATGCACGTGAAAGATGAAGTTATGGCCATTTATTCTTGAAATTATCCATGTGCTTGTGAACCCCTTTAGGGGTGTGTATGGATCCCCAGAGGCACATGACACCACCTGAGGCTCACATTCCTGGATGTGTCTGGCCCAGAGTGACCCACCTGCCTGCCACACATTCAAGGGCTGTGGCAGGAGAGGAGGAGCTAATGAGCTTTGTGCACTCTAGGAAGAAGTCTTCTTGGTGTTTTATTAGAGGGACATGATTTAGGAAACAATCTGATATTTAAAAATATAAGGAAAAGAGGAGAAAAGATTTGAGAAAGGGAGAAAAATGATCAAATAACAAACTTAGTACCAATGTAATTTTTTCATTTAGTGCACACGTGGTATTTGACTATAATTCTATGTTGTATTTAATAATCATCACTAGCCTTAGCCAGGCTGCCACCACGTGCCAGACACTGTGTTCCTCATGCATTGTTTTGCTTATATTCATAGCACTGCCGAGGTCGATGCTCATTGTCCCCATTTCAGAGATGAAGAGTCTGAAGCTCCAGAACACACGTAACTTGCCTAACGTTATGCAGCCAGGACTAACCAACATGGGTGTTGAAGCCAGTAAGTCTGGCTGAAAAGTCCCAGCATCCCTGATGCCACGGTGCCTTTGACTGTCCTACTTTAGGAATGTGGATGGACCATGAAACACAGAAGAAAGAATTACCTGTGATTTTACTCTCGTGCAAAATGTGTTTGAAACCATTGCGATTTCAAGCACATGCCTTCCTTAGATTCATACATCAAAGATATCAGTTCAACAACTTGAGCATTTTTGTAGCCCAATTACCTTTTGGGAAAACTAAGAATACTTCTTTGTAACTTAAATCAAATTGCCTGGATCAAGAACAAATTTTGTATTAAGTCAAATGATTTAAGAACATCAATATTCTCATCATTTTTTTTTAGTTTATTGAGACTTGGCTTCCTGTAGGGTAAACCATGAAAAAACTGAATTAATTGGCTGAACCTAAATTAGGATAGTTTTTGCTCATTCCCTGGAACTAGGTCAAATCTCCAATACTGAAATAAGTTTCATGCTTCTAGTGACACAATTTTATTCATGTGTACTTCTTAACAACCCCAAGCTTTAAAGCATACATTAAACTTGGAAATTCTCTGTGATTTAATCAATTTTAGAGATGAAAATTAAATATTTCTCACATGTATAAAAGAAAATTAATCAGAAACAAGGTATGGAAATACAAAAGGCTGTGAATAGCGTGAAAAATTAATTATTTGCTCTGAATGGTAGAACCCTGATTGCATTATATTCAACCTTCTCAGAGAACTTGCAAGCTAACTTTATTGCCCATTCTGAAATTTCTCACTGACATATAAAGGAGCAGAGAGATTTAACAGTACAGAGCAAAAGTTAAAGTTATAAAGATTTTATCATTGGACTCTGTATATATATGTCTACTAATTTTCTTTATATGAATGCCATTGCTCAAGCAGGTCAGAACTATTTTCAGTAAAAATACAGGCATTCTTTAAGTCTCTAAAAAAGTAAGTTCTGACAGCTGTTTTGAGAACTTTCTTTTACTGTCTTGAATAGAAAAGACATTGAAATCTGGTAATATATCTCACAGGTAATATTCATAACAGGCAGTACAAAAATTTGCAAACAGGGATGCATTTAGCAGAATATCTCATACATCTATAAATACTCTCAAATGAGTAGGAAAGTAAAAAGGGAAAATATTTTTCATTTATGTTCTGGATATTTTATGCAGGGTATCTATTTTAGGTCTTATTAAGTTTCATGATCAATCACAAAAGAGCAGGAAATGTATTCATTATAAAAATAATGGCTTCTGGTTGTACAATAAAGAAAATGATAGAGCAATTTATCCTAACTTAGGGCCGTAGTGTTAAAGTCTGTTGAATCCATAGATATATTACAACACTCTGCTATTTCAGTACACCTCTCTCGTGTCGCTTACCTTGTACCTCTCTTTCACTAGTGTTCAAACAAAATTCATTCTTTTATATGGGATAGTTTAAATGAGGATTTATTTGTTATGCATAACTTAAAAGTTCACAGTTTAATATTCTAATTAAATATAATACTTTTAGCCCAAACCAACGTCTTCTCATTGTGGTCCTGACTACTGACTTCGGATTTACCTGCCCTTATACACTTTCGGTTTCACTGCTGCCAGAGTCATCTTTTTGAAGCACAGTACAAGTCGTATCTTTTCTCCTGGACATATGGTTCCACTAGGGAGAGCAGCTAGTTAGTCTTCTCTTGTTTCAGAAGTGATAGAATACCTCTGTTGGAAGTGGCAGGAGGGATAGGGGAATGGGAAGGGAAGGAGAAAGGTGTGTGAGTGGGGGTGTGGGGAGTGAATGGGTAAAGAAACACCAAATTCCCACGGCAGAATTTTCTGGTATGGCCCTCAGGCAAAGTATGGAGCAAAAGAGGCCCAAGAATGAGGCAGTTGCCCCACAGAGACAGAATTAACAAAAGCAATGAAATTGAATGTATATTGCGGTAGATACAGAATGCAGCACGGTGTGTGTGTGTGTGTGTGTGTGTGTGTATGTGTGTGTGTGTGTATGTGTGTGTGTGTGTGTGTGTGTGTAGAATCCTCAGAAAGAATTCATCTTGGTCTGCCCCAGGAGCGCTCAAAGAAAAGAAAGAAAAATGTTCGGTTCCATATCACAGTATTAGGCCACTTACATAATTCAAAGGAGTTCCAGTTAATAGCCAATTTGAGGTTCAGGTTGAAATCGAATACAAGTACACACAAAAGATAAGGGACACAGGTAATGCATTTTCAGATGCTAAGTCTAAAATGCTAGTGCTAACTTTACAGTAATAAAAAAACAAACAAAAAAAGACTATGTAACACAAAATTATCTTAAATGCAAAAGCTATGTCCAAAGACTGACAAATGCTGAGAACATTTCAAATAATTTTGCAGCCTAGGCAATTTGAATTGCATTGGTTTATCACTATTCAGAATTTCTATTAGCAATATAGCCTTCCTACCACAAGCATGGATAATCAAGTCACATTTAAAAAATAAATAGGTATAATCCAATGAAAGAAAAAGGTCAAAGCTTTGCTGTCTAAGGATTTGTTACTTTTTTCCTTTCACGGTTGGACAGTTCAGGTTACCGGTGCAATACCTAAAAGGACCACTTGGGGGCAATACAGTATCTTTGTTTTGCTTTATCTCATAGCTATGTAGGTTTCCTTGGTGACAAAAGATTGCTGTTTCTTTCAAATTTGAAAACACGTTTTAATATATGGGAGGGCAAAGCCTGTATTTCACTTTAAACTTGCTTTGCATAAATCACATAAGACAAATGCAAGTCAAATTTTCTCCTGAAGAAAATAAAAGCCAGCCTTCTTTTAGCAGGCAAATCAATTTTACCTAGTTGGCATAATTGTGGATATTTAGAATTTGTCACAGCCTTTGATCTCAAAGAATAAAGGAAATTGTTAGTAGAAATGTTTAAAATAATAAACATGTAATAAGCTTTAAAATGTACGAGTGGAAAATTGTTTTGCTTCTACACCCAAAGAAACAAATGTAAATATCACGTGTCTTCTCCACTGGGTACATATATATATTTTTTTAATTCGGGTGACAATTGTTAGTAAAATTACAGGATTTCAGGTGTACAATTATGTATGACATCATCTATAAATCCCATTGTATGTTCACCGCCCGGAGTCAGTTCTCCTTCTATCACCGTATAGCTGATCCCCCTTACCCTCATCTCCCACCCCCCATCCCCCTTACCCTCTTGGTAACCACTAAATTATTGTCTGTGTCTATGAGTTTTTGTTTCTCATTTGTTTGTCTTGTTCTTTTGTTGTTTTTGGTTTATATACCACATATCAGTGAAATCATATGGTTCTCTGCTTTTTCTGTCTGACTTATTTCGCTCAGCATTACACTCTCAAGATCCATCCATGTTGTCACAAATGTTCCTGTATCATCTTTTCTTACTGCCGAATAGTATTCCATTGTGTGTGTGTGTGTATATATATATATATATATATATATATATATATATATATATATATACACAACTTCTTTATCCATTCATCTATCGAAGGACATTTTGGTTGTTTCCATGTCTTGGCCACCGTAAACAAAGCTGCAATGAACATTGGAGCACACGTGTCTTTATGTATAAATGTTTTCAGATTTTTTTGGGTAGATACCCAGGAGAGGGGTTGCTGGGTCATATGGTAATTCTATTCGCAATTTTTTTGAGGAACCTCTACACTGCCTTTCATAAGGGCTGCACCAGTCTGCATTCCCACCAACAGTGTATGAGGGTTCCTTTTTCTCCACAGCCTCTCCAACACTTGTTACTATTTGTCTTGTTGATGATAGCCATTCTGACTGGGGTGAGGTGATATCTCATTGTGGTTTGTATTTGCATTTCTCTGATGATTAGTGATGTTGAGCATTTTTTCATATGTCTGTTTGCCATTTGTATGTCCTCTTTGGAGAAATGTCTCTTCAGGTCCTCTGCCCATTTTTCAGTTGGGTTGTTTGTTTTTCTGTTGTTGAGTTTCATGAGTTCCTTGTATATTTTGGATATTAGCCCCTTATCGGAGGCACTGTTTACAAAAATCTTCTCCCATTCAGTTGGTTGCCTCTTTATTTTGTCGATGGTTTCTTTTGCTGTGCAGAAGCTTTTAAGTTTCATATAGTCCCATTCGTTTATTTTAGCTTTTACTTCCATTGCCTTTGGAGTCAAATTCATAAAATGCTCTTTGAACCCAAGGTCCATAAATTTAGTACCTATGTTTTCTTCTATGCAGTTTATTGTGTCAGGTCTTATACTTAATTCTTTGATCCATTTTGAATTAATCTTAGTACATGATGACAGACAGCAATCCAGTTTCATTCGTTTGCACGTGGCTATCCAATTCTCCCAGCACCATTTATTGAAGAGGCTGTCTTTTCTCCATTGTATGTTTTTTGTTTCTTTGTCAAAAACTATCTGTCCATATTTATGTGGTTTTATTTCTGCATTCTCAATTCTATTCCATTGGTCTATGTGTCTGTTTTTCTGCCAATACCATGCTGTTTTGATTATTGTAGCCCTGTAGTACAAGCTAAAGTCAGGGAGTGTGATACCTCCAGTATTGTTCTTTTTTCTTAAAATTGCTTTGGCTATTTGGGGTCTTTTGTGGTTCCAAACAAATCTGATGATTTTTTGTTCTATTTCTTTAAAAAATGTCATTGGAATTTTGATGGGGATTGCATTAAATCTGTATATTGCTTTGGGTAATACGGCCATTTTAACTATGTTGATTCCTCCAATCCATGAGCATGGAATGTCTTTCCATTTCTTTGTGTCTTCTTCAATTTCTTTCAAAAATGTCTTATAGTTTTCAGCATATAGGTCTTTCACATTCTTGGTTAAGTTTATTCCTAGATATTTTATTTTTTTTGCTGCAATTGCAAAAGGAATTGTTTTTTTTGTATCTCTTTTTCTGAGATTTCATTGTTAATATATAGGAATGCAATGGACTGTTGTACGTTGATTTTGTAGCCGGCAACTTTACTGTATTCGTTGATTGTTTCTAATAGCTTTTTGGTAGAGTCTTTAGGGTTTTCTATATATAGCATCACGTCATCTGCAAAGAGTGACAATTTAACTTCTTCATTCCCAATTTGGATGCATTTTATTTCTTTCTCTTGCCTGATTGCTCTGGCAAGGACTTCCAACACTATGTTGAAAAGCAGAGGTGATAAGGGACAGCCCTGTCGTGTTCCTGAAAGTAGAGCAAAGGGCTTCAGTTTTTCACCATTAATTATGAGATTAGCTGAGGGTTTGTCATATATGGCCTTTATTACGTTAACACGTTGCATTTGGATCACGAGAATCTTCGTTTTTTTCTGAGCCATGCGTTAAGGACGGATAACGAGAATTCTCGTTTTTACTGTTGACTCTTTTTACTTTGCATATTTTATTGAATTATTTGTGTTTTGTTAATATCTAATGGGCAAATGTCGTTAATGAATAAAGTCTGCATCATATGTACACTTTTTAGAATTCATATTTTTTTTTTCTAAAAAATAGTGATTTTAAATCGGATACATTTTTTCACCCATGAGTCATTTCACGTGTTACATTCACAACAGTGGATGTACGAATAAACAGAGTTTTCCAGAACTGTAGTGATTTGTTTATAACATTTGGAACCTTAGTATCCCTTAGGCAATTTTGAATTATGTTATTTTTGGAAAAACACCGAATTATTTTATTTAACTCTTCGGTGATACCTCATGAAACACATATTGTAACCTCGTCAATGCAAAGTTATAGGAAGTTGAAAGGAATTATTTTCATATTACTGGCCATAGTTACGCAGCAACGCTACCATGCATTGCTATGTTCAACATATCATGCATTGCTATGCAACAATGCTACCATTCGCATTAGAATGGATTTTTTTCAAAGCCGCATTGTTCTCCATTGCACGATTCGAAATTTCAAAAGATTGGGCAGAGAGCAGTGAGAGGCCAAGACGGAGGTGAGACCAGTGGCGATAGGGAACCAGCTGTGAAAGTGCCTACGCAGCAGGCCCCCAAGGAAGACAATCCGGCCAGGCTCTCGGGAGATTTGGCCACACATCATCTGGAGCCCATAGTGGGAAGAGGAAAGAAAAAATATCACACACGGGTGTGTAAAGTGTGCGCATCAAAAAAAGTGAGAAGTGAAACTCGGTACATATGCAATTTTTGCCATGTCCCACTGCACAAAGGAAGCTGCTTTCTGCACTATCACACCAGGAGAGATTACTAACATCATAGGTGAGTAAATCCTAAAAAATTCCATAGAAAAATAATAAATGACATAGAAGCATTTACGCTTTAAAGAGAAGAGTGCATTTTAAAGTAGTTTCTTTTAAAAACCTGCCAGAACAGAGGGGTATGAGGGATTTAAACCCCGCCATACGCAACGTGTTAAGGTATTTTCCTTCTATACCTATTTTATTAAGTGTTTTAATCATAAATGGATGTTGTATCTTGTCAAACGCTTTTTCTGCATCAATTGATATAATCATATGATTTTTGTCCTTTATTTTGTTTATGTGATGTATCACATTGATGGATTTGCAGATGTTGAAGCATCCTTGTGCCCCGGGGATGAACCCCACTTGGTCGTGATGAATAATCTTTTTAATGCATTGTTGTATTCGATTTGCTAGAATTTTGTTTAGGATTTTTGCATCTGTATTCATCAGAGATATTGGTCTGTAGTTTTCTTTTTTGTGTTGTCCTTACCAGGTTTTGGTATCAGGGTAATGTTGGCCTCATAAAATGAGTAAGGCAGCACTGTGTCTTCTTCAATTTTTTGGAAGAGTTTTAGCAGGATTGGTATTAGATCCTCTTTGAAGGTTTGATAGAATTCACTAGTGAAGCCATCTGGTCCTGGACTTTTGCTTTTGGGAAGGTTTTGGATGACTGATTCAATTTCGTTACTGGTGATCGGTCTGTTTAGATTTTCCAGTTCTTCATGGTTCAGCCTTGGAAGGCTATATGTTTCTAAGAACTTGTCCATTTCTTCTAGGTTATTGAATTTGGTGGCATATAGTCCTTCATAGTATTCTTGGATGATCCTTTGTATTTCTGTGGTGTCTGTGATAACTTCCCCTTTTTCATTTCTGATTTTGTTAATTAGTGTCTTCTCTCTTTTTATCTTAGTGAGTCTAGCCAAGGGTTTGTCAATTTTGTTAATCTTTTCAAAGAACCAGCTCTTTGTCACATTAATTTTTTCTATTGTCTTTTTGTTCTCTATTTCATTTAGTTCTGCTCTGATTTTTATTATTTCCTTTCTTCTGCTGACCTTGGGTTTCATTTGTTCTTCTTTTTCTAGTTCTTTAAGGTGTGACATGAGGTTATTTATTTGGGATTTTTCAAGTTGCTTGAGATAGGCCTGAAATGATATACATTTCCCTCTTAAAACTGTTTTCACTGCATCCCCAAAATTTTGGTAGGATGTATCTTCAATGCCATTTGTTTCTATGTATCATTTGATCTCTCCTCTAATTTCTTCTTTGACCCGGTCGTTCTTTAAAAGTATGTTGTTTAATCTCCATGTATTTGTGTTTTTTCCTACTTTCTTTTGCAGTTGATATCCAGTTTCAAAGCCTTGTGATCAGAGAATATGCTTGGTATGATTTCAATCTTCTTAAATTTGCTGAGGCTGATTTTATGTCCCAATATATGGTCTATCCTTGAGAATGTTCCATGTACACTAGAAAAGAATGTATAGTCTGATGTTTTAGGATGAAGTGCTCTATATATGTCAATTATGTCCATTTCATCTAATGTGTCATTTAGGGCTGCTATTTCATTATTTATTTTCTGTTTGGATGATCTATCCATAGCTGTCAATGATGTATTTAAGTCCCCTAGTATAATTGTGTTTTGGTCAATTTCTCCCTTTAGTTCTGTTAGTAGTTGCTTGGTATATTTCGGTGCTCCCTGATTAGGGGCATAAATATTGATGACTGTTATGTCTTCTTGTTGTATAGTGGCCTTTACCATTATGAAATGTCCGTCTTTGTCTCTTGTTATCTTTTTCACCCCGAAGTCTGTTTCATCTGATATCATTATGGCTACACCTAATTTTCTCTGGGTACCATTTGCTTGGAGTGTCAATTTCCACCCTTTCACTTTGAGTCTATGCTTGTCCTTGTAGCTTAGATGTGACTCTTGGAGACAGCATATGGTTGGGTTTCGTTTTTTTATCCAATCTGCTACTCTGTGCCTTTTAATTGGTGAGTTCAGTCCATTTACATTTAAGGTGATTATTGATATGTGAGGATTTCCTGTCATTCTATCTCTAGTTTTCTGGTAAGGCTGTGTCTCCATTGTTTCTTTGCCTTTTTGTTGTTGTCTGTTATTTCTGTGTGGTGTTATTCTATGATGTTTCCCCTTTTATTACACCATATATTTCAGTTCTGGATTTTTTTTTTTTTTTTTTTTGAGTGGTTACCCTTAAGTTTATGTAAAAGAAAGTTTGATATTTAGAGTATTCCATTTTCTTACTTTCTCCATTCCCATATTCCGGTTCAGGCCTTTACTCTCCCCTTTTTTTATGTTTCGGTTGCCACAAATTGTCCCTGTTGATGGTTGTCAAATAGCCTCCTTTAGTATTTGTTGTAGAGCAGGTCGTGTATTAGAAAATTCCCTCAGCTTCCGTATGTCTGGAAAAGTCTTTATTCCTCTTTCATATCTAAAGGATATCTTTGCTGGATATATTATTCTTGGCTCATAATTTCTCTCTTTCAATAGTTTGAATATTTGGTTCCACTCCCTCCTGGCTTGTAGAGTTTCTGCTGAAAAATCTGATGATAATCTAATGGGCTTTCCTTTGTAGGTTACCGTCTTCTTTTCCCTGGCTGCCTTGAGGATTCTTTCTTTGTCATTGATTTTAGACAGCTTCAATACAATGTGCCTTGGAGAAGGCCTGTTGGGATTGAGGTAATTAGGTGTTCTATTTGCTTCTTGGATTCGAGGATCCAGTTCTGTCCACAAGTTTGGGAAGTTCTCATCGACAATTTGTTTGAATATATTCTCTGTTCCCTTCTCTCTTTCTTCTCCTTCTGGTATGCCCATTATTCTTATATTGCTCTTTCTGATGGAGTCAGAAAGTTCTTGTAGAGTTCTTTCATTTCTTTTAAGTCTCAAGTCTCTTTCTTCTTCCATCTGTGTAATTTCCAGGTTTCTATCTTCAATGTCACTGATTCTTTCCTCCATCTGGTCAACTCTACTACCTAAGCTGGTTATTTCATTCTTAATTTCTTCTATTGAGTTCTTAATCTCCAGAAATTCTATTTGGTTCTTTTTTAAAATTTCAATCTCTTTCGTAAAATGCTCATGTTGTTCTTTGATTGTGTTTCTGAGTTCATTAAACTGCCTTTCTGTGTTTTCTTGCATCTCGTTGAGTTTTTTTCAGAACTGCAATCTTGAATTCTCTGTCATTTAAGTCACATATTTCCATATCTTTAAGTTCCTTTTCTGGAGACTTTTCACGTTCTTTCTGAGCAGTCTTGTTCCCTTGGTTATTCATGGCAATTACTGATTTATTATTTCTCTTCCTAGACATCTACAGGAGTGACCTCTGGAACAGGTTGATAGGAAGAAGTCTTTCTTTTGTTTTCCAGTACTTGTTGGTAGAATGTTTTATTTTCTCTCCGACTGCAGCATTTTTTTCTCTCTCACCCAGTAGTGTTACGTTTTCTCTGCACTATTCCAGCTTCTCACACAATGGGGGGATTGCCTGGGAGACGGGCTTCTCCTCTGTTAATAGTTTGCCTGGGTCACAGGGCTCAGTGTCCGTGTGGGTATGCGGAGAGCTTTTGATATTCCAAAGCTCTTCCAGCTCCAGATTCAGAGCCTGTATGTTTCAGCAGTTCTGTTTACTCCTGCAGGGATCCATCCAGATAGGTGGGGTCAGGGGCGGGGTGAATTGTGAGAGGTGGCCCAGAGCAATGGCGGCGACCACCACCACAGCCAGTCCTGCTTCCACAGCTCCCTCCCCTTTGCTGGAACTAGTTGGGCTGCAAATCTGTGTCTGTAGTCCACAGTTCTCAGAACAGCAAATATTCTGTTCTTTTGATCTGACACTGCTACTGTTCTGCTTCTAGCACCAGGCAGGTGGGCGCGGGGCAAGTTCTGGGAGGGGAGGGAGGGGGCGGCTAGTCTCAGTGCCTAAGGCTTCCGTTCTCTGCTCAGCAGTGAGGGCTTAAACCACCGTTTTCAGCCTTCTTCCCTCAGTCTTTTCTCCGAGGTCTCTGCCGTGAGCGTTGGGTTCTGCCATGTTATATGCTGTCCCCTCAGCCCTGTGGGCCATAAGTGGAGCCCTAGCAGTCCGAGTTCTTCCCTCTCCCGCAGCTGCGGTAGTTCCGGGAAGCAGTGAGCTCGAAGCACTGAGCTAGGTCTGTGTCCTGCACCCACCCGGCTCTGTCTCTGCACTTCTCACTTTCCTCCTCCCAGCTCGCACGATTCGCCCACCTTTAGGTGAATTCAGTAATGGGTCTCTTCGTCTTATCTGTCTGCTGTGCAGGGAGTCCTTTGTGGAGTTATAGTTGTTTGATTAGTTGTAAATTCCAGGAGAGATTTACAGAGGCTCACCTCACACCGCCATTTTGATGACGTCTTGGTACATATTTTTAAATAACCTTAAGCGTTTAAGTAATGAATTTTTGGAGACATTCTTGCCATTGTCTTCACTGTTATTACTTTGCATTCACATACCCTTTGTAAAGGGGTTATTTTTATTACTAATTATTCTTTTCAGCAATTTGATGAGTGGAATCTCTGTTCCAAGCCATTTCTCTCCCCCTCTGCTGAGTTCTAGGTCTTGTGTCAGGCACTGTAGATTTGTTTCCTTTTTAAATAAAAAATAAACCTAATCTCTTCATTCAAGGATGTTAAACATTTAGGCAAGTAAATTTTTGTTCTTCAGTTTTGTTCTCTTGATTCTTTGCTGACTTTATTTGATTTTTTTCTCCCAACATATTTTCCTGTCCTCAGAAGACTTACCATTACTACAGTGATGGGAAATTCAGGTGAGCCTTGTCAAAATCCAGGAATCAAGATTCATAAAATTAAATTCAGTAACTCTACAAGTGCCTGCACAGAAATGAAAAAATTCAGAGACTGCAGGGAGTTTTGCCTTGACTCATGGTTCCATTATCTAAATCTCCATCTTACCAATTCATTATTGTATGGAGGGTAATGAAGGAAGGGACTACAGCTGCTCTGTCTTTGAACATCTTTCTGGCTTAGTAAGCTCATCTTTTAAAGAAATAATGAGAAGCTCAAAAATTAAGATGGTGCTATTCTCTGTGGACACTTAAAGTATTTGAAACATTGCTTACACTAGACTTCTTTCCTATGTCATTTTTTACTCTAAACGTTTGCTTATTTTATAAACTTGTGATCAGAGAGGTATAACAGAAATCAGAGTGACACTCCTGGGCTGGACAACAGGCTAATTTGTAACAGTGTCTATGAAATCCCCAGGCCATTGACTCCTAGGCTCCAGTTTGGAGAAATAACGTTTGGCTCTTGGCAAATCCTCAGCTGGGCCCTTTCCTCATCCCCGCACTGGTATCCACTAGATGGCACCAGGGAGAAGCGCTTTGAACAAGACAGGTGAGGGGGAGAGAGCAAAGGAGTGGGAAATACACACCCTAACATCCAAACAACAACTGAGGAAGTCCCGTTTCCATCTTTCCATCATTCTGAAGGAATTCACTCACCTCTCCTGATTTCACATTTTCTGAAATATCTGGATACTAGCTAACCTCCATTTTGCTGGAAACATAATTGAAACTTGCCCATCAGTTTTCTAGCACTAATGGAAATAATAATAATCAAATTTATTCTTTAGGATTAAATTTTATCTTATGTTATAGTTCTAACACTATATATATATTGCATACATATCAGTTAATTATATTTGCATACTGTTAGCAATTCACTATATTAGTTCAAATTGACAAAGATTCATCATATATTTCTTTTGTGGCAGGACCTACTCTTCAGTCATATTTTCCCAAGAGGAAAGTTTTTAGTATGTTACAAGTAATAAGGTGCTTTTAGTAAAAATGATAATGATAGACAACTATTCATTGGTAAACATTGTTTGAGCCTGCCATATGCCACGTGCTCGCTGAGGCTCTGGGGATACCGACAAGTTATCTGCTGTTCTGAAGCTTATGGTCATGTTTTTAAATGATCATTTTTGATCAAATAAACATCACCATGACTAATGAATAATTTTCTATTTAGGATAATAATTTATGTTCAGTATTAAGAATTAATGAATGCACAAAATTACCTGACAAACCTTTTGTGGAACAATATTGGGAGTGAATGAATGAATGAATGAATGAATGAAATTTTTCAAAATAAGAGACAGTCTCTTTCTGTTGTTGCCATCAACAGCCCTTCAAAATAATGTGTAGTTGCAAAACAATGATTCTTTTTCTAGAGCAAAGATATATCTAAAATAATATTTGATGCCAATGTGGGCTGATTAGATAAGTGTTATTTTGCAATTAGTATTTTGGTTTTTATAGTAAGTTGGCTTTAGTCATATGTTAATTTAATTTTATACTGGTTATCTATAATTTCTATTTATATAAAATCATACTTTAAAATGAACACCCTAATGCAATTTTTAAATTTAACCTAAGCAAGAGTGGATTAAGTAATACATCAACTCATTTTACAAACTCCCAGGAGCGGGCTTTTTATTCACATTCTTTCTACATCTGATATAAATCTCTCGGGCCTGCAAAAGGGCCAGATGCTCAGTGAAAAAGTATTTACAAGGTCTGTTCCATAGTCTGCAGTTTTAGATGGAAAATGAAGAGCAGGAGAAGAACACTTCCTAAGGTTGCAAAACCATACTGTAATGTTATACCTTTGAAGATATGACTCATTTTTATCCCGGGAATACATGAGCTATCTCATTGGACATTATGAAAGGCACTGCATAAATACTGACAACAAATGAGGCTAATTTCATCCCTTCCCTACAACTACGTCATGTTTCCAAAACTGAAGAGGAGATATAGGCATTCTTTAAAAAGTGTCCTTGTAAATAACAACATTCCCCTGCTTTGCCAAGGTTCACTCTCTGCACATTTGCTGATCACATCGATGGGAGAGGGAACTGCAGGCACTGGAAAGAGAAGAATGGTCCCCCAAAGGCCAATGCAATGGTGGCAGAGAGCTGGTGATTTAGAGCTGCAGACCGGGTGGGAGCTGGCTTTAACTTGGGTTCCCGTTGGAGATGAGTCTCACAGATACTGATTTGAGAAAAGGCTGTAATGTCTCCCATTTTTCCCTTCCTATCCAAGTGGCCATGCTCAGAAATTCATATTATGACGTCTGTCTGATGTATTTACTGGAAAGCCACTAGCAGACCACTGGAAAATACAGGGGCTGAATTAGAACAGTTAGGGATTAAATGGACTTCGGCAATTTCTTCACACAGTTAAAATTTCCAAATGATCTCAGTTGAATTCAATCTAAGACACATTTATTGAGAGCTAATTATATTCAAAGAATCATCTTCATATACGTTTTGAACACTGAATATCAATAAATGAACATCTTTAAATGTGGGATGGATGATCAATGAATTCATTTAAGTTACGTCTCAACTAGACAAAATCAAGCTTTTCACAGATGTTTTTTTCCAGAAGTCACAAGTCATTCCAGTAATACATTTTCATCAAAGCAGTCAGCTATGCTCACGGGTATAAAGAATCTCCCGATGTCATAAAGAAGTTAAGATATGAGAGCTTCCTCTCTGCTGGATAACTTCACAATGGATGAAGGCATACCTTGTGACTTTTCACTCTAAGAACCAAATCTGAATTAATGACATTTCCTCCAGGTAAGCTATGTGACCCGTGTATAAAGGCAGTCATGGATGAATTTGACCAGAAGTCATAGTTAGAAAGGTTGTGGAAGAGTTCTACACTTGAATTCATAGATATCACTGGAGTATTTTATAACTGAACTGAGAGCTTTTCCGGGGAAGAAATTTTTGCATTAAACATCGCTTAAAATTGGATTTATTATATTTACCAAGAAAACGACATTGCCTTAGCAGCAAAAATGGTTGTGCATGAAATCATACATGAATAGATGCTCTACATCATTAATCATTGGGAAGTGCAAATCAAAACCACAATGAGTACCTGTTAGAATGGCTATGAACAAAAAGACAAGAAATAACAAGTGTTGGCAAGGATGTGGAGAAAAGGGAACCCTTGTGCACTCACTGCTAGTGGGAATGTAAATTGGTGTAGCCACTATGGAAAACAGTACGGAGGGTTCTCAAAAAATCAAAAAGTGAATTACCATATGAGCCAGGAATTACACTCCTAGGTAGTTAACTGAAAAATCACTAACTCAAAAAGATACATGCACCCTATGTTCACTGCAGCATTATTTACAATAGCCAAGATATGAAAACAACTGAAGTGTCCATCGATGGATAAATGGATAAAGAAATTGTGATATGTAAGCATATATAAAGTAGAATATTTTTCAGCCATTAAAAATAAAGAATGAAATCTTGCTATTTGCAAAAACCTGGATGGATCTCAAGGGCATTTTGCTAACTGAAACAAGCCAGGCACGGAAGACAAATACCACATGATCTCTCTTATATGTGGAAACTAAAGATAAATAAATACACGCTCATAGGCAGAGAACACATTGGTAGTTTCCAGAGGCAGGTGGTGGGGGATGGGGTGGGAGAAATTGGTAAAAAAAAAAAAAAAATGTTTGTTAAAATAAATTGAATAAAAGATAAAATAATATGAAAAGACGTCTAAGGCATACTGTAAGTGATGAAAGCAAGACACACGTCAGTGTATACAGTTTACTACCATATGGGTAAAGAACAAAAATGAGGAGGGAAGGGTATCTAAAAAAAAATTTAGATCAAAGAATATAGTAAGCAAATGTTACATTTGCTATTAATTTTCTTTCCCTTTTTCCATCTCCATCCCCCTTTTAAATGTGAACATCCTTTGGAAACATCTAATACAAATGTAAATTATTTTTAATGTGTAAAAGGGAATTTTAGAAAAATTTAATTTACAAAGCTTCTACTTTCCATTATTTCTCAAATTTCCTTTTCTTAATATTTTTCAACTCTCTCCAAAGCTTTAGCAGATAAAGTAGCTCAGCAGCAGAGCTAATTGGAAGTAAGTGAGCTCACACTTACATCTGTTATTACTTTCATACCTCCTTTAGCTACCAGAATATTCTATAAATGACCACTGGTAACCAGTTTAGTGGGCTTGCCTCACTGCACAGTGCATAAATTACTACAGATTTAACTAAATAATTTAGCCTTTGAATTCAGGACACAGTATACACACGTACATTATGTTTTGTGGAATTAAAGAAAAGTGTTTAATGAAACTTTGATTAATCTTTAAAGTGGGTTTTGGTCCTGTCCTCCACATTCGCACTGGGAACTGCTTCTGGGTATTTTTTCATATCTAAAAATATCAGGAGGAAGCAGCATTTGTGAGGATTGTGGTGACTTAACAGATAAATATCATCTATGTGTTTTTGCTGAAGCAATAAGTAGTTCAGTTGAAGGGTAAATAAATATTCCCTGGTTTCCTGAAATCCATCTGCAGCATCAAGTATAACTTTGACCTTGGAAGGAAACACTCACTGTCTGGCCCATTAAACCAGAAAGGTGTACCGCCTCCCTTTGAGAGCAGGTAACAGCATTGTCCAGAATAATCAGACAAGATCTTGAGAGAACAACTCTTAACGAGAAGATGAAAGTGACAAGAAACACCTGCTTGCCTCAACTGCAATGAGTACAACTGCAGCTTACCTCTGTCCTTCACACACAGTAAAGATACCAATAAGAAACAAAGTAGTGGATAAAGCATGAAAATATAAAGAAAATCAAATCACAAAGACCTTCCTTTTCTCATGACTTAACTTTAGGACATACATAAAAACTATCACAAAAATGCCTTTCATTTCTACCAGTCATTTCTACTGTGGTCGGGGGAACTGGTGTTTAAATTAAAACAAACAAAAAAACCTCTAAAAAACCACTTGGAATATCTAGAAGCTTCAGTCTCCTATCGAAATGGTGAATGAACTAGCATAGGTTCATTTGAAATGAGATCAAAGCATGAATTTAACAGAAGAATATGGGATTCTGAAAGCTATTTGAATTGGTCTGGCCAGTGGCGGCCATGAACAGCGAGGGCTGGAGTTGTGGAAGGGTGGTTGCTGGAGGCTTCTTTAAGGACAAGCTGGAGGAAAATGGGTTTGTTTTCCTCCTGTCTCTTCCCATGACCCCCCAGGACAATCACTGCCTGCCCCTTCCCTTGTACAGATGTCACTTTTAGCATTCACTCCTCTACTCTTTTCTTTCTTAATCCCCAAGTTTAATGGATTATAATGGAGGAAAGTGCCTCCTTCCAGGGCTCTTCTTCCGAAGAGTTTAGGGGATACAATTCTGACCAGAGAAATCACCTCTCATTTGTCCTCTAAACAATTATACGTATTTCTGTAGAACTGGAAACTCCTTAAAATTTATCAAATACTTTGTCATTAGACCTTATTTTCAACTGAGTTAACCTGAGTTATCGTTCATCACTACACTTCTTGGGGTTATTATTAAGTTCTTCCCTGAAATCTTTCTAATCACCCTTTATGTCAGGGCTTAGTATTATATACGATGTGTGAGAGCTTTGGTTCTCACTCAGCCAATATTCCATCTTTACTGTTGTAATGAAATAGGCATTTTATTTATCAAGAATGAAGCAAAACCATAAGGGCAAAATTATTATATTTTCATTTGTTGCCTTGACTGTATTTTTCTTGAAATGGGGAAAATCAAGAAAAACAGAACACAGCTGAGAACTAGCTTTGCATTGGGTCATAGAATTGAACTAAAATGATGAACTGAGAAAAAAAGATGCAGCCTTTGTGATCCCTAGTGAATTAAGTTCATTTTTTAACCTACAACGATTAAATGAAAATCTCTGCTTGCAGCAAGAAAATGATGCAATTTTAGTTCAATGGGATTCGATAATCATAAAGGTCAGAAATAGGCAGCCCCATTGACTTTACTTATCTTCAGTACACTTTGTGTGAAATAACAGCTTTGATGGAAATTTTACCTTGATAGTGAAGCGTTTTTTCTTTGGTGGGTTCCAAACTGTGCCAGTTGAATGAATGAATGCACGCAAAGGGCTTAAGGATGTCACCAGCACATATGCTTTAAGAATCACAGACAGATCTTCGGCTCTAAAGATTGTTTCCTGTGGAGCAAGGGCTGTTGTTTGATTCCTAAAAAATAAAACAACATAGTGAATGACCCATAATGTAAGGTGAGTATGTATGTAATTTGCAAATTACCTCTAAGCTTTGTATACTCGTCTATTCTTTGTTGGACCCCAGTCTTCAGTGTGTGGGTTTCCTTAAACAATTTCACGCCTTCCGAACAGCACTACCAGGGGATATACAGGTACCAAGAAAAGGGTTAAATTGGTAAGAGTTCTCCACTCTGGCAGATTTAATCAAAGTATTTTTCAAAAGAAATAAAAGTAGGAAAATAGTACCTAAAATAAGGTTTAAATATTTAAAAACTCTTAATTGGTCACATATGGTACCATTATAACAAAAATGATACAAATTACAGTTTAGGAAACAGTGAAACACCTGGAATTTTCCGGTTCTGTCCTTGCCTGCCTTTATCTTTTCTTGACAAGAAAAGTTACTAAGTTTTTCACTAGTGGACAGGTCACCAAAAATATACCAAAATACTTTCCCCAATAGTTTGAGTCTACCAATAACCTTCAAGGGTCAAGACAAATAATTAGGAGTAAATTTAAGGGACAAAATAGTGGGAAAATGCTTTAGTCTACAAAGGAAAAATAACACTAGCTTAATGCTTTGTGATGAAACAAATGCAGTTTAATCATAAATTATACCAAAATGTATAACTATTTGCTTTTCTGCGCCATGTTTTTATACCTCAGATGTCTAGGTTTGATCAATGAGAATACTGTGCTATTTTAACTTTTGAAGTCTAGGTAAGCAGAAGATGCATAGGATTTTTCAATAAATGTTATTAACTGTGCAAATACTACCTAATAATTATGAAATTAGAAGAGGAAAACTACTTTGCATCTTGAATAAGACAACTAAAATTTCTTAATTTAACCACATTACAAAATAATTTCCTAGAGATAACTTGAATAATGTGGTTCCCTATGGTTGCTTTCTAGGATCCTGAAAGCCACAAACAAACAAACAAACAAACAAACAAACAAACAAAAAACTGTAAAACAAAGCCATTCAGCCATACTTAGACTAAGGCAATGTCATTTGGATATAAAATGGAAGTTAAAATGTTATAGTTTCATATTGTCAAGGTTTTAAATTAAATTTCCATTAATGTAACTTCCTAGATAAGAGTTCTATTTACCCAAACATTTATTCTATGGCAAAAGAGGTTTGAATTAGTCTAGAAAAAAAATCAATGATGGCACTCTTTATTAAGAAAAGATAGCTGAGAATTTATGTAACAGACCTAATAATTCAAACCTGCAAAACCCTTAGATCTGTTCAGTGCTTTTCTCTTGTGAGCTGTCTCCTAAAATGCCTGCTGGATATAACAATTCAAAATGATTAGCTTACAGCTGTTCACGTCTCCAGGCCCGTGGTTTCCACATATGTGGCTTTGTTGTTTTTGAAAGGTGACTGGAAGGACTCAGCTTGAATTGTGCACTCCTGTCCAAACACACTGAGGGGCTCACCAGAAGTCGCAATTCTGAAAAGATGCACAAGAGCAAAAGACAGTCATTCTACTGTTTCCTTTTGGAATTGTTTCCAAAATAGAGACACCGTGTTGAACTACAGGGTCCACAGGAAACAGTCAACAAATTTTCTCCCCATTCTGAATCACAGTTAGATCCATTAAGCGTGGATGCATGTTTAGAGAGGTCTTTGTTGTGTAGTATGTTCTCCTACCACAGACTAAGAAAAGAATCATAATAACAGATTTCAGATTTCCTTGCTCAGTCGGGGAGGTAGACCCAATGTCGCCAGCTGTCCCTCACCCAGCAGATCCATCCTCCACACAGCTGAGAGACACACTCTCCTATGGGAAACGGGGCTGCAGGAGCCCAAGGTTGTTTGCGATGAGAATATTACACAGACAACCTCAGTGGATTTCCTGGCAATATAGTCCTTCCCAGGTTGGAGTTTGTCATGCTTCATGACCTAACAACAGTGCTTTATTATTTTATAAAATATTAGTTATTGGGTTTTTGAAATATATAAAAGTAAAGACCAAGAATAATGACACACTTCAGAACATTTATATGGATATTTTAAAAAAAAAAAAAGATGTACATACATAAATTTAAAAAATAGATGTAGAGTTAAATGAATCAAATTGTACTGAAAGCTATCAAATGAAAAGTAAAAGCATCTGGCAATTCGGTCTCATCTAGGACCCCTGCCTGCCAAAGCCAAAATTTACATATTCACTTTTAAATTCTAGATAAGTAGACAATCAGTAAGATGCATATGATTCTTCAGTATATCAATTGATATAAATAACAATATATCTACATACACCGATGTATGTAGATACAGATTAGTCCTCAACTTAACAATGGTTTGACTTATGATTTTTTGACTTTACAACAGTGTGAAAACAATACACTTTCAGTAGAAACCATAGTTCAAATTTTGAATTTCGATATGCAGTAGATACACCCTTGTGATGCTGGGCAGTGGCCGCTAATCGTAGCTCCCAGCTGGCCATGCGATCAGGAAGGTAAGCAGCTGATAGTCTACAGTATCTTCATTGTATTTGATGCGTTTGGCCAACTGTAGGCTAATGTGTTCTGAGCACGTTTAAGGTAGGCTACAGCTATGAGGTTCAGTAGGTTAGATATAGCAAATGCATTTTCAACTTAGGATATTTTCAACTTATAATGGGTTTATCAGGAAGTAAACTCACCCTAAGTTATCCAAAAGAGGCATTATAATGTTCTATATCTGGATTATTTACCTACTAATCCATCCTGCAGTCCTTTCCATATCAGCACATACAGAATTACCTTATACTTCCTATTGGCTTAGAGTGTTTCCTTAAGTAAATAGACACATAATTTAACCATCCCCTTATTGTTATATTTTTAGATTCATTTTTTTCTATTTCAAAAATACTGCAATGAATGCCCTTCTACACTTTTGGGGGTGTTTTTACAAGTTTATATAGGGGCAATTCTAATCTGTATGCATAATTGCCAGGGTAAATACATTGTAAATTTGATGGGCATTACTGAATTGGCTTCTAAAAAGGTTCTCCCCATTTGCACTATCTCCAACAGCATGTGAGAGTTGCTGTTTCCTTACTGCCAGGTCACAGTGCTTTATTTTTAAATTATACAGTTTATCTAGCTCTCAAAATGGAACAAAGCCTTTAAATTATTTTCCCCTGTGCACGTTTTATCAATACTAACATAGTCTAATTTAAAACACTTCACACTCTTAAGTAAAAGTCAGCAGAAGTCAAGCTGTTCAATGTATTCCCATATCTCATTATTTAGCACAGTGTGATCTTTCTCAAAAAATGATAGCCTATTTGTAAGACTTCCCTATTAATGATGTTCTAATACATCTTAATAAAAGAAATAGTCAAACTGCTTGTTTCTGGAAGTGACAAATGAAGAGTTATGAAGGTAATTTCTTTTCTTCGGAATCACAACTTAAAGTGTTGAAATGTTTATATAATCCTTTAAATTTGCAGGAAGAAAATAACGTGTTCTTTTTTTCACTCGACATTTTTTAGAATTTATTATTAGGCAAAATTGTGTCTCTCCTGAAGAGCTAATTTGTAGCCTTCTCTTGTATAATATGTGAACAGTGTAATTTACTCTGATTTCCCTTTACTTTTGCTGCCAGGAAGCGAAGCACCGATTTGAAGCCCAATCAGAACTGACCTTGAAGAAACGAGACATATTAAGTGTTTCACCAAAGTAGTAACTCAGTGGTTTTGAGGAAGTAGTCAGCAAATATGTCAAAAGAGAAAACAGTTTTATGTCACTTTTTTGGTTTAATTCAGGTGCAGGAGCCTATGCCATGTAGTTGAAGGAATCCGATATAGGAATTGCAAAGACGATTGTCAGATTTCCACCTCAGCCCCTGAAACTGTGTTTGAACAATGGAACTGATTATTGATGAACGCAATTTTTACCCTTTGTGATATATATATTTATATGTATAATATATATTTTTCCCATTACATTATTACAGGTTTACAGGTTACTTTTCATGTTCTAAATAAACAAACAAAACTCTGTAATTACATGTCCCCTAACATCTAAAATCATTCCCATTTCCCTTGATTACAGCCAAAAATTAAAAATAAGCTCCATTAATACCTTTTTCAAAAGTTGCAACTGCATTTTATGAAGTTTTATAAATAATCGTGGAAACTTTAAGTACGCTCGGCTCTTATTTAACTGAGTCAAAGATTTGTCAATAGTCATCATTCCTTATCTTTCATTTGGCTTATCTATCAAGGGCTCTCGCAATAGACCAGTCCAATCCACTGTTTTAATAGTCTACTCCCCTCCTCCCTAAACCCCTTCCCCCCCAACACACACCAAGAGCCTAGAAACTCCTACAAACAATGCCAAAACTAGGTTTTGTTTTTGGAAGGAATTTGGAATTGAGGTTCTATAATACAAAGTCTTCAAATGGCCTCGTAACTCCTTAACATATATTTATTTTCAGAAAGTAATTAAATATGGAGGGCCTAGCATACATCTTTAGGGTTTTCCTACCCCACACTATGAGGACTGAATGGATAGCAGATACAAATACGAAATATGATATGAACTTTCATTTATTTACTGTTCCTAACTTATTTTAAAGAGCTCTGAAGCCTGTAACTTTACCACTTACTAGAGTAAATATGAACAATTTTTTAGGGCTCTATGAAGTCTGCTTTTCTTATGCCTTCTAATATGTAGCTGGTTGACCAGTCACTGAGGACCTGCTGTGGGGCAGTTTTATGGAAAGGAAGACTAAACCAGAACCATGAGACCTGAGTTTTCATTTTAATTCTTACCAACCGATGCTTAATGGGTATGTGACATTGTCAAGGAGTCTTCTAGAATCCAGAATATGATTCCCCATGAATTTTCTGATTGTCCCACATCACTAAATACAATGCTCATACATACCAAGTGCTAAGTAAATATTTGTTCTTACAATGAACTAGTTTTTTGTTTGTTTGTTTGTTTTTTGGGGGGTTAAGCCAACAGGCAGTTAGAACAAAATGGTATTCCAATCAAGTAAAATATTTATTTATTGGTCATTTATTTTTTCCCTTCTATGTGGCATATAACTACATACATCATAGGCAAAAACTAAACACTGGAAAACACTTGTACTAGTAAAGATTAGCTGCCAAATTTATATTGTATTTGATTTAATATTTTGCCCTCTAGCTAATAATTACCAGGGAAGTAATAGTGAAAATGTAGCTATACTTCACAAATGTTTGAATATTATCTTGCATTTTATATTAGGAGGCTAAAGATAGCCAATGTTTTCTTAATTTGAAGTCCAGTGAAGCTAAAAGGCCTTAATTAATAATTAACAATTAGTTTTTAGATTAGAAGTATAAATAAATGCCATTTGTGGATGCAATGATTGTTCTTCCTGCCTGAGAACATTTACAGGTCTTAGTCCTTAGCCTGCGGGCATAAAATCTATGCAAATGTATCCTCAAAATTTACATGCACAGCAATAAATTAATATTTGCACAAACAGAAGTCATAGCCAGGAAATAAATTTCTGTTGGGGCCCTGGGAGAAAATGGATGGATGACAGTCAAAGACATAACTGAAGAGACTATTAACCAAGAGACTATTAGAGAAGGGACTGTTAACACACACACACACACACACACACACACACGGGCAGAGTTAAGGAAAAACTACAAGAATAATAAAGCGCCCCATGGCTGACCGAATGGAAGCTCTTACCACCCCCAGCCCAGGAGGGGGCCCATTACAGAACTAGGCAAAAGGCATAGCTGTGAAAAGAGGCACTGAGCAGAAGCTATGGCCACAGGGAGAGAAGCACAGGGAACAAATATCCCAAAGTTCTCCTGAGCTCTGATCTCCCACCAGAAAAGTCAGGGACATGGGAGCCCTGATGATTCCATCTATGTAAGAGAACTTCCTGGAGAAGAGTCCAGAGTGAATGTAGAGGGGCAAATGGAAAATAGCAAGCAGAAACCCTATACTTGGAAAATATGAGCTTGACCCTAGACTTCTCCTTACTAGCCACATGTTCTGAAGAAACAATCAGACTATACGTGTGTATGTGTGCAACTGCAGAACTAGCTCAAACTGGCCTTACCCTGTTTCCAACAAGATAGTGAGTTGTTTGCAGAGACAACAGAACAAAACTGCAAGTCATGCAGCTGAAGCATGCACAGAGGAGAGAATTTTTACCTCCAATAACACCGGAACCAAAGTTTCACCCCCTTCAGGCAATCAAAGGACCAGAACATGGCTGGAGTCTGAACACCAGAGCCTTTTCAGAAGCGAAAGGTTCATTGTCCAGGGAGACTTGATGCTGATGCCCTTTACTGTATCTTACCATAAATGGCCAAGTTGCAAAGCCCTCTAATTAGAATCTGCTCCTCCAACACTTCCGCATATCAGTCTGTTTCCCTCAACCCCTTAAATCTCCCTCTGAACCCTGGATCCAGGAGACAGATTTGGGCTCTGCCTCTTGTCTCCTTGAAGGTCAACCTCGCAATAAAGTTTTTTTCTTTTTTGGCTTCTATGGGCATTGGGCAGTGAGCCCTTGCTTGGTAACATGTGCGTGTGTGTGTGTGTGTGTGTGTGTGTGTGTGTGTGTGCGCGTGTGCACGCATGCACATGTCCACATATAGAGTAAGTGACAGAAATAATATTAGCTTTACTCTCAAATAAGAACATTGTATGCGGCAGCAGAGGATGGCTTTGGCTGAACCATAGGATATTGCTTTTTGTTAGGTCAACGATGGTTGAATATTGATCAAATATCATCAATTTCGTAAGGTTTCCCTTATTACACTATGGTACTATTGGAGGGAAGCAAGAAAGTGCATCAACCTACTACCTGTGAAAGAAGGATTCAGTGGCTAGAATGTCCGCAGATAGGATTGACAAAAGTGTGTGATGGTGAATTTTTTTTGTCAACTTGACTGGACCACAGGATGCCCAAATAGCTGGTTAAACATTATTTCTGGGTGTGTCTGCGACTGTGTTTCTGGAAGAGATTAGCACTGAATTGGTGCGCTGAAAAAAGCAGACAGCGCTTTCCAACGTGAGTGGGTATCAACCAATTCCTCAAGAGGCTGAGTAGAACAAAAAGGTGAAGGGCGTTTAAGTTTGCGCTTTGCCTGCTTGGTTGAGTGGAGACACTGATGTCCCGTCAGTGCTCTTGCCTTTCAGTCCTTCAGACTGGACCGGAATCTACATTATTGGCTCCTTGGCCCTGGAGCTTTCAACTACACGACTGACTTTCCTGGGTCTCCAGCTTGCAGAAGACAGATCATGGGACTTCTCAGCCTCCAGAGTGACATGAGCCACTACGTTGTAATAAATCTTTGACAACGAAAAAAGCAGAGCAGCAAGGACAAATAAACATTTTCTGAATAACTAGATAATTATTAAATCTTTTACAATTCTAAATTTCTGCAATCCTAGGTGAAAAATCATGTTGTAATTTTTAGTATATGTTACACATGACCTAATGGAGATGATCAGTGGCAAAGGTCCAAGGGCCAGAGCTGAAATGTGGTCCCTCGGTGAATTCAGATACATTCCAGCAATTATGGGTGCTCTGCTCTTTCATTTGTGTGAGGCCCAATAAACCTTGAGGGAGAGACTGGCTGGATGCTCTTTAAGCTCCCGTCCCATGACAAAGTATGTGGGGACTATCAGCCATCCTCTCACCTCTTGAGTAGTGTACAAAAGGGGGAGGAAAAGACACCCAAGGTAGAGTCAAGTTTACAAACTTATCATTCATTGACAGTTAAGAGGGAGGGATCATTCTCAATGCATTAAAGGTAATCTCAGTTCATAGACTGGAGGCTCTATGAGGTCAGGGATTCTGCGTTTTTTCCTCCATTGAAAATCCAGTGCCAGGCACAGGCTGGCACTTACCATAGGAGCTCACTAAACCTCTGCTTAATAAGTGAACTCCGATTTTCTCTAACCAAATAACTAGAGATCAGAGAGAATGGGGGATGAAAAGAAAAGAAAGAGCAAGCCCAGTGCTGAGCAGTTTTACTAGAATTGTACGGTGTAACTGTTTTGTTCACAACCTAGAAAATGAGTGTAATATGGGTAAGGACTGTTTTTCTCTCTATAGAAAGAAAATGTGGTGCTAGAGTGGCATGACGTGCTCCGGCCATATAGGGACACTGGGACAACACTGAGGCAGGTCCAGTGAGGGGTCAGAGAGAGACACCCTGAGATGAAATATCTAAGGCCAAGAGTCCCAGTATGAGCACAGCTCCTGGAAGCATCAGCAGCAAAGTATGGTAAGGAGGTCACCAGCAGCCAACTAAGAGGAAGACTATAAGGGAGGGTTTGGGGCCCAGGTGCCACGTGCTTTACCAAGCAAATGAAACTTGGGCCTAGAAGACATGAGGGAAATCAATAAAGACGCATTAGACAGAGTTCAAATTTGTCCAGCACATTGTAATATACGAGGTCTGACAATTAGGTTTGTCTGACAATCAGCAACAATGTTGCTTATTTTTTTTGATATCAGAGGGATTATTCATTATGAATTTGTACCAACTGGACAAACAGTTAACCAAGTTTACTATTTAGAAGTGCTGAAAAGGCTGTGTGAAAAAGTTAGACGACCTGAACTTTTCACCAACAATTCATGGCTCTTGCATCACGACAATGCACCAGCTCACACAGCACTGTCTGTGAGGGAGTTTTTAGCCAGTAAACAAATGACTGTATTGGAACAGCCTCCCTACTCACCTGATCTGGCCCCCCTGTGACTTCTTTCTTTACCTGAAGTTAAAGGAAATATTGAAAGGAAGACATTTTGATGACATTCAGGACATCAAGGGTAATACAACAACAGCTCTGATGGCCATTCCAGAAAGAGTTCCACAATCACTTTGCAGGGTGGACTAGGCACTGGCATTGGTGCATAGTTTCCCAAGGGGAGTACTTCGAAGGTGACTGTAGTGATATTCAACAATGAAGTATGTAGCACTTTTTCTAGGATGAGTTCGCAAACTTAATTGTCTGACCTCGTAGTTGTTAATCAATATTTTTCAAAAATATTTTACAAATAATATTCCAAATAACATTTATTTTTAAAATCCTAAGTCCTGTATATTAGTGGATTTCTATTCACAGGTGTGATCATTAACTAATTCCTTAAGTTCACTATCTTTTATCAAGAAAATGAGAATAATAATAGTAATAAGAAGAACCTTCCTCATATGGATTCTGATAGAAATATGAAATTTCCTTTAAAGTGCTTTGCAACCAGTTGACATATATTAAACACTCCAAAAAAAGTTAACTAGCAACTACTAGTAGTAGTTTAGTGTAATCCTTCTCTATAACCTAGAAAACCTGTTTATAACTTTAGAAACTGCAAAGTGAAATTAAAACTTTAACTCCTTTTGAATTTTTCCAAAACTAAGGGGCTCTCACCACCACTGACTATCAAATAAAGGCTAAACTATTAAATCCTCTTTTAAGTGATTCTTAAACATCTGACGTCTCACATTAGTCTCTTAAGAACAAAGCAATAAGTATGTGGGAGAAGCACAAACTTGTGTGGACCAAATTAAGCACAGCATTTTTACTGTAAGTAGTCTGTAAACACACACTCTGTTTTTAGGCCTTTCCTCAAGTTTAGCATTGCGGTGTGGCAGCAGAGCAGTTCTTCTCTGTTCTGTTTTGTTTATTTAAAGGAGCCCTGTCTTAAAGCTAAGTCTCTGTGGATGGAGTAAAGCTGGGACTGACCCAGTTATTGCAATATTTAAGTCTGTTCCTCTCTGTTTTGTTCAAGGAAAGACTTCCTTGCAAACAACCAACACAAATTGAAACAGAAGTAGCTCTTAGTCAACAGCTCTATGACACACAGACGAAACTCCTTGGGCTATTTCAGACCTACACTTGAACTTAAATGATGTAATTTGGATCTAGGTCCTCCAAACACAGCAATTCCTTAATAAAATTTTACTTTCATTTTATATACGTGCCATGGGCCAAAGAGTATCTTTGAGGAAATGGATACACCACATGCTTAAAGGTATCATTAGGGCTTTGTTCTTGGCTAACACTGAGGAACTCAAAATTCCTTCCTTGAGATCTGACATTGTTATATTATTACCTCCGCGTCGTATGCAGCTTTGACTCCAATAGTTTACTATCTATGGTTTCTGAATATCTTTCACATGCTGCTACCGTACAAGGGTGCATCAAACCACAAACCACAAATACAGAGAGCATAGTAGTTTAATAATGTATTTTTTGGAGGAAGATGATAATTTCCACTTTGTATTATGGGAAATGAATGCATTCCATTTTCCTGATGTAAACGGAGATATGATTGGACACATAAAAATGACCAGGTCAGTGACATAGCAATGTTCTTTAACTGGGTAGTCATTGTATAAAGTTTCCACTGACCAATCAATCAAATGCTTTTTGAGCACGCAGTAAGGCAAACCATAATGCTCTCCTTTCTGTTCTTTTTCAGTGGAAGTGTCAAAGTCATACAATTCTACACAAATGACTTTCCTCATGGAGTGCTCTGTGTTTTGACCATGACAACAGAAGAGCCCTGAATTCCGCTCATTTTCCTTGGTAATAAAAGTTATGTCTAGACTATTACTTCAATATTCTTGCCCCTGTGATTTCACTGCCATGACCAAACAGTATGAAAGATAGTTTTATTACTTTATGGCAGCTTAATTTTGCTTTGATGTTTTCCACATGAATTTTCCAGAGGAAAAGAAAGAAAGAAGAAAAAAAAATTGCTGACCACTTCAGAAAAACCAAAGGTGAAAACTCAGTATAAATTAATGAGCATCATTAATAACAATTTGAAATACAACCTCCAACAAGTATTATATTAATACAGAGTACAACAAATAGAATAGCTGTCTCAATCCACCCACCATGAAAATACGTTAATCCCTTTATTAATGTTAAACTTCTTTCTCAGGAATATTTTCTGGAGTAAACCATGAAACATTATTGATTTAATTTAAATCAGAATAATTAATGACTTAGAACTCTAACAATGATTCCAAATTCTTTTTAAGTATATTGAAGTCAGTATTAATTTACATGTAAGACAGAAATATTGAGGGCCATTTTCCCTGTTTTAAATAAAACCATGCATTCATCTCTCTCTCCATTAATGGCAACTTCACAACTCAATCTGCAATTTTTACCCTATTTTTTGGTACAATAAAGTATACATGGTATTACTGTCAATTTGCTTCTCTGTACATTGATATTATTTACAAGTAAATGTATTATATGTAAAACAAGTACATATTCAAAATACCAAGATTTTCATAATATCTGACTCTGTGAGACAAAAATATAGAACATGCAGAGACTAGAACCAATTGCCAAAGTGAAATCTAATGAAGTCCAGGGATCCAAATACCAGAAATAGGTCAGGAGCATGGAACTATGTCAGAAGAGATTTTTCGTTACGGCACTGAGCAAGCGTATTTCTACAGAACCATGTTATCCTCACATTCTTCCTCTCCAATAGGCCAGCAGTATGATTGGAGTCTATGGAGGTCTGGTTTGGCTGAGCGGTATCATAATAGAAGAGTCCACTCCTAATAGATGAGGACAGACACCAAGGGGGAGATCGGAAGTCAGGCAGAATCTGACAAGTTTCTAAAATGGTGTCTCAATATTCAATGTTAGCTAGGTAAGCTAAGGTACATTTGACCTATTTTATATCCTGTAAATGACTAAATAATTAACCAATTAATTGAGCCAAACTACTCAATAATTGTTGAACTACTAAATAATTGTTGGTCTTTAAAGATGTTCATTAGATGATTAAAATTTTGAATTTTTTTCCTATTCTTGGATTTTTAAACACTGAAGTTAATCTGTCTCTTCTCCAGGTGGAATTTAGATCATTAGATATTAGAATTTAGATATTAAAGTCAAATGATTATTCTCTGACAGATAGGGCCTATTTCAGGTATCTTCCCAACAACTTTGCAGGGACTTGTCTTCATTTAAATAATACGGATGTCAGAGGAGTCTACCCAGTATGATTTCTTTAAATTTCATATGCATTTCTATTCCAAATACATTAACATCAAAACCACCATCCAGCTGTGTTTGGGACTTAAAAAGTCCAAATGATTGTGTTAAAAAACAGAAAGGTTTTTGAATTCTTTATGTCCTAATCAAGCCACCACCTTTCCATAAACTGGATGAATTCAACCAGCCTTTTCAGCGACACTGCCATCTCCCTGACCTAAATATAATTCCTTCTCAGCATGTCAGCTACATGTCTTAGAAAAAAAAAAAAAAAAAATCAAATGATTATTTCTAGAAGGGTAGTCTTCATATTTTCTTTATAAATCTCTCATTTTCTGTACTGTGAAGATGCCATATATATTTATCTATATACATGAGACACACACACACACACACACACACACACACACACACAGAGGATGCCAAAAAATGTATATACATTTTAAGAAAGGAAAATTGTAATGCTCAATATATACCAATAACAAAAGATGAATAAAAGTCATGTGTATATATATTTTTGGCACTCGTGGTATATATATTATATATATATGAATTATTTTTCAGAGATTTAATACACTGTAACACAGCTTTAGTGTTCTGACATCAGCACTTCAGCTCAATTAACACCACTCTCTGCATGTCCCTGAGTGAACTTCAAGTTCTAAGCTGCTACTTAAATGCCTTTAAATAGATGGATGATGGATAATAAGTCATTTATATCTTGCTGTTTCTTACCAAATACATAAAATGTCTTAGGGGAAATAATTTTGTGGCACCCACGAATGTTCTCGTCATTTTCAGTTAATTAGGGATGTGTAGTCATTGCCTAAAAAAAATCCTGTGGGCTCTGGCATCACTCAGGGAGGGGTTCAAAGTCATGAGTTAACTGTTTAAAGTCTCTGCTATAGTTTGACTCTGTGGACCCAGCCAACTGAAGCTGAATTTAAAACTGGGATTCTAAGCAGTGGAAAGAATTCAAGCTATTATAGCTTTAAGTCAAAGGGGGAAAATATTAGGTAACAGTGATAAAATATCAAAGTATGGATTTTTCCTTTCCTTCTTTTCCCTCTAAGAAAGAATGATACATGCTTATTTGGGAACCAAGTCTGTGTTATGTTGTTTGAATAATAGGAATAAATTGATTTTTCAATCTACGTAAATGAGTTGGAGAGAAGAGAGTGGACAAAGAGACCAGTGAGGAGAAAGTTTGTACCAGATGGTGTTTTGGTGAGCCAGAAGGGGTTGCTTAAGGAGAGAAGGTTATAAAAACAGAATTTGGCAGAAATTTTATTGTGTGTTGAAAAAGGCTAATTGTTCCTTTGCTAACATTTTGTCTCCAACCTGACTACCCTTAAAAAAAAAAAAAACATCTATTAAAAAATTTAAACTACTCCTCCAGGCTTTTGGGATCCGACCTGTTGCTGGAGGGAGTGTTTTAATTTGTTTGGTTATTTCTTTGCTTAACACAACATAATGCTCCAGCATTCTCTCCAAGGGGCCATTTTTGCCCAGGCCCCCAGCCATGACTGGCTCAATCCCCTGTGGCCAAGGCCAGGTCCAACTGCCCAAGTTGGCAGCTGGGTGCTCCACAGTCAGGGAAGAGGGCGTGGAGAGTGAGGCACTGGCAGCCACACAAAATTGAATTTAAAGAAAAAGTACATTACGTTTCTATTAGAAGAAAAGTTGAACTCAAGAATGTTCTTTCAAAATCTAGAGTGAAAAGTGACAAAAGTCCTTGGCCACCATTATCCAACAAATGATTTGCAATCGGGATTTTCAGCTCCATCTTGCCATCACCATGTACCGCTAAGAGAATGTTGCTCTTCACTCTGTATTTTCTTCGATCCTCCCAATTCTGGCTGTTACTTACCAAGTCACTTAAACCACTCACAGTATCCCAGGAGCTTGAGTTGACATTAGGGCACATGTTTCTGACTAGAAATTTTCTAAACTGACAGGAGACTCTAGTTTTTTGTTTTTTGTTTTTGTTTTTAGTTTTGCTTCCACCCCCTCAGCCATATTCTATATAATTAAGGGCTTTTCATCCACAAATATTTAAAATGTTGTTTCAATAGCTTATAAACAGCAAAATATCCTATTAAAATCTGTCCGATAGGTAAAATTTCCCTTAATTAAAAACTCAGAGTACACCTGGCATATTGCTCATTTTGCTCTTGGCACAACACGTGTAGATTTACCAATAAATCATGTAACTGGAAAATTTTAAATGTTACTTTGTGGGTGGTATCTCTGCTTTTTACAGCCTGCTCTGAATATAGTTTAAAGTTCTTTCCCTTAAGTGACACAAGTTCTTCTAAAATTGGCTGTTGACTGACCAACTCCACACAGCACTGAGAGAAGGAATCTAGAAACAGAAACACTTCAAAATACTGAACTGAAAAAGATAAATTAGGCATAACCAGTTTACTTAACCATGTAATCTTGCTCCTGTTCTTCTTAATTCTGTATTTAGATTCAGAGTAAACTTTCTGCTTCTGCAATATTTGGAACACAAGGATAGAAACTGTTATGGCTTTACATGTTAACGATAAAAACAGCTCTATTTCCATACTTTGTTCAAGAGAAATATTTCACTTCCAGTCGTGACATTGTTAGTACTCAACAATACTAAACACCATCATCACAACTCCCCCAAACTAGGAAAAGAAAAACAGACACCTATTTTTTGTTGTTGTTCTTTTAAACCCTCTTTTTAATGAGAGATGACAAGAATGCTATATGGTTATGATTTACCAGTGTAGTGGAGTTTTAGTGTGAAACTAATCTGTGTTCATTTAGGAGTTCGCCATGTCTGGCTTTGACTGGAACTGTGGGTGAGGCCTCAGAGTAAGAAATCTATCCTAAAGAAAAAGAAGAGGTGGCTGGCAAGAGAAGTCCAAGGATAACAGGATGACATGAAATAGGAGAGCAGTCTTTAATACGTTACTCTTATATTCTATAGTCTCCCTTCCACTCCTGGTTTTAGGTAGGGAGCTAAAACAATACTTAAAAAGTACGTTCTTGGTTTTGTTGTTCAAATTATCTGTGCGAGATCAAGGGTGCAACATTACATGCAACAGAAAAAAATACGTAACATAAAGAAAGATTTTTGTTGATTTTGTTTACTACTAAACCAATTTATGTTTGACGTATTCAGACTTCTGAGAACACCAAGGAACTTCGAGCCCACGGGCAAGGCAGTGACTGGTACAATGGGCCACGGCCCCAAGAGTTTTGGCAGCAGCCAGAGGAGAACCTTGGTGTCCCTGACACTGGGCGTAGTGCCTTAATGCAGACAATGACAAGCACAGCCACGTGGAGCTTCAGGGGCAGAGCCCCTCTGGTGGGCATGAACAGTAGGGTCCATCAGCTTCAGAGGCCACAGGGGACCAGAGCAGAAGTGGAGCAAATGCTGCCATGGTATCAACTATGAAAGGGTTGTACTCATGAGGATAGACCCTCTAAGACAAAGAGGGCATTTGAGGGCATCACGATGATTAAAAATGCTACAGAAACATAAATGCTAGATGTCTGCCTTGTGTCGGATAAAGCTGGTGTTTACTTGGAACGCATGAGTGAGATGTAAAGTCCAGCATCTGTGTAAATAGTTAGGCATCCATTCTCCTTGGCCACTGCGCACACTACAATGGCTATTACTGTGGTAAATATCACTCTGGGCACAACCACAGATTCTTCCTCATCCCCCATCTCTTTCGAATGTCTCACTGGACACAGATGGGGATGAAAAGCCTGTTGGTAATTATTAGAACCTAGAGCTTGACTCCATTTTGTATAGAAGCTCCAAACGTTTTACCCAGTTCTAACACTGAATGTTGCAAGAATGCAATTCCAAGGTCAAGCAAGGGAACACTATGCTTTGTTTCATTTGTGATGTTCTCAAGAGTTGTTCACCATTTTGGAAAGGCACATCACCAATAACAATGAGACCAATGGAATCTTAGTTCCCTCCCAGTGCAACCACACCAATCTGGATTTGTATGTGTCACATTCATGGTGACTCAACATATAAGAGGGCGCATTTGATTATTTGATTACACCCTATGGTGTCATTATGTCTAAACACATGCTGAATTACAAACGTTTATTAAAGTTCTTTCCTTTTATTTGTCTTTTATATTAAATGTGGGGCATTATACTGATTTGTTGAAATAATGTGTATAGATAAGTTACAGATATTTCCTTCCATATCAACCAGAGATAAATAAATATATTTGTTATCAAAAGATACTGTGGGGTCTTTTAGGAATGGGAAGATTGCTTTAGGATGACCCAAACGCAATTGGAAGCAGGATTTGAGATGAAAGGGTCTGAAGATAGTGAGTGTAGGTGAAGACAGATAAATATTTTTGTGACCATTTTAAGATCCTAGTTTTATTCCCAGGTTAGTAAATTTTGAAAAACATGGACCTCACCAAATTAGATAAAAGTAGTAGTTAGTAATTATCAACTAATATTTACAGAAATACTTCAATCTACTGATTGAAGTAACAATCATAATACTTAACACTGTGGGTTGCTCACTGCGTGCGAGGCGTTTTTCCAAGTACTTTAAAGCTATTAACTCATTCTGTTGTCTCAGCAATTCTAGGAGACGGAGTAATAATCATCCCTACATTGCAACCAGAAAACGGAAGCTCAGAAATGAAGGTAGGAAACCTACCCAAGGACACTGGGCTATTACACGGCCAAGGTGGGATTCCCACATATGCAACCTGGCCTAGTCTGCAGCTAGCCACTATCCAACAGCAGACATGAAATTAGGTCAAAGCAATTGTTTGTTCTGAAAACCATTTTCGAGAACCACTAATTCCACAGAAATCATCTATTTCCCACAAAACATAACCTGGTTCTACTTACATTAGTAATCCACTGCCCCAGATTCGTGCTTTATAAACCAGTTTGGCAGCCCAGTCAGTGAATTCTAAAATCCCTCCCATGAAGTTCAGAAGTACAGCTTCAAAATTCCAAGACAAGTAACTCTTGGACCGTCCAAGTGGCACAAGGTGGTCACTATCATTTCAGGTGCCCAGACCTGAGGCCAGTGGCTACACCCACACCTGGGTCACCCTTTGCCCCAGGCACATGGCTGTAGTGTGAGGTTTGTCCGGTAAATTATCTACTTTGCCTAGAAGGATTGTGGATGGTTTGGGGGGCTGAGCCCGGAGTGGGCATATCAGAAAAAGGGTAACAGAAGAAAGGTAACAAGGACGTGCTAGTGAGCACAGAGGACCCGAGCTCTGACTACCAGGACAGCCAATTTCCTTCTTCTATTAAGTTCCCTAAAAGACTAAAACCAAACCAAACCAAAAACAATCTCTGTCTGCAACAAATTCACTTACCATCTTCTTACATGTAAATATTCTGATAAATAAGAAATTATAAGGATTCTTTTCATTAAGGAAATAATAATTAAAAAGTGGGTAAATAAGTTCAAGTTCTCATTAGGCCCAGCGATTGTTAACCTTTCTTCAATAGCTCCTTCCTTATATTCTTGCCTTATAAGATGGGCTTAAAATACAGTGTAGGGGTATACAGTATAGTACGTGAGATACGGGTCTGCTTCATTCCAGCTATGTAGCCTACAGGTTCTCGGAGCTGCCATTTCTTTATCTAAGAAGGCATGACACTATCTGCCCATCGATGGTTATAGAAGGTTAGAGAATAAATATGTAATACTTAACCCAGTGTCTGGCAAGTAATAAGCAAAAAGTAACATTATCTCTTATTATTTGAGGGGCATTTATCTGTAAAATAACCTTGTGGTGTAAAACATGAAGCCCTACTCTAGTTATCTATAAAACAAACTCAAAACTAGTACTATTAAAATTCTGTTTGATGACTGTCTATGTACTCAACCTCTAACTCTAGGTAATACTTACCTATTTCTTTCCACACCAAAATGCCTCCAAAAAGAACAATATGTATTTTGGGGACAGTTGTATGACAATGTGGAAAGTAGAAAACCTCATTGAATTTTTTTCTCCAAATGAATTCATGCATATTTTGAGTAACATAGAAGCAATGACATATATTATTTTATAGATTTATAATACATATTCTTTTATAAAGCATTTTTTATGACAACTCCTTGAGGAAAGAGTAGTCAGTACAATCGCTCCTATTTTACAAGTCTAGGAAAGAGGTACAAATGGACTAAGTACCTTTCCCTGAGTCAATGTAACTATAGTTAATAGTTGGTGGAACCAGAATCCAGGTCTTCTCATTGCTGGACCACAGGTTTTCACACTTCTGCCTTCACTGTGTAGGAAGTTAGATTTCTTCTGACCCCTTATGCTACAAATCTTAGCAGTACATACTTTCTTACGGACTCAGAAATGGGTGAGACAAAATGGGCCTTCAAAAGGCCCTCTCAGTTAATATGAATGAATTACCTACTTTTTTTGTCCTTTTGAGGGTAAGTTCACCCTTTGATATACTACATTTTCCTGTGAAATGACCAGCAGCACTGGGATTGTACTGCTGCGATGACTCTATGATGTCACTAATTAAAATGATCCAAGGAAAGAGAAAGTTCCATATTTTACCATTAGATGGTGCTAAGAGAAGTTTGAAGAAAATAGTCTCAAAAGTTACTGATGCAATGAATCACAGGATTTGATTGGGGCTTACTATAAAATAGAGTCTATGCTTCTTTCCCAGACAGAAGCACATCCAACCCATCATCAAAGAGTAAAAAACATCTTCCAAAGCTACTCTATTCATTCAGTTAATTATACTTCTGCCAAGATACATATCCTTTCTAATCACAGCTTCAACTACAAATGAAGGCTTCTGTGATTCTACTTAGCAAAATAAATGTATTTCACTTTGTTCATAGCTTGCTGCAACTCTCATTTTGGGTCTTTATCAATATATTTTTCAACAGAATGTATCACATTAGAAGGCACTAAATGCCTGTTAATGTACTGGTACTAATAAATTATATTATTAATTGTCATAGTTACAATGAGAAGTTCAAGAGACTAGTCATAACACACATGATCTTCCCATGAAAAATACCGATGTCACATACACTGTATGAAGTCGTGTGCATTACAGTTAATGCATGATGTTAGTGGGCTTTTGTTTTCTGATACTGATGATATCTTGCAAATCCAAAGTCAGTTCATGGCCCTAAACTGCCGTGAAAATGAATGAATAAAGAAATTCTGATAAATAAGAAATTTTTACTAGCACTTTCTGTCATATATTTTAAGTTTTTTGTTGCTGTTGTCGTTCAATATCTCTACCACCAGAAGAAGACTAGGAAAGATATTATCTTGAAGTTCAACATTGTCTATCCCCCAACACTAAACATACTGTCTATATAATATATGTAACATATATGTATATATGTGTATATATATGTATATATGTATGTATGTATGATAGATTTTTAAAATGTGTAAGCAAACTAATCAAAGTTAGAGTAATAGTGTTCATTCATTTATTGGGTTTACTCACAAAACAAAACAAGTATGAAAGTTTCAGGATTCATTTTCACCTCTTCGGCAGCAAAATCCTAGGCCTTGATTTTGTTCCATGCCCTTTTTGACCCAGCTCTTGTAATCTTCAAGTAGTACAGCCCCCAATTGCTTAAAAATAAAAAGTTTGGCGACTTCTGTAAGAACTTTTTCATCTATTTTGAAGCAAGTTATGTTTTTTAGGTATCTTATCAAGACTTCAGATTCACTGCTGATATTTCTGTTGCAAAAACAGTGGCTCTGGATGAATTGCTATGGGGAAAATATCAGTCATTTGTTGAAGAAAATGCAAACAAATGTTGTATAGTTTATTTTAGCAGCCTACATATATTCTGAGTCATGGAATGTGTCTGCACATAGTTGGGAATAAACTATTAATTAATAGACGCAGGCTGGGTAAACAAGATAACCAAATCCACGAAGTACAAATACAGTTTACTGAATTTTTATTATGTAGTGCAAATAAAATTATTTGTAATATAAGAAGATTATTATGTAATCTACTTTCATTGTTTAAAGTTCTTCATGTTTTAAGAAGTTGTTTTGCCATTATTTAGATGCAATCCTACCTGCCTGTTTATCATTGAAATAAGTAAATAAGGGCCTACAGGAGAGAATTAGACAACAGAAGTGAATATCACTCTTATCACCTCTTCCTTTATAGTCTGTTGAAAATCAGAATTAATCACCAGAATCACACATATTATAAGTTTGCTACACACTGTTGTTCCAAGGTGTAATAGTGTTTGGCACAAGGTAACAAACTCCCTAAGTGAAATAGATTATCTACATGATGGCATGAGGGACAGAGGTCACAAATCAGAAATGTAAAGTTTTACCAAACCCATTCAACTTTACAAGGTCAAGACCTTTTAGATTTGCTCTCCCAACAGCAGAGGGAGGGAGCAGCTCCCTCACCTAGAAGGTCTTTAGTGCAACTTCAGCAAAGTCAAGAGCTACCAAATGTTTACTGGAAAATGGACATGCTGCCCCAATATTCAGATTGGTCTGATGCCAAAGGTGCAATGTGTAAAGCCCTGAACAAGACAAGAGCAAGAGATACCTTTGGGTCAAAGAGCTCGGTTTAGTTTCTCCAAAGACAAGAGAAAGTGAGTCTTTGAAAGCTCATACTCACCTACACTGACTTTCCCTCTTGCCTTGCCAGCGGCCAGCTGTGAAGCCCTGTGCAGTATAAGTATGTATTCCAGCCACATTAACAAGCTTGCTTCTTAGTTTTTAAGAAATGCCAAGTGGAAGGAAGAATTACGTAGTTTCCGCCTACCAGGTTATACAGTAAGCAGCAGGGATTTTTTTCCACCGTTTTCAAGGACATGAAGCAAGGCTATCATTCTCCTGACATCTTCATTTGATTTTTGGCTGCATTTAGTCATTTAGAGATTTACGGTTCACAGGCAGAGGGGTGACTACTATGAATAGCTCAGACCGTGTAGGTGATCATTAGATTTGCATGATTCAGGAGTTTCCATGAGGTTCTGACTGGTGTGTGGTGGTGTCTAAAATTCTTATCAATAAAATTATTCATTTGGATTTAAGTATATCTTATGAAAAAGTGTACATTTGGGAGAGGTGAGAAGAACAGCACTAATGATCATATTAGCTAGATCTGGAGAGCAGAGGCAAGGTCTGAAAATATGTGAAAATTGGGATTCAAGGTAGAAAGTAAGAATCAAGCATGGCACAGAAAGGCAAATCGACATATAAGCCAGCAGAAGGGCACTTAGGCAGCCAGTAGATAGATAGTACCCAGATCTTGGTGCTGAAGAGAAGGAAAGATAAATATTCCCCTATTCTAAAATTATTGGGGTGGGGGAGTTCTGTCTGTAGAATTCCATGGGCTTCATCATATAACCAATCAGTAAGTATTTATCAAACACCTATAACAGGTCATCTGTTGTTTTGGTCTGTCCAACATCTCTTTCTTCTGTTGGATATCATTCTTTCCTCTCCATATGGCTCTGGTGGAACTGCCAGTCACATTTTCTTGCTTCATCCACCCACCCCTCACTGTTACAGGCTGAGTTGTGGCCCCTCAAAATCCATACGTTGAAGTGCTAACCACCCAATAACTCAGAATGTGATTGTATTTGGAGAAAAGGCCTTAAAGAGCTGATTAAGTTGAGGTCATTCAGGTTTCAACTGGGATTAAAATGAGGTCATTTGGTTAAAGGCAGGAAGAGGAGAGGGCATCGGAGTGTGCCCTTGAAAGGACGGTGAAAGGAGGAGCTCGGCTGGAACAGAGAATTAGGTTGGGGGAATAGTGGGTGAGCATGGAGAAGTGTAGACTGCCTCAGCCTGTGGGGGGTCTTGAATACCACCCTGAGGAGTTTGGCGGAGTGAAGTAGTTAGGAAAGTAGGCTCTCACACTGCCTATGTGCAGATACCACTTGTTAGGCATGATTCTGGAAAGTTCACCTAACTTGGCTATACCCAAGTAAAATAAGAATAATATTGGTATCTCCTTTCTGGAGATATTGGGAGTATTAAATGAATTAATATATGTATGTATACATGTAAATATATATTTTAAAAACATATTAATATATATTTTACATAGATATTGTATAAATCAGCAAGATATATGATAGTACATATTTTTATTTTAACTCAACAATATGGTGTGACTATTTTTTAATACTAATAAATGTATTAATTTTTAATAAATTTTTAATTCATCAGCTTTCCACTGATAAATACGTCATCATTTTTTTCACACTTGAATTGCATGTACTTTAGTATGTAAAGAGTGTAAATAGGGAAGGTATGGATAATTGTGTAATTTCACTAAGTTTACATATTTTTCTTTCTTTTTATCTACATTTTCTATTCTTCCCACAATGAATGTATATTACTATTTCCACAATGAATGTATAATAAAGGCAAAATTGAAAGGAAAAGTAGAAGGAATTTTAAAAATGCATGTTTGATCATTTTTAAAATTTGATTTCTATTTTCATTAACTTCCTCCTCAGGAGTGGCCAAAAACCTAACAGGATACAGGGAGGAAAGAGAACAACATTTCTGCTAACTTTCATGCTGGATAGATAGAAAGAAACACAAAAGTATTTCCCATCCCCACTGACTGCTCTTTACTCTGTCTATTCTAGAGCTCGTTATCTAGAAGAGTGATTCCCAGACTGAGTTCTCTGGAGCTGCTTCTAGGGGGTTGCTCAGGGTCTGGAAGTTGCCTTCACAGGCTACCAGGAGGAAAAAAGAAAGGGCTAAGGAGAGAATGAAGAGGGAAGGATCATACCCGTTATTGATCAAAACAATTTCATTTCTTCATTAAATAGGGCTTCTGAGATTTTTTTAGGGTGTAGAGTTTATAAAAGAAAAATAATCCACCTGGCATCCACTGTAATCTAGATCAATTCTCTTTCTTTCTGAGTTAGGTTTTCTGGTTATATCTCAGACATTCTCGCTTTCTTTCCCAGGATCCATGGGAAAAAAAGGCTAAAGCACAATAGTCAGCAAGAAGTATTGGATTTATTTCCTCTGCCCTAAATGCACAACCATTAAGATGAAGAAAGCTGCCTAGAGAGTTAATCTATAGGAAGCACTGAAAGATCACTGGGTAAGTAACGTGAGAAAATTCGCACCGTCGCCTTCCTACTCCATCCTTCTGGCAGTCGGCACTTAGCCTCTCCTCTAAAGAAGTGGTGAACACATTTTTAAAGCATTTGGGGTTGAAACGGTATAAAACATGAAACTGCTAAAGGGAAGTACACCCCATATCCAGCCTGCATGAATGAGGATGAACCAACCATGTGAGAAACTGTGAAGTCTATGCTTTTAGACAGCAATAAAGTGATCAGTAACTACCTAGAAGATGTTACTGCATCATGTAATTTATGGGTACCTGTCTGCCTTCTGTGTTCTCTAGTTCTTTCTTAGATGCAAATACCTTATTACTCAAAATTGGTAATTATACCTTAGAGGAATCAGCCAGTATTTTCAATTTCTCTTGCTTCTGTTCTCTGCCCTATAGCACCAACTCTGTATTGAGCTTGTAATGGGTAAATGGATAAATCATTCAAGCATTGCCAAGACATTCTGCTGATGGGCAGGGCTCCCCTTCCAGAACTCTAACCCCCTCCATTAGCATCCTCTCAAGTCTTTCATTCAAAAATATTACAGTGACTATTATATACCAGGAATGATAACCACACACTAAACTTGAGAAGTGAAAACTAAGGTTCTGCCCTCAGGAAATCTCAGTCCTTGTGGGGAGACAAACACATACAAATACTACTAAGATACAATGTGGTTTGGCTACAGTGGAGGCTTTCACAGGTACAATAGTAGCGCAGAGGAAAGAAAGTGTACATTTTGCTCAGCAAACTGGATAGACTTCACTTGGAAGACACTCTTGAGTAATAATAGTTTCAATTTTCAATATTAAACACATACATCAGTGTTCCTAGTAATCACCTCTGGGTGGTGGGTTCAGGATATTTCTTTTCTTCTTCATATTTTCTTCATTTTTAAAACAATATGCTCAATTTGGAAGGAATGTGTCCTTGGCCCACCACCCGACTTTTCTGAGGCTTACAGGTGAAGGACAGCTTAAATTCCATGTCCTGGTGTCGATCTTGTCTAGCGCAACGGATGGCTAAAACTGTTGGGACACATTCTTTGACAAACCACACCAAAGCCATCTGCACACTCTGCTGGGTTTTTCCTGTGAAATACAGTCTAACCATGGAGGGGAGGGTCTTCTTTACCTACACTGAATTGAACAGAGCATTAAGAACTACAATTTATTTCTATCAGCGTTAGATTACTTGGAAATTCCTCCCATATTCCTCTATATTGTGAGTGCTAGAAGTACTTCTTAATTTTTTTAATGTGTTTTCCTAAGTATTTTAGAGGCAAATTAGAAAAGGTTGCTTCAGATGCCACTGGTAAGTTGTATTGGTGGTGGTGGTTGAGCTGACAATTGCAGGAGTAGTGTGACTCCATCTTACAAGTGAGGAAAATCCTCGGGAAAAAGAACAGCAAACTGTGTGATTTTCTCCAGTGTTTGTTGTGTGAAGCAAAGAAATCAGATTGTAGGTTTTTTGTTTGTTTGTTTGTTTAATGGGTAGTATGGAAGAAAAATATGAATGTTGTAGGTGCCTGAAGGGAAATATTTCAAGTGGCAGACTCAGTGGTCCAGGCTTGGTAGGAAAAAAAAAAGTTATGACCCAAAATGGCTGATGGACTTGGAGAAAGTCGCAGAATTAAGAGTATCAGAAGAGTCACCTGAGGTTCCAGTCTCAGGGGCATCAAAGAAGTGAAAAAGCCAGAAAGAGTGTGATTATAAAGTAGTGAATTAGTTGAAGCTTTCAAAGGTAGAGTATTTCTCCACATGCAAGTTCCTGAGCAAGGCTGCGGAAGGAGGCTGAGGCTGATGGGAAACTAAAGTCACGGATTGGATGAGATCAAGGAGCTGTGAGGGGAGCATGATGAAAGGGTCATCGTTTTGACAAGAATGACGTCAGATGTGAAGTAGAGAGGAAGACGTTAACCCAGGTGACAATTTTCTTATTAACTCGTATGTTGAGTTATCAGAATGTTGCTAGAGGATAAGAAGGAGCAGTGAAGAGATACTGACAACCCCTCACAGCTCCAGAGCTTAAGGTTTTCATGGAAAACCCAGCTGCACTGTCCTCAGGGGTTAGCAAAATTACTTTTTTGTGAGGAAAATGGAAGCTGGAGTTACCGAGGGTTTAGGGACATGTGAAGATGTGCCAAGGGGACGGAGCAGAGACAAGGATGGGATAAGGAGGTAGGATTGAAGCCTTACAGGTTACAGAATACAGAAAACCTTTACACGGATGAGAAACATGAGGGAGATTTCTTTAAGTTTCCAACTTTGCAACTTTGCTAAGCTACATCTGGGTGATAGCACGTGGCCTTGTACTTTCCCGTCTTCAACTCCTTTTCTCAGAGACCAAAATAGCTTATGGTAAAGAGTCTATAAATTTGACGACAGGCCAAATACTGAAAATGTGCAGGTTATCTAGCCTCTCGAGCTTCTAAATTTATTATTCATTTGTCATGTCACATACCAGGCCCCTGAACGTTTGGGTGTGTGACTTCTGTTCCAGATAAAATTTATCCCTGGATCAAATTCAAGCATCAGAGAGCTAGTTACCCGAGGCTCACTGTTCAGTCCCTAGACAGACTGTGAGCAAGCCTAATAAACCTGTGTGATTTATGAAGGGGATGGGGGAAAGATCACTCCGGCTACAGTCTCCATAATGGACTGTATTTTTCAGAGACAAGAATGGAAGTGGGAAGGCTATGAGAGAATGCCGACTTGGAATAGGCTGGTCGTGGTAGAGACAGAGACAAGCAGATGGATATGGTCAACTTTGGGAGTGGATGGCTTGCTGGTGAACTGAAGGAGAAGTTGAATGCACTTCCAGATATCCTACCAGTTAGAAATGTATTGGGTTTGCAAGCTTCTTTTATAAAATGCAAATACATGTAAGAGGCTTACGACAGAGGTGAGAGTGTAATTTAGTCTGCATTAGTTGCATCAGCTTACTTCCTGCTATCACCCAGCTGAAGTCAGTCATACTAAAGACATGATTTTTGCTTGGGGAAAGCATTTTTTTTTTTTTTTTTTTTTTGTATAAAGAACATAATGGTGTGAGGGACAGGGGTGGCAGTCTTTGGAAGATAGAGGCGTGAAAAAGCACCAGGAGACACAGAGATGGGTGGCAGCATTGGAGAGCACAGAGAACAAACAAACTTTGGCCTTCTGACAAAGTACGCCTGTCTCGTAGAGATAAGTCCCCAATCTTCTCTAATACTGAGAATGTCCCGTTTCTTGTAATCTTATTGAAGGGAAGCACTCCTCCAAGTAGAGCAGAGGGGAGGGGGAAAAATGAAAGCAATAAGAACCTTCAAACGGTGTTAAGTGTCAACAATTTCCATGTTGCTTTGTTTAAATTCAAGCTAGGCCACCTGATTCTCTGACAACATTTCACTGCTATCCTATGATAAACAGGAATTTTTAGACCTGGAATATTAAAAACAATCATCAGTGCCATGTGAGAATACATAACTATGATTGATCAATACTTGCAAATAATTTCAATAGTTATTTTAAAGACATGTTTTATATTTGGTAGTAAATGTCTATAATTTTTTAAAATCCAGTCTTGTTTATATACAATCAAAGGTATTAAATTTTATTTATTGCTTTCCTTTTTCTTTATGTACTCACTTGTTACTTAAAAAATGATGATACAGATCTTGAAATGTTCTAAATGCTATGTTTGGGTACATTGCAAACTTCACGTGAAAGGCAGTGCTCAAAGCTAAGATACCACTGGAAAAAATGAGTAATGGCCAAAAATTTGGCTCATTTCTAACCTTGACTTCTTGGATAGTGAAGACGCAGAAAAAAGAACAAAAACAACAACTCACCACCCAAATAAAACAGTTCTCTGATGTTCTGTTTTGTACTTATATTCCAAATATGGAAAAGACATCCCTTTTACCAAAAAGCCAAACTTAATAAAAAGCAACAAAAAACATTAGCTACAAATGTGGGCCAAAGAAAAATGATAAAACTTGTGTTTCTTAAAGCAAAGCATTCAATGGCAAGATAAAAATAAATCTTTGCGTTACCCCATAAAAATTCCATGGATGTCTGTCTTTCAGTGTGAGTCACTAGTCTCAAGGCAGGTACACTGTTTAGCTTTGGGATGGAACAGACTGTTAGTTTCATGCTGTCTTTAAGCTCTTCTCTACGTCTGATTCAAACTCTGTCCTCCCACTTGCAGGGTCCCAACCACGTTTACCAGCATGCTCATCCCGCCTTCCTTAGCATCCCTGTCTCTACCTACTGCTTAAGATAAGACCTAGGATAGCACGTTTGTATGGGAAAAAGGCACGGTGGAATCCTGCAGTCTCCTCATTATGGATCAAGGCCAAACATCATATTTCTATAGATAACTGAAGCACAACGAGACTTTAAAGCCTGGTCAGGATTCTACATTGCTTAAGCTTCAGAGCTACACCTTGTCAGGTGTTCTCTGAAACTGCTCAGACATACTTCTCCACGCATCTTTTACATTTCTGCACATTTTGCAAACAGAGGCACTGACAACCTTGGTTCTGAACTATCTTTTCAAAGACATTTATATAGCAGATAGCCTTGAAATACAGAGATGACATCTTACTCCAGAGCAGAAAGAAGGTTTTGTTCAGTATAATGAAAATAATGTCTCCCTCGGGGGCAAAAGGCAGACATGCTCACTGCCTGTCATAATACAATCAAATTCCCTAAGGTCAGAGTTCCTCTCTTGAACCAAAAACCACAAGTATACGAGTGTCACCTACCCACTTCTCATGGCCCTGTGGGAACTGGGATTCAGTGAACCGGGACAAATGATGCTCGTCTGCCTACTGCGATTGCTGTAAATAATAGTGTCATTTGTCTCTGACCCAGGAGCACCCACAAAGCTGTGCAGGCTGACTTGGGAGCTTGGAAGTAGGAAGAAATCGCAGACCCTTCACAGTTGTTGACAGAAACATAAAGTTGTAGGGATATCAATCATATAAAGGAAAAATATTAAGTATCGAGAGGCCCGTTGCTTGATTTCTCAAATCTAGGATGATCTGGTTACCATGTTTTGAGTATTGTGTTTTAGGTATAATATATAATATTCTTTTTTCTTCAAATCAGTGTATACACACACACACACACAATTATGGAATCTATTTTTAAAATTTAGTCTATGAAAAGGTCTCATTATCCTCACTTTATAGATTAAAAGAACAAAAACAAAACCCTGAAATTAAGTTACATAGCTAATAGGTGGCAGACCTAAAATCTCTGGTTTCAAAATTTGTGTTTTGCCTTCCTCCAAATAAAACACAGCTAAAAATGCCATGGGCCATTTTGGTTTTAAATAAATAGCTAAGTTATATAGTATTGTTTTAGTTTTACTATCTTACCTTTTTAATAGTACTATATATTTAGGTACTGACATGTTGCTACTAATCTGTATTCAATATTAAATATTTAGTATCCATAACAAATAAAATGTTTTTAACCTTGTGAATATTGAGTTTATGTTATATACTACATATTCATAGAAAAAGACTATAACAAAAGCTATTGTTTATAAAGTTTAAATTATAAAATGATGCTGGAGACATATTCTTTTAAAACTACACATCTAAGAAAACATTACAGGAAGAATAATTCCATTTAAAAGGTTATATATTACATAAAACTATCTTGTTAGTCACAGAGATAAATAGAAAATAATACACTAGACAGAGTGGAGAGTGGATTATATGTATTATATACAACTTGTAGATATTCTTAAGAATAAAAAATGTTTAAAGCAAAAGAAAACAGAAAAATATCTTCTTAATTATACGGAAGCAAATATAAAATATAAACTTATGTAATGGTTGTTTGGGGACTTTTTTTTAAACTAATAATCCATTTCTGGCTATAAATGGGCATTCACTCCTATGATTCTATTCTGCTAACTCCAGTGCTAAAGAAATTTGATAATCTGGGTCAATCGGTTTGAAATGTAAATAGCAACAACAAAAAAACTTAAAGATGTAGGCACTCTTCAAAATGTAAACAATTTTTTTTCAAATTGCCTTAAGTGTATTTCTAGATAATTATTAGCAACATATTAATAGAAATAATTGCTTTAGATGCTTCTCATAAAAACATTACTCTTTTTTCATAAAATAAAAACTATCCGGTTGACATTTACAAAAACAAAACAAACTTAGAGATTATAGAGTCAGTTACAACTGTGATATAAAACAAAACTACAGAAACAAGTTTATACAGCTATTATTTATTTTAGATGAGTTACTTAAATTGAAAATTTAATTGCTGATTCATTTTTATTTTATTTTAATCCTTGGTAAATAACTGTAGAAGACTGTAATCTTTATAATGGGACATACCGATGTGGTTTAGGTTTGGTGTGGAAGCAGAAACCCCATGGAAAAGCTCATAAGTGAAGCTATCAGTTTTCTGATTCCACTCAGACACAAATTAATTTTAAAACATAATTAAATCTATGTAGATCTAAATTTTAATTATATAGTGAAATCATTTCTAGGGGCATAGTTGTTAAACATTAAATGGTTTTTAAACTAGAAATTTGAGGAACTCTTTCATGATGAGTTTTAAAGTAGAATATAATTTCATCTATGGAGACTCATAACATCTGATATTGCTTTCCACCCTAGGAACCTATGAGAAAATGAGATGGTAATTTTTATCCCAAATTTCTAATATTGTCAAAATATAGAATTTAGCCATTCCGTAGCCTGTCTTAAACAGATAAACCGGGAGGATTTCAGAAAGAAGAAACACATTTGTTAGAATCAGAATCACTTAATCATGAAGAAATGATTTTTTAAAACTTTGAGTTTTATATAATTAAGAAGTACTACAATAATTGCTTTTTTGAAAAAAGCAGCAGTTATTTTAAAGACACATAGGAAGAAAGGAATATTCATCTAAAAAGTTAGAAGGCATAACTAAAAGGAAGAATATTAATGTTTTTCTTGTTTTCCTTATTATCAAGGTTATTCATTGGCAAAACCTTGTGGATTCTCACAGATTTGTGATAATGGAATTGGTAGACGATGGAGGTTAATATGTTGATCTGAGATCTCTTCTGTCAGTGGGAGTCTGCTACGGGAGACTACATATCTCACGTGTTTATGCATAAGGAAGCAAATGAAAGATTACCTGGAAATCTTCTAATTATTTGACATAATCCTTCCTTTCTGCAAAGCTGATGCTGTATTTCTGGTAATGTGTTTACCTGAAAGGAAAGGAAAAGATTCTAGTGGGTTAGGCAGTCATAAATTCTAGAACTAAGGAAAGGCAAAGACCCAGAGGATAACAAGGTGTGAGGTATTGTCTACACCACCCACACTCTGCCCTCAAATGCAAGTCAACTTTCAGATCCAGAATAATATAGTGATTTATTTGATAACATAAAATAAAAAACTTGCCCTTAGCAATTTTCAAAATTTTGAAAAACTTGTTGTATTTCAAAGCCATGATATTTGCTAGAAATAAAAGGAAATACTTCTGTCCTTACGGGAAATAGAGCAACACACATAACTTGACAGTTACAAATTTAGCTTTGGCAGAAAATAGTACTCAACATACCTCAAAGTCAACTAAATTCCAAAGTTCCAAATGCCCTTGTTGACTTGAATCAGACATTTAGAGGAAATTCTGTGCTAAACCTGTTTCATAAGTTCGTTTCCCTTCATATTGAAAGAACATTACTGATTCCAAAGATAAAGCCCCATCACCACAAAACTCTATTTTAACAAAAACTTGTTCTTAAGAAGCTTCATAAATATTATCATAAATTCAAACATCTATTTTAACTTATAAAGAAGAAAAAAGAAACAAGCTAATTCTCTCTTCTTCTGAATTTATAGATTGATTAACTAGCTATTATCAACAAAATCTCAAAAATAATGCCAAGTGTGGTAAAGCCTTGTGTAAACCAACAGAAAGAGATCAATGTCAATTAGCTTGAATATCAGATTCATTTTTGCACAACTATTGATTACTTTCAAATTAATTCATCTAAATTAATAAAATATAATTTCTCTACCGTGTCCTGATGGAATGACTAGATAACAAGAACTCAGCTCCAGTTGGAGAAAAGAGAGGGACCCGGAAACACTGGTTGTACCCCCCTCACATTGGCAACTTTGAGCACATCACTTGGCTTTTCTCTCTCATGTAGAGCCTTTGGTCTCTAAGTTTCACTTCTGCTTTAAGATTTTATCAGTTCAATAATTCAGTCATAGTTGTAGTCACTCGAATTCGTATTGCACTGGGAATTGAGAAAATGCTCTAAGATTTCAGAGATGCCTACATTTCTCAAATTCAAAGTAAGAAGGTTCAGAGACCACGTGCAGGTAAAGAAGAGGGTTTTTATCAAGTTCTCCACTCTGACTTCCAAAGACAGGCTGGCTGGAGGGAAGGGACAGAGCACTGCAAAAGTATGGAGAACTCATAACAGAAGTTTGGGTTTTTTCTTAAGTTAACACACAAAGAGTATTTCTACAATAGATGTGAAAAGCTTCAAAAGTCAATAAACTTCAGCCATGTGTCCCCACATCAGGCAAATTCACTTGGGCATCTAGGGCCTATTGTCCTCCATAAACTGAAAGAAACAAAAGCATCCTGGTAACATGGAAAACGATAACTGAACTAACTGGCCAGGAGAATTTGTACAGATGCTGCAGAGACAGTGTATAGTAAGTTGCTGTGTCCTATCAGAGATGACTTTTAATTTCAGACCTTGGGTCAGAGGGATGAACTGACTCAGAGTCCACAAAGAACGTACTTCAGCAAACCAGAGCCAAGTCAAGGGAAGCAATGACTCCCTTTCCGCCTCCTGTTTTCCCACCCCACCCAGTGACCTCTTCCCCTGCTCTTTGCTCCAAAGCACATCTTTAGAATTCAGAGTTGCAGCAGATGACATAACCAGAGTGACCCATGACACCATAAATAGCATCTCCATTCTACTCTGGAACTGAGCAACAGACTAACCCGTTCACCTGAATGACTCAGCACAAAGAAATCAACACACTCAAGGACGGTGGGTGGTAAATCAACTACATCACACATATCTTACCTTTTCAATTGTTATACCTAATAATGATCTTCTATCTCCTAGTGCTTATTATTCTCATTTTTATGTGCATCATAAAATTTATAAGATTTGCATCATTATCAACTGGAACATCATGAAAGAACTTTTCATTTGGATTAGCTGATTTTTATATGATGAGCTTCTCCAGCTGAACATTGCAATAATTATAGTCTATCAGGCTTTATTTTGGGGGACAGATTGAGGCTCACAGCAAAACTGGGCAGAAGGGACAGAGATTTCCCAGATACCCCTGGCCCTACACATGCACAACCTCCCCCACTATCAACATTCCCCACCAGAGGGTACATTTGTTACAATGGGTGAACCCACATTGACACCGTGTGTGTGTGTGTGTGTGTGTGTGTTATAGATTGCTGTTCTGTTTTTCTTGGCAGAAAATCTTTCATACATTTGAAAGGATTAGAATGCATATAAAAAGGGTAACAACATTTGAGCCTGGGATATTTCCGAGATCAAATTGGGAGAAAGAAAGTGTGCCTTACAAAGATTTCAATTCCAACGTACCTTCTACAATCCTAATCTGTGTTAACTGCATCTAAATTGTTTTTATTACATACTGTCAGCAGTAAAAGCAAAAAATCATTCTTATTTCGTGACACATTTTAATAAGAACCAATGGATAATACTAATTATAAACATTTAGAACATGTTTATAAATCAAAAAAGTAAAACTACGGTAACACCATTAACTCATTACGGAAAACACACATTGGAATTTGGACTGTTTATAGAGCACAAGAAAACACCCAGCAGAAAATTTTTTTGTTTTGTTACTCATGAACATTGGGAGTGACACAAACTTAACATTGTGTCTTATAGGACTGTACTTTTTCTTCATTAGATCTGTACAGGCATTCATATCTTTTACTTTATCAAAAAAGCTGTTTAATATCACCCATAAGTAGTAAAAGGATTAATGCCAAAAAGAGAACCAGCTAATCAAAGAAAAGTGTTTTTATCCCCCATGTCTCTAACGTGCAATTACCATTCCGTCAAATTCACCTCAAAACGTCCTTGTATGCTTTAAAATGACAGCCAATTCAGTAGTTCTCAGTGCTCCAAGTACTAAAACAGCGTCTGGGTTTTAGGGGCTGCTAATCCTACAAACATTTAGAGCTAGAAGTGAATCTCTCTGCTCTTGAAACGCTAGAGCCTGTCTGTTAGAGGTGAGCTATGCCCCCAACTACTAAATTTCGTGCTACCTCTAAGAGTGGACCTCACTTCTCTTGCAGCATCTCATGGACCACTCCAGTTCTGAATTTATGTTACTCTCCTCCTGACGACAGAGACTCCTGACCATTCATTTTCTATACCAGATCTTATGGTCATTTTCATTAAGCACTTAAATTCCAAAGCTCTGACATGATCAGTAATTTTCATTGAGCAGGTACTCTTGCTTTGTTCATTCTACACTCATTGATAACCCTACCACACCCCCAACAAATCAGAAGCAACTTCTGCTTTGAATATTCATATTTACATACAGAGGACCTGGCTCGTGAAGCTTCAAAGTCTTCACACTCTAAAGTGACAGTTCCTAACAGGTATCATTTAGAATTTGTTTATTCTTTAAGAATAGTCATTAGAATAGACGGTAAATGCAGTGACTAAATATTTTAGAAAGGTTCTATGGTGATATGATTAAGAAAACAGAATTTGAAATCAGACTGTCTGGATTTGAATCCTGGTGGATTCATTTATTAGCTATGAGGACTTAGACAATTTTCTTAACCTCTCTGTGCTTTAGTTGTCACATATGTAAAGAATGGACATAAATATGTCAATACTGAGAATGGTACCTGGTACCAACTGGAGGCCTTGGCAAGGATAGGAGGTGGGGAGTAGAGAGCGGTTGGGCTCTTATCCTCCCAGCTCCCTCTCTGCAGGGCTAGACTTGGCAATGGCTGACTCCTTTCCACTGCCCTCTCTTTCTTGGCTCCAGCTTTCATTAAGTCCTGCTATGCCATTCCTTCTGCATTATCCTTCTTTGGTCTAGAGGTGGGTAAAAGCTTATGATGCTGCCAGTTTCTGGGGTTCCTAATATTGTTTGTTTCTCTTATCCTGCCAAACCTCTGTAAAAAGCTCTTCCATTGGTTCCTCTTCCGTTAAATTCTTTTGAGTATGGCACTTGTCTCCTGCTCAGATGTTGACTGATAGACACAGCAAATATTGTGGACTTTATCCTACAGTCGATGGGAAGCCATTCAAGATTTTTAGCACAGGAGTAACCAGGTTAGTTCAGCATTTTATATTTTTCACTCTGATCACTGTGGATTTCAGGGGCAGAGTGTTTGCTTAAGAAAAAGCAGTGAGGAATATTCAGCAATAGTCTTGGTGAGACATGGTGATTGACAAGAATAAAGGTAGTAAGTATGGATATTTGAGAAATATTTAGTAGTACGTAAAATATTTGAGGAATATTTAAGAATTAAATTTGTTAGTATTGATGATTGACAGAATGCACATGACCAGGGAGAAGAAGGGCTCAAAAGTGAAGACCAGATTTCTATCTTAGATGGTGACAGAGTAATTGATAATGCTTATGACCAACGGAACAGAAGTTATGCATAGCTTCTGAATGCAGGAGCAGAAGTAAATTTACCAGGGAGAACAATGAGTTGGTTTTCTCTGTGTAGAGTTTGAGGTGTCTTTGTGACATAGAAATGGTGATCTGCAGGCCTGACAGCCCGAAGCCTGGGAATGCAATTTGACCTTCAGACATAGATATGGGAATCATCTACAAATCGTAGCTGCAACCCTGGAAGTGGTGTTGGGAACACAGGCATTTAAGAATGGGCAGAGAAAAGGTAGCTATTAAAAACAAAATAAAACAAACAAACAAAGAAACAAATAAAAACCACCCAGAGAAGGAATGGCCAAAGACGTACAAGTACCAAAATAATGTGCTCAGCCCAAAAGCCAAGGGAGTAAAGAGTAAGAAGGAAGAACGCATTATTAGGACTGTCAGTTGCAGAAATATCAAGTGATCAGAGTGGCTAATTCAGTACTACAGTGTTTCCCCCAAAATAAGCCCCAGTTAAGATCGTCAGCCAGACGGACACATTTAGTGCGTTATGACGATGTTCCAGAAGAAGATGACATGACTGTATTTGAATAAATGTAGATTGTTGTACAGGAAAAAAATAAGACAGCCCCTGAAAATATGCCCTAATGCATCTTTTGGAGCAAAACATTAATATAAGACCTGGTCTTATTTTCGGGGAAACACGATATTTTGCTACTGAAAACTAGCTATTGGTGTTGACCCTTTTCTCACCAATTTTCTATAGGTATCAAAAATAGAACATATATAAAGTTCCAGCACACTGATTAGCACATTGCAGCATTTGATAATTTTTAGGTAACTTTTCTAAAAGCGTTTATAAACATTCACACAAAATAGTAAATATTGGATGTCCTTTTTAAAAGTTAATAGGAAATTGTACAAATTTTATTATAATTTGGGATACCAGTTTAAGTTTGAAAATAGTGATCTAGAGAATAAAAACGTTGCTTCTTTGGATGAACCTGTGGCCAGGGTAAGCAACATTCCATAGGCTATAAACTTCTAGGTCAAGTTTGGGGTCCTACAAGGTAAAACTGGGCCCTTACTGGTAGCAGCTGAACTTGAGGGGGATCCTATCAAACAACAAATGGTCACCATTTTATGGTAAATCATATAAGGCATGGCCATTGGATCTTTCTCCAAAGATGTAATGGATGTAATTTTTTAAGATTTTTTTTTCTTTTGTAACATTATAGAACAAGAAGTCCTGATGATAATAACTATAGAGCTGATTGATGTACAGTTCTGAAAAATAATATTTACCTTTTGATGTAAACCTAACTGGCACATATCTTCCTTGGATATGCAGGGTTTTCCACCAGCTTTCCTAGGAGGCAGGCAAACGAGCAGATCCCAAGAGCCCAAATTACCTAATAGCAAAACAACATTGGAAAACAAACAATTTTATCAGATTTATTAAAAGACAGTATTTTCTCCTTCAGACTAAAGTATATAATTATTTCAGTACTAAAACACAAGCAACAATGATTGTGAATATATTTAAAAGTCAATTTTCAAAGTAAGTAAAATTCAACTTTTCTAATTTAATAGACCTAATTTTTTTATATTTAGTATTGTATCCTAGGGAAAACTCAACAATCTGAAATAATATCATAAAATTCCTTTAAAAAAAGTAAAATTAGAATGTTTTAAGTCACTAATTTTATAAATTTATGAAGTCATTTGGAGATTGAGAGGAAAGAAGATTATAAAGCCTTTGAAGATGATTGCAAAATCAAATAATGATAAGAAGTCAAAACACTGACTATTTTGTTCTGGGCTTTGGCATCACCATTACTAGTCAAAGATCTTAAAAACAAATAAGCTTTTATAAGATTTCTTACAAAGAAGAAGTTGTGGTAGGCAGAAAATAAACTTCAATGAAAAATTTAAAAGACAGTATTTTGTCCAAAAGGAATTTGTAGTGTAGTCTTTGTAGAGACAGCACAGAGTTAATTCAAAATGCAGAGTATAACATGGACCAAAGCAAATGGTATTTCAATTATTTCACCAAAAACAAAGCTCTTTGCCAACAAATCCTAGTAACTTGCCAAAATAATCTCAAAAGATATACACAATGGAATACTACTCTGCCATAAGGAAAGATAAAATACTGCCATTTGCGACAACGTGAATGGATCTTGAGATTATTATGCTGAGCAAAATAAATCAGACAGAAAAAGTCAAGAACCATATGACTTCACTTATATGCAGGATATAGAACTGAAAGCAACAAAGGAACAAGACAAACAAAAAAACAAGACAGACACAGACAACAGTTTAGTGGTTACCAAAGGGTAAGGTTGCGGGATGGTGATAGAGGACAGTAAAGGGGGGTCAAATATATAGTGATGGAAGGAGAACTGACTCTGGGTGGTGAGCACACAATGTGACAGATTGATGATATATTACAGAATTGTACACCTGACACCTATGTAATTTTACTAACCATTGTCACCCCAATAAACTTTAATTAAAAAGAATCTCAGAAGAGTACTACTTTCTTGCATAATACTCGAGCATTTAAAAAGTAAATATTTGTGTGTATTTTCCCTTATTCTCTTTGATTTATTTATAAAAATTTTAATCAACAGGATTTGCATATAATTAGTGCTTTAAAAAGATTTGTGAATGAATGAATAACTAGCCCATAATAGGGTGGTAAACACGTTAGTTCAGAGAGGACACAGGTATAGGTATCTGAAAACTAACCAGAAAAGGCAATGTATAAAAGAATTGGTATTACTAGTGAAACTTCCCCCATTTTGGATGGAAATCCAGTTTAAAAACATAAGTAATTTCTTTACATGTGGCATATTTTATTGAGCACTCATGAGGTAATGTTCTTTTTTTTTTTTTTTTAATTAAATTTATTGGGGTGACAATTGTTAGTAAAATTACATAGATTTCAGGTGTACAATTCTGTATTACATCATCTATAAATCCCATTGTATGTTCATCACCCAGAGTCAGTTCTTCCATCACCATATATTCGATCCCCCTTACCCGTGAGGGTAAGGGGGGTAATGTTCTTTTGAGTAACTATTTATGCTAGACCTCACAAGTCATCTCCCATATTAGATAGTGGCTTCTAAAAAGTAGAAAATAACCAATGTCTCCAAATCGTGCCTTTTAAAAATTTCCCAGAAGCATTTCTCACTTGAAAGTATAATGCTTTCAAGGAAGGGCTTTACAGAAAGAAAAAAGAAAAAGGAAGTTTGAGAAGGAAGAGTGAATTGTAACAATTAGGAATGAAATTTCACTCTCCACTAATCTAGTCCTTTACAATTTGACAAACTCTATGCTGTCTGGGCTATTGGTTCCCCTGTTTGTAATTGTTCAGTTGCTAGAAACCTCTCCATCCAGACAATTAAGCTTAAGCTAATATCTGAGTTTTTGTCCTAGAGCTTCTGTGTTTGCTTATATCCCAAAATGCTGGAAGATAGCACACTAGATCAAAGGGACAAGAAGAAATGGTGCGGGCGATTTCGGGGTGGGAGAAGTCTCTCCATGTAATTGCCATCAGGCCTTAGGCTTAAAGGGTCTAGCCTGTTCCACAAACCCTCACTTTGAAGGAAACTACAAACAGATTCTGCTAGTCCAATCCAAATACTCTATGTTGATTCCAATACTTCATTTTAAATGTGCACCTGGTATTTTCAGCCAAAACCTTTTGATATGTTTTCAAAAGGGAAAACACAAAAGGCTGTTTCATTCAATATTATTTCTAACCCAGGAAACACCACAACCCTGGAAGAAACCTCCTGTCATAATATATTCAGCTAAATATTTTAAGAAGATAAGGATATGCAAAGAGATGATTTCAAACCATGGACTGTATTGTTTGGGTGTTAACAACAGTATATATTCCTCCAAGTCTGAGGCATGTGGCCCCTTTCACTACCCAAGGCACGTGTGCAATTTCTGGATTTGACAGAAAAAATATATATATTTAAACCATAAATGTTTAAAACTGGAAGACACATTTAAATAATTCAAAACATTAAATCTATCAAGGAACTCCTATGAATAGAAAATTGTACTAGAAATATGAAAGTAAATAGCAATCTATCTGAGGGATCTAAACATTAAAAAGAATTTAGGATCACTTATAAAGCACCCCACAGTTTTTCGACATTCGCAAGTATTACCCCTCATCTCTCAAAAATGTTTAATTAATATTTAAAAATCAAAGTTAATATTTCAAAAATACTCTATAGCACATAAATTTCCCTGTAAAATGAAGTAAAGTATTTTCAAATAATCTCTTTGTACTTCTTGTCTAATTTTTGCTACCATGGTCTGAAAAACGCTAATTGTTTCCACTCAAAATTCCTCTTGTTACCCTTCATTAAATTCTACCTCAAACTATTTTCTAGTTAAATATTTAGTAGACCTTATCATTTTCTCTTCATTTCTTTCTCCAACACTAGAAGTTGACTGCCTCTCCTGATTCCCAGAGCCCTTTTTTTTTAAAAAAAAGAAAAAGCTTTTTTTCATGATTGGTACTGTTCTAACTTGATTTAAAAAAAACCTAAAGCCACACTGAAATGTAGAAATTGGGCAGAGAACAAAGTACATTGACTAGCTAAGTAAATCACATTCAGAAGTCAACCCTGGAGCATTTGGGGTACAAATTTGTGCCTCAGCAAAATTACAAGTCACTATATTTTGAGCTTTGGGCCATGCTGACCTAGCTGGAAGCACGAGGACGGATATACACATGTCCAGTGTCACCTCAGGCACCCAGGGAGAGTTGGGCCCATATATAGGGTACATTTGGCCAGCACAGCATTTGTTTTGTTTTTGTTTTTAAATTTCAGTATTTGACAAAGCACAAATGTCAGCACAATTCACATAAAAGTTCAGATGTCAGCCTTCATTTAAAAACTTGGATGCTCTGGTAACACCTGGTCCATATCCTCCATGGCAGATTCTGGCTGGAGCTGAGTACAGCTTCTGGCATGTTCTCCAGTTGACCATAGATGCCCCACCTGGTACTAACACGGCCTGGGCTCTGCCTCAAGCAGCAGCAAACAGCGCTAGACCTGGTGCAAAATACTGTTATGTCAGTGTCCCACGAACTGCTCTTTCAGCAAGTTGATGTTCCGTGCTTTAGCTTTACATGAATTAGACTTGTTCATTACATAAATTGGTTTGGATGAGATAACTAGGCAAATTGATGTTTGGTCAGTTGGTCTTAAAAGAATGTCTGAATTGATTTCCAGATTTGGCCATGGTCTTCCAGAATTGAAAAAGGTCACTTCAACTCCTAAGACATTTTAGTGGTTACGTTAAAGTGGGCAAGGACTGAAGTGTGGACCCTTAGAGTCGTTCTTTCTCTCCAGAGCCTGGAAAAATCACGAGTGGCCTGCAGCCATCTTTTTCACTTACGTCTCTTCTCTCCAGTTGGATTGTTAAGTGGCCCAGGTCCCATTCCTAGGTGGACCTGCCCTCATCTTTTTCTTGTTCACAATCTCTCTTTGGACGCTTTCCCACATTCAGCTTGTCTCAGGGTTATTGCCACAGTTACAAGTGGCTCTAGAACAGGCTCTTTCGAGGCATTGGGAAAAACATCTTGGTATTGGTCTTACTTAGTGTGTTTCCTCTGCCCCCGGATAGCTGACATTAGAGCGTAAGAGCTGAGAAGTCACATGTGGATTTGGGGAAAAACAGGCAGAGCAGACCCTGGCCTATTTGGATTGTGGTTTCTTAGGTTTTCTTGGCAGCAGGAAAAGGAGACCTTTATATGATTCAGCCTAGCTCTTTAGAATACCACATTAGCATTTGGGTGTCAAAGCCACACTAATAAATAAGTAGTAGTAGTAACGGTATCAACAGCAAATATTTCTCTAGCACTTACAATATGCCAGGTTCTATTCTAAATATTTGTATTAATTCATTTGTTCCACACAGGAATCTGCTGGATATTATTTTTTATTATAGAAAGATTAAATAACTTGCTCAAGGTCAGCCATTTAGTTAAGTGGTGGGAAAGAATTTGAATACAGGAAATCTAGCTCTAGAGGCCATATTTGAGACCATTCTATCATTATTTGTTCAAAAAACAAGGAAGCAACAGACAAGCTTAGCTTCTGATGCCTTATAAGTGCTACTTATATATAACTCCCAACAACACTGTGGGGTAGAAACAATTATTATACCTACTTTACAAGGGAGGAAACTGATGCAAAAAAGAATTATTTAGCTTTGGTATTTTACCAACTACTGCCCAGTGCATCTATTTTCCTTTTGAGGAAAAAAAAATTACTATAACAGGGATAACTCAGATATTCCTAGACCCTCACCCAGCAATAGTGCCCTAAAGCATTATTAGCAATATTACTGATAATTGAAGTAAAATTTTCATATGTGAAAGGAGGTAGTACTCAACTGCATATGTACTCAGGAACTATAAACATTAACTTGGCCTCCACCTTCTTTTGAAAAGAAATCTCTAAAAGTTTCTTAGATTTGTTTGATGGTTAAAGTGATTTCTTTCCCTTTCACAAAGAAACAAAAGCAAGACTAGCTCCCAGATTGAGTTAGTCAAGCACTTAAATAGAGAGGTCATGGGGCAGGCATCATTCTAGGAAAACAGGATGTGGATGTTCCATTCCCCATCTCAAAATTACAAAAACATGAAAATTTTACAGGCGTCTCCCCATAACTGGGAAACAAAATGCCTGACAATACCCCTCACTATTGTGTCTCTCTAGCTCTGGGAGCAATGATGACGCCACAGACAATTTTAAGAGTTGTCAGGGTCCAGATTTATTGATTCAGATATGAAATAGCACTAGTTTTTGTTTTTATCCTTCACTAAGTATTCTCAGAAACCACCTAGCATCTTAGTGTTAAAGTAAGAACAATTTTTACAAGTTTTTCTTCTTGTTTTTCTTTTAATCAAGCATCTGCCCTGAGGAGTGAAGCAGCCGTTAGAACACTCCCAGTCTCTCACAGGCAGGCTGCCATGTAAAGCAAATAATCATTTCCTGGCTCTCAAATAACCGTCCTCATTGATAAGGTCTGCCGATCAGTAATTCAATCCAGAGAACAGCAGAGAGGGCTGAGATAGCGGCATTCTTATAAATGCTGTTTATTCTCAAAGAATGACAGCTTCACTTTTCTGGCACACTGTATAAAATCTCAGAATATTAAGTCTATCCCTGCTTTATTTTTCTCCATAGGACTTATCATCAGCTGACAGAGCATATATTTCTTGTCTATTTGTTTATTGTCTGTCTCTCTGCATTTGAATGTGAGCTCAGTGAGGGCAGGACTATTCCTACTTTGTTCAGTGCTGTATTCTCAGTACCTACAACAAGGGCTGGAATTAAAGAAAAATTCCCTACATATTAGTTAAATGCATAAATGAATGAATAATTTAATGTGAGTAGCAGGCCAACAATTAAAAATCAAAAGCCAATACATTGAAACACTTTTGTAAAAATTAAAAATGAAAGATAGTGAGAAAAAAATGTTAAAGTGGTTTTTAAAAAAGGACATAAAGATATATATTTGGTTCTTAGTAAGAATGAAGGAGGAGAAGTAAGCATAAGAAAAACAAAATTAACCATTCATTGCATTGAAATAATTACAAAAACAAATTAGCAGATTCCAAGTGCTTTACTTATTGGAAACTTTTCTGTGAATATATACATTAGGTCGAAGCAGAAAAGATTTATAGAATATGACTCAGAAAATAAAATTGTCCATGAGCTTCCAATATACATAACTATAAAACCCAAGACTCATTTACTTATTCACAGTATTAGACTATTATATTCCATAAGGATACAACTAGGGTGATTTTCTAAAATGTTTTGTTTAGAGTGAAATAGTGAAGACTTTTAATTTTTAAATAATGCATAATTTTCCTTAATAATATAAGGGTATTTCCTATTTCACTGTTCCATCTATATACCCTTCTCTTCACAGATAGATTATAGGATTCTTACTGGATAGCATTTTACTTTCTTTGTAGCCATCCTTTATCAGGATTAGTAGATGGTGTTCCATTCATGAATATATTAATTTATTGATGATAAATTATGTTCTGTGCTTGATTCCACCACTGGCGTGGATATAAATTAGCCATTGCAAAAACCTACATCTTTTCCTGAATCTTTGAAGTTTCATTAACTAGTTCCCTTAGCTGCACTCTTAATATGATAGATCTACAGAACAGTAACAGAGCACCCATAGTTAATTTTATTCATGATTTTTTTTTTAAGGACAAAAAACATTTACCTTCTTGTATCTAACACTGATTACAGCAGACACTTAGCAGATGTTTATTGGATTGAATATTTCAATTTTCAGAATTCATTTGAAAAGAAATCTTACATACAAAACCTTGAGGTCTTCAATGAATTATACATCATAGCCACAAAATCTAATTAAATCTGGTTCATTGCCATAAGAGTCTGGTCATAGGTTTTTGCTTGTTATGCCTCAGGCTTTTTATCCTTTAAGAGCTGATGATGAAAACTTTATGTTTTACCACAGAGAAATTCTAAACCATTCTATCCCTTGATGTTCTAAATCCACACTGGGGATCAAGCTTTCCTGTCCTAACGTCTACCCTCTTTCGGCCCTATGAGAGGCTGTGAAGGTCAAAAAGGTGATTTCTGTGAAGAGTTTGGAGCTCCTGAAATTCTTCTAATCTATGCATAACTCAAGAAAGTCACATTATGCTTAAACTTTTATAAAAATGTCAAAGATTCCTTCTCTGAAGAAATTTTCCATTAAGAAGAACAGGAAGGGAAATAGATCAATTTATTCCTATGAAATAAACTCAAGAAATGTTTAGAAAGCTGGCTAAAGCGCCTTCCATAGATTTTTTTAAATGACTTTTAAAAAGATTTTTATGCCACTTCTGTAGTTTTCTATTGAAGTGTAACTGATTGTATATGTGTGTATGTGTGCTTGAACATTTACTGCGTTCAAGACTATTGTCTGTCTGGGAGAAAACTTTCATTGCTGCATTTTTACCAAATACCTCATGTCTGGAATTCTTACCAACTTAAAATAAATGGACGCTGCAGCAACTTAAAAATCAGACTGCACCTACGGCACAGATACTGGTTTCTCATATTCTTCTTTAATAAAAGAAATCAAGGTTTTTGGAGAATTGGCTGATTCAAAGGCTGAAGTAGTAAATAGATAAGATGAACCTGGAGCACCATTATGCCAGAAAGTAAGGAAGGGCTCAAAACAAAAACGCACACAAGCTGTAGCAATAACGGAGTTATGTCAAAGGGACAGGGAGCCAATGGTCAAAACTGGAATAATTTGAGCAACAAAATAAGTAAAGCTAAAAGCAGAATTGTATCAAATACAACACAGAAACATAGAGAAAATCAATGAACAAAAAACTGGCTATTTGAAAATTTCACTAAAACAGACAAGCCTCTAGCCAGATTGAACAGAAAGATAAAAAAGAAAAAATTGGAAGTATTAGCAATACAAAGGGGATATAACTACCTATCCTACATACATTCAAGTGACAATGAGGGAGTATTATGAACCCAGTACCAATAAATTTGACAATCTAGATGCAATGGGCACATTCTTCAAAAGGCAGTAATTACCAAAATTAACTTAAGAAGAAATGGAAAATTTAAAATCCCTCTCTCAATTAAAGACATTCAATTCAAAATATAATTCTTTCCTTGAAACAGATTTAGATATGGCTACATTGGTGTTCTTTCAAATATTTTAGGCATAATTATTACCATTTTAACACAATCTATCAGAAAGTAGAAGAGAGACTGCTTCACAGCTCAGACCTTGTATTGAGGCCATTACTGACGTGATACCAAAGCTGGTCAAAGATATGAAAAATGAAAACTACAGATGATTATCCCTCAAGAACACAAATATAAAATATTTAACAAAATGTTAGCAAATTAAATTCAACAATATATGAAAAGACAATATACTTCATGAACATATGAGGTTTGTTTCAGAAATTTTAACATTTTCATAACATTTAAATTCAACAAATGTAACTCACCATGTTAATGGAATAAAGGGAAAAAAATAAGTAAAGCAATACTGGATTATAAGCCAAAGTATAAAATAAATATCCATGCATCCATACTGGCATAAAAAATGATTGAGTAAATAAATAATTGGGGCATGAAGAGACAAATCTTCCATTCAGTAAAATTGCAAGTAATATACGTAGCTACTGCTCCCTCAAGGAGGTGGAAAATAATTTCCTATTCCTTCAGTGTAAACTGCGCATAATGGCATCTTTCCAGAGTACAATATGGAAGGGGAAATAAAAGAATAACTTTTCAGTGGAAAAACCTGACAAACACTACCTCAGTCAGATGACCAAGGTTAACATCAACTGCGATGTCATGTTGACAGGAACTACCCTTGATTTGACGTGATGAGGACTCTGTGGTCTAACCACAACCGCAGTCTCATCATGAGAAATACATCAGGCCAATCCCAACTGAGGGACATCAAAATACCTGACCAGATCTTCTCAAAACTGTCAAGTCTGAGAAACTGTCACAGCCAAGGAAACATCATCACTAAATATAATGCACCATCCTGGATGGGACCTTGGAAGAAAAAAAGACCATCAGGTAAAAACTAAGAAAACTTGAATAAGTATGGACTTTAGTTTTAAAAAAATCAGAATAAATAAATTCTCCAGAGGAAATATGATGATGATTGTTAAATATATTGCTGTAGATACACATAAACTCTCACATAATTATGTCTCCCCAACTTATACTAAGAATGTTGTATTACAAAACCAATTAGTACTACAATGCAGAAAGTGAATAATTACTTTTTATACAAAATGCATTCTTCGGCTAATAAAAATTCTGGTGGTATTTAAAATAAAGATGACTAAAAAATTGACCATGTTTGAATTTGACATCCTCTTCTTAATACTGTAGCCCCCCATATTTCTATCATCTCTTTATATTTGTTACTATTTCTCTCTAAATTCAACTCCTTTGGTGATTTTATTTACACTCATTGCTTTAACTATTCTTCTCTGCCATCAACTGCTAACTTTTCCTTTCTCGAGGTCATGTTTCGGAGCAGCATTTCCACTTTCATTCTAGAACAGATGCTCTACTGAACACGTACAAATCTGAATCCATTATCGTCTGCCAAAAACCTGTCCCTCCTCCCACTCTCCTTACAATCAAAGGTGTAACCACTCTCCCTCAAGTTACAAAGCATAACTTCATCTTCAACTTGTGCTTGTCTCTCATTGCACTTCCCACTGGTTTCCAACTCCTGTCAATCCTAAATTAGAATTTTTAAAACATTTCCCGACCTTTTCAAATCCTATCACATTCTCTAAATCTGAGATCTCACCATCTCTGCCAAGACTCCTAATTAGTCTCATTGCTGCTAATTCATTTTCCTTCTCTAATCCATTTCCTCTCTACAGCCAGTCATCTTCCAAAAACACAGCTCTTATCATTGCCAGCACAATGTAGATCAAATCCCTTAGCAAAGCCACCAAGGCCCTTCGCATCTGCCCCAACCTATTCTTCTAGTCTCCCTCAAAGCAGACCCGCTCCTTCAGCTACACGGACCAATGTCGGTCCCCAAAGCTCCAAGAACTTGGAGACCTGTGTGCCTCCAGCATGCAGCTTAGGTTGCTGAATGCTCTTCCCTCCAAAATCTGTGTGAGGAATCATTGCACACATCCAATATTCTACTTGTGACACCTTCCTAGATATCCACATCCAGAATTGGTCACTTCCTGTTCTGCTCTCCCAGAACATTTCACTCCTGCCCTTCATACTGTTTCTGTTGTATCTAATATCTGATATCACAGTTAAACATGTACATTCTTGCTACTCAAAAATGGTTCTTGGACTTGCGACATTTCCATCAACTGAATGCTTGTTAGAAATGAAAAAATTCAGCCCCCAGCTTTGGCCTCATAAAATTAGAATTTGTCAGTAACAAGACCTGCAGGTGATCTGTATACACAAGTAAGTTTGAGAAGCACTGATAAACATTTCTGCTTTACAGTTTCTTGAAAGGTCTCACCTTTGCAATGCTATCTCCCCCACCCACACCAATTAGTTCTTGTTTAATAACCATGTGTTGAATAAAACTTAAATGTTTAGTGTCAGTTATAAAATATCCTGATGCCTGGCTGTAATGTCCTTCCCATAATCTTTGTTACGAGGCTGGTGTTTTAAATTGGGTTCTTTTGTTACTTAAATATTTGACATGAGTTTTTGATAGACACTCCTTATACCAAATTCCACAGAATGGCACAGGAGGTCTTACTGTGTAATTAGCATTGTGACACTTCATTTAGCCAAATATTATTCCCTCTTCCTGTTTTATTAAAAGTGATTTTGCATGACTTTTTAAAAATGCAATGAATAAAACCTAGTCGTATCTGGTTTAACACTGTATAATAATGCACTGGGGACTGTGAGGAATCTGCGAGAGAGAAGAAGGAGTCATTGATTTAAAATTTATTCTAAGAATAATTCCAAACTAATTCAGCACAGATGAGAATTAAGTCTTAAGAAAATATAATTCATTGACATAGGAAAAAGAATCAACTCTCTGAATAGCTTATTACTTAATGCAACAAATATTTTAGGATTACACATTTCTTATTCATAAAGCATTATTTTCATAATCTTGGGTGATTTACTTAACCCAATCATAATATTTCTGTAAGATATTTATGGGGCCAGTCTTATCTTCCATTTTCAAATCAAGGAATAAATAATCTAAAGAGCTTGTCCAAGGTCATTCTAAAAAGCAGCTGTGAGCATCAAACTCAGACCTCCCAGTAATAATACCAACATTAGGGGGATGTTATGAATATTAAATGAGTTAATATTTTTAAAGTGCTTAAAACAATGTCTAGTACTTGCTAAGCTTCTATTAGTATTTGTTCAATGAATAAATAGGTGGATGGTAAGCATATACAGACAGATGAACTTTTAAGAAACAAAATGTGACAATTTCTATGTGTTTTGCAGCCTATTATTTAAGACTTCTGAATCGAGTGATATAAGGGTAATTTTGAAAACACAGGAAATAATATCCTCTCCCAGCTCAACATGTTTCTACCCTCTCATGTTTCTTCAAAAGGCCTTCCTACCATAGGAGGAGAATACGTTAACTCAAAAGATACTCAGTGGTGCTTTCAGTCTAAAGAAAAGAAAAGACCTCAGCAGTTGTAGGACTCAGTTAAATTGATGTACGTTATCTAGAACTGGGCTCCATAGTTCCTACAGGTGCATTTGCTAGAATAGGTAACATCTTAAGCCTTCAAATTAGTGATGGAGGAATGCACACTTTCATGAGTGAGTAGCAGCAGCCCCAAATCGTGGGCATGACCTGGGTATTAGGGTACATAGGGCTATCACTTAAGACAAATTTCATCCACTTCACAATTTTCTTAAAATTGGCCCTGCTCCCAAAAGTCAAGAGGATATCAGAAGTGTCTCCTGAGGCTAACAATTCTGTTATCCAGGAGATGGAAAATATTCAGGTCAATGGGAAACTGTGCCGAGTAGTATTAAAGTGTACCATACTTTTAAAGCATGTGATTTCTGTGCATCTAAGAAGCATATTTTATCCCATATAATTTAACAGGATTCTGGAAAAATCATAGTTTCCTCTCTACTCATAACATCAGTTTTTCACCTCTCCAGAGATGTTTGAAACATAATTTGCTATTTTTCTCTCTAACTATTTACTACTCAAACTCTGTATAGTAAGTAATCTCATTTCCCTTATTTTGATTGTCGTTATTTAAAATTATTTTCTCTACTTCATTGACATTGTTAATTTTAAGATTTATGTATATATTTTATTATGTTTTGATGCTTTAACGTCTATCAAATTGATACCTAAGAATAATATTGCTGGCTTAAAAAGTATTGTAAATTTTATAGATTTTTCCAGATTGTTTCTCCCCAAAAAAGGCTATGTTTCACACTTTCACAGACAATGTATGAGAGCTTCCTTTCCCAGAATTCCTACCAGCAATAGGTGATATCACCAATTTTGGGTTTTGCTAATCCTATGAATGTAAAGTGACATGCCATACTTTAAATTGTCCCTCTGTAACTTTTTCTGAATTTCATGATCTTATATCTTCTTTGTTTCGCCATTGGATTTGCTTTCTAAAAATAGCTTATTCAAATTCTTAGTATAAAAAAGATTTACAAATAAAAAATTAAGTTAAAGTATTTAGCATAACAAAAACATTTTAAATTAATGTGCAAGTAAAACTTCCTTTCTACTAAAAAAGTAAACTGATGTATCATTTTTAACCTCATCGTATTAAAAACTGTGTTAACATCTATTACTGAAGATCCATGGAGAACTAGTACTGTTGATGAAAGTAAAGAAATAGCAATCATCCTTTTGTAGAGGAATTTGGCAAGGAGAACCACCATTTTAATATTTTCACCCAGTCAGCATTACAGTCAAATCTCCAAAATGTAATATAAATGAATAGGGTAGCAAAGTTGTATTTTATAGCAACTAGTTGAAAAAATTCTACTGTATGAAGAAGGACTTAGTTAAAAATTATGGTATACCCATACAATAAAATACTACAAAGATTGAAGCAGATGGATATTTTTCATACCGTTTCAGGAGACTAGTATGATTTTGTGTGTAGTTAAAAGATCAGGACTGAAGACAGACAGTCCTCGGAGCAAATCTCAGCTCCACCATTTATGAGATGCACCACTCAGTTCCTCATTCGTGAAACAGAAATACCTACCTCATAGACTAAGAGTGAAAATTCAGTGAATGTATGTATATAAAGATCATCGCACAATGCATTTAGTTAATTTTCAACAAAGGCTAACAAAATTATTGATATGAATATTTATTAAATTTTTTAACTACATTGAGATGGCAAAACTTTTATCATATCAAAATTATATCTGTTGAAGCATGTGAGATAAATAAACTATTGTATAAAGAGGCAGAAGACAAAAGGGCAGGATGTAAGTGTGATGCATGAGTAAGTGTGTGTGCAAGTGTGTGTGGGGGTGCGTATGTGTGCATGTGTGTGTTATACTTACAGAGATGCCTGGAAACGTGCATGACTTCGTTAATTGTGTTATCTCTGCGTGGTGGCATTTGGAGTGACTTTCACTTTCATCTTTGTATTTGTGAATATTTGAATCCACATTTTACCACAAACATGTAACATCTCTGTAAATGGAAATACAAGTTTCTAAAACTGTGATTAGAATATGCATCCAAGTAAAGAAATATTCTCTGAGAAAAACAACAGTGAGTCTTTTTACACATTGTGGATTTCTCAAGATGTGTAAAATGTCAATGAACTGTTATATAGGAATGAAACTGTATAGAGAGTTAGCCTGGACCTTGATCCTTCTAAAATTCAAAATGGCTCTGCTGTAACAGAGAGTGCTTTAAAGATACTCAATGTGACAAAGTAATTGGATTTCTTTCCATAAGACAAGAAACAATAATCAGTGTCAGCATGCTATTGTCATGCTGTGTCGTTACGAGTTAGAGATTTCAGGCACCACACAAAATAAGGTCTTGCTGATAAACCTTAACATGTTATTTCTCCAAAAATGGACAAATAATGACTAGGAACCCTTGAGCAAACAGACCAATGCAAGTGCAAACACTCACTGTTCCTGATACTCTGGCTCTCTGGATGAGCCTTCAGATTACCAAGGAATGTGCCTGCCCTTCAGGCATTCCCAGCATTCCTTCTGTGACGCAAGCACCGGTTTCCAGCAGAAACGTAATCTGTTTTACACCATGGCTGTGAATTTGGATTTCCGTGCTATAGTTTCATAGAATAACAGGAAAAGTTCTCCTTCTTAAAACTACCTCACTTAATAAAATGACAGAGTTTTTATTTTAGTAGGTTTAGTGAGATGGAAATTTTCTTGCATGTCGACTGGGAAATGCCTTAACCTTTTCAGGTAGAATTTTTACAACATGAATAAAGACCTTCCAAAATAATTCTTACTCTTCTTTCCAGTAATATTAATTTTAGAAACCCATGCTAAAGAAATACTCAGAAATTTAGACAAATATTTATATACAAAATTTTTGTGAGTTTTTTGTCAAATTATTTAATACAACATTGGAAATATCATAAATATCTGGATTAAGAAAACTAAGTAAACGTTAAATACATCCATAGAGTATAATTTTACATAACTATTGAAATAATGTTTATAAAGTTTTTATGGCGTGTGTTTCTGATATAATAGTCTTCTTTAAAAAAAGGAAGCCAGAAAATTGTGTAACATGTATTAAAAACATGTGAAAAAATATGTCCAAAATTAACTGTTTTTGTTGGTAGCTTTACAGGTAATCTCCCTTATTCTTTATTATAGTTTTTATGTATTTTCCAATTGCAATAGATCTTAGAGATCATCTAAATCCAAAAATCTTCATATTCTGTAAAATGAGAGGTGTCTGAAGAAATTAAGTAATTTCACAGTTTCACATAGACAACGTAATCCAAAGCAGTATTCCTATTTTCTACAGTACCATCTTGCTTCTTTTGGGGGGACATATAACTACCATTTGGGATAAACCATGTGCACATATTTTTACCTTGATCCCACTATCTTCATACAAGCCTAACGTGTCCAGAGACAATTTCAATTCAGCGGCTTATTGTTGTCATTTTCAAACGGAGTCATTGGCCTTGACTAAAGAATTAAGCTAAAATGTACCAAGGCTTTGCATGTCAACTCATAATCCACAATTGTGGCATCGTATGTAAACTTGGGAGTGGGGCTTCTCACCAGTGTAGGAGGTTGATTCAGGATCTCGGTGAGGCACATGGGGAATTGTACGGCCACTCACTGCTTAACTAGCAAACAGGCAGCACTTCTCTGTGCGTCTGGAAATAACACTGAAAACCTGAAATAAAGAAGTACCCAGCACGGCAGTTCTCCTCACGTGGTACAGGACCAGCATGGGCATTACCTGGGAACGTACTTCTTAATCAGCCTCCCCATCGTTACTGAATCAGATCTGGAGTAAGGCCCCGCAATCTGTGACTGAACAAGCTTTCCCGACAATTCTGATGCCTTCTCAGTTTGAGCATCAGGGTTTCTTCAGTAGGTACTATGGTGGAGCTTTGCCAAAACTACGTTTTTAAGCAAACATTCGACAGGGACTCCCTTTACTTTCTGATAATTAGAAAATGTAAAGCTGGCCTATTAGAGAAGCAGGGCCCCCAAGAGTCATTTCTGCCCTCTGTACCCCTTAATCACTTGTTTGGTTACTCTGATAACGAGATGGAATGCTAAGCAAGATTTTTTAAATTCCAAGAGTTCCCTGCCCTAAATGGACCAGTTCCTTGCATTGATGATGAGATTCACATATGACTTTCCTATTTTTCCTTAGAGAAAGAGCTGAACTGAATTATTATGATCATTAAAAGGTTTTATTATCTAGTTGGTGGAGTTCTTCCTTCTTTGAAACCCGAGACATCACTGATTTGACCGACTCTGAAACATGGGTACAGAGAACACCGCAGGTGTGTGAGTTCCGTTCTTTGGTTGGTTTTGCTCAGACACAGACTGGAGACATTTCATTTTGCTCTTCAATGCAGCTATTTCCCATCACACACACAATTTTTTTCTCTAAACTTCAAAAGAAGCAAATGATGCTTGAATATCTGAATGAAAAATTTAACTATTTTATTAGTGTATGTGGAGGGTTTGCTTTTTCAATTGCTCATTCATTTAATTATGTGCCTACTGGATACTTGCAAGGCACTGCCCTGTGCAGAATGGCATATAAACAGACAAGTATAATGCTCCCTGCTTTACGAGAAGTTTATAATATAGAAGGGGCGATGAGATGAACACCCCAAAATTATAAGAAATAGAGCACAGGCTTACTCTGAGCACCAGAGATATACGACCCATGTGTGATGAGCTCTGAGATAACTTGTTTACCAATTCCAGTTTGAGGGGCATTTATGGGTAAATCCATATACTAATTTGGATTTTAAGAAAGCTCAGAAAGGAGGGAATGATAGGAGACAAACACCTCGATAGGATTGCAAAGCAGAAAGCTCTCAAAAGTGATCAGGCAAAGGTGAATGGGGCAGAGAAGTTCTCCATCCTGCCACACACTTATGTCACCTGGGAAGCTTTTAAAAAATAGTGATGCCCGGGTCCATCCTCCTCCTCCAAAATCTGATACGATTTTCTGAAGTGGGGCCTGGCCATTGGCTTTTCTAATGTTTAAGTCCCCTGGGTAATTCAGGGTGAGGACAGACAGGCCTGAGAGCCATGCTCCAGCAGGGGTGTGGAGCGCTGACACTATGGCATGGCAAACTTTGAATTCCGGGCTAAGAAATATGAGTTCTCTTAGGAGGAAATGAGAGGCCATGGAAGGCGTCTGCACAGGGAAGTGATGTGAGTCAATCTGTGCTTGTGGAATATTAAACTAGAAGCCGTGGGGGCAGCGTGTGTTGTAGAAGGAAGAGGCCAGCAGCTGGGAGAATAGGAATGACTACTGTGACAGCACAGGAGGCAGGCTCCATAACCGTAAGGAACGTGGCGCCATGGCTGAGAGGAGGCACTCTTTGCAGAGCTTGTGCCTGGTGTGTGCTGTGGTTGAAGGAGTGAGAACCTGACCATGCACTTCAGGGCCTAAGGGAATGCTGTAACAGACACGTGGTGGCCAAGAACCACAGATAATGCTGAGGTAGAAGACCACAGCTCTGTTTTATACATGCTGAGGTACGAGGACACACAAATCAGAGCACCTAACAGGTACCTTGAAAATCGGGACTTCCTTAAAATTCTGCCTAGAGGGGGCAATTAGGGTTTGATATTATTTAAAGGTTATATCTCCTGATATAACCGAACCTTCAGAGTAGAAAAATTTCTTGATGGAGTATCAAGAGAAAGTGCAAAAAGATGACTAGGGATAAATGCCTTGGAAAATGCTCATATTTGGAGGAAGGACATGAAAAAGGAGGGGTCAGAAAGGTTGGAGAAGCAGGAGAAGGTAGTATTAAGGAAGTTAAGAGAGAAAACGGTTTATAAGAAAATTCTAGATCCTGTAGCACCTCTATCTGAAATAAACAAGGACAGTTGTTTATTTCACTCTGATTCATATGTCTCACCAAGTCTGAGAAACACTGCTAGAGTAAGATCAAAGAAACTGTGAAATTCGGTCAATGAATTCACATTAAAGCTTAATTTATAGTATTGTTTAATTTTAGGTGCAGATTTCGCCATGTATAATGTGCACTTTTTTGGCCCAAATTTGTGAGGGAAAATAAGGATGCATTTCACACATGGGTAGTACTAATTCTGTATCTATATAAATGTTTTTAATTCTTTTACTTATGCTTATGAGTTAAAAGTGTAACTCTAGAAATCAACAACAATATCCATATGCAGAATAATACCCTGGAATATGATAATCGGTTTTGTTGAACTTACGAGGAACTTGCAACGAAAGTAATTTTGGACAACAATTCAATGAAATGAAACAAAGAGCAATGCATTTGTCCACTGAGTAGGTGACTCTGCCTTGATAAGACAGGAGATGCCGACTTTGTTACCACAGGGTGAACAGCGCGACATTTCTCTTCCTACACTTTTGGCGGGAACTAGCAATCTAGCTGATATTTTTACAAAAAAAAATATTGGAAAATTAAAACAAAAGATGCTTTTCCCTGAAAGTTTGGGCCAAAAATATGGGTGCACATTATACACGGCAAAATACAGTAATTTGAGAAACACTGATAGTCTCTTCATGTTCAAATCTGCTCTTGTACCAAAAATAATGCAATCATAAATATAATGACTGGATTTTGCAACAAACAGGAGTTTCTTGGGAAATTTTGAAAGGACACTTTGGGAGGTGGGAGTATATGTGCGTTGGAGGAGAAAAGTCAGATTATTGACGGTTAATTAGAGAAACATTGCTAAGTAAAAAAACATCTACTTTTCCTTAAGTCTTTTTTCCCAAACTGTAGTTTGGACATCCACAAAGAGATGCTGTTAGGAGGAAGCAATTTTAACCAGAAATAAAATGAAAAAGCATAGAGGCTATCCAGAGGGAAATACTATTTAACTGGAGAAAGTCAAGTCTGAAAGGGAAGTGATTAGGGAAGTTTCAACAATGTTTGTAACATGGAGAAAATAAAAGTGGTACAAAAATTAAGAAACAGTTTTGAAAATATGGTTAGATATTCACAAACTCCTCCCAAATTGGAGAAAATGTCTAAAATATTTCAAGCAGCTTAATCTGATAATACACTAGCATAGTAAACACACCATATCTGGAGTCCCTAAACTCCTTTTTAGTTAATCCACACACGTCACTTGAAAGGTCCCATATGAAGCAGCTTGTTTTTCTTCTCTGGCGTCTTTCCTCATCTAAATATAATATGAATATGATTTGTTTCTACAAATTAAATGTGTCATTCAAAGCACAGTTTAGTCTTTGGAAAATTAAACAAAAATGTCTAATGTCTTTAAAAAAAAAAAAAAGTCTTTTCAATTCTAAAGAAATATGAAAACAACAATGACCTGAAATAAATTGCTTGTAAAAATTTCAAGGCTACATCTTTTTAAAAAATGAAAGTTGCAGAAAGTGCATTTAAAGAAACAGTAAAGAGAAAGTATCTTCAAAGCTATATTAAACATTTCCCAGCTTTGGAAAATTCACATACCCAATCTGGTTTCTATGAAACTTAGAAAGATCAAACAATTAGAAAGAAGCTCGGCTTGAAGGAGAAATGCTAGGGATTTCAGTAAACATCTGGTTACCATTTTCAACTGTAAGAACTAACTCACTTAAGGAAGCAGTTTAGTTTCTTTGGAGTAAAAATGAGACACTGGCTTTTTGTTCTCTTTGCACAGTGGAGGGTAGAAGAAACATCAGTACGGGGAGGTTACTCAAAGCTCCACTTTTATAAATAAGAAAGCTTTTTTTCAAAAGCTAAAGTAAATTGAACTCAGGTCCCTGTAGTATAAACAACTCAACTGAGTTAGGTTAAATAAACATTCCTTGAGCTCTAGTGTGCCAATTAAAGAGCACATTCTGTTTGGTCATAAATATATCAGTAATTCTATGAGCACTGAGGAAAATAACAATAATCCTGAACACACAATTACTGTGTGTCATAATACAATAAAACAGAACGGTGCAGGCTTGTAAGTTTCTTTGATTCGATTTCTTCCCCCCCCCCCAGTTTGATTAACTGAAAGCACAGAAGCACTTCTGATACCGTCCAAAACCTATTACATACATAATAAAAAACGTATGTCAAATGTGTTCTAGGAGGAATACTGACAAGGCAAAACACACTGTGCCTTTTAAATGTGACCTTTACTCTTTTGTCTTCCTGCTAAATAGTCATACAGCATATTAAACTCAGGAAAGCAGCAGGGGTGCTGGCGCTGGGCTGGAGGGGAAAGGGAATGAAATGAGGAGGCAGGCGTTCATTAGGCTCTCGTTCTAAATTATCAGGAGAAGCGTCTGCTAGAGACATGCACTAGAAGCCAAAAGGGACCACTGCCAGTTCAACCTCCAGACCCCCATTTCTCCACTCCTTTGCTCCTCTTTCTTCTCTTCTGCCCGCAGGACTAAAAGCAAAGACTGAAGAAAAGGAATGCCTAGAATGACAGAGGCTTAAAATCTAGTCTTGCTTTCGCTCATTCTGTGTGTGTAAATGTTACTGTGCATCACAGAACTGCAAATTTGAAAAAGACTTTGGCGGTGAGTTTATTCATTCTCCTGAGTAATAAAGCAACTCACTCAGCAGCCTCCCCAGCGTGCTTCCGTTCCAACAACACTTCCTACTTTTTGAGATGGGCTGTTCCATCATTGCTGGATAACTCTGACTGATACAATGTTCATACATAAATTGGTCATAGTTATGCCTTCTAGAGTTACTACAAATAAATCTTGTACTCAAGAATCCCGTTAAACAGTGGGAATACAAAAATATTGGTCCAACTACTTGCAGGGCCTCCCAGAAACATTCTTTGCAATTGGAACAATCTCTTTTCTCCTTCCTGCTGCCGTTCTGTTTTTTTTGCGGCAACTGTAGAAATATGTTCTCTTTGAGGACACACAAATAATTCTGGCCCAATAATAACATGTGCTCTATGTCAGAGTGTCTTGAATTACATATTACTTAGACTCTACCCTGCGTGCAAGTTAAAAACTTTTGGAAAACATTTATTCTCTCTTATACCACTATTCCATTCTATGAACTAAAACAATGACTAGCTAAATAGTACCTGGATGATATGAAAGACAGTCATTTGATGGTGTTTCTATCTTTTTCTTTAGAGAAGTATATGTTATAAAAATCCTGGGTCATATGATACATTTTTCCAAAGCAAGGGACTAGAAGAGCATAAAATGAGTATTTTATCCTATGCTTACCATAGAGAACACAAAGGGACCTAGATGACACAATGGGGCTGGGTGGCCCTTAATGCTTTCTATGTTCAAGAGCAGCAAAAGCTATACACTGACTTTCACATGTCATTTATTGGAGAGTGTTTTTAGGTAACACTGCGTGTTCTGTTGTTTTATGGAATATTAAACCTTTGGTTACTCAACCATCACCTCTAAACAGATAACCCGCAAATCTTCATCTACTGCCCTGGCCTCTCTGCTCACTCCAGGTTCTGCTAACTACATTCAGGTGAAAAGCTCATGGCACCTGAGACTAAATATGTATAGAACTAAACTCATCCACTGTCCCCTGAAACCAACAGGCTGAATAACATCAGTAAATGTGAGAGGAAGAGTCTTAAAAGCAAACGAAGAAGAACTCTGAAAAATGGACATGCACACTTAAAAGCCTCAACAGTCTAGAATCATTGCTGTATAAAATATTGGCCTTCTATACTACTGTATTTGTGGTTGCATTATTTTCATTCTAAGGGCACATTGGAGCACGAGTAGGATATCTGTGTTGCTCTAAAGTTATATAAAAATTAAAGGTTTATCAGTTAAGTTTTCATGTGAATTCTCTGAGATAGTTCACTAGTTAAGGGGCCCAAATATTGACGCACCATTTTAACTTCACTTATTCATGTGACATTCATTCATTTGCAATACAAATATGTATGGTGTGCCCCTGTGTGGAGGGCATGGTTTTAAGTGATAAACAGAACAGACACGGTCCCTGACCTCAAGGAACTTACAGGCTTTTGGAACGTGAGGGATTTTTTGTTTTCCAGCTGGAATGACCCAGGAAACTGTGTTGGGATTTCATTAGTGTTTACAACCCAGACCTTTAAAGGAGAACATGTAAGTTGAGACAGAGTACCCTGAAAACACCTAAAACTGTATTCTGAAATATCCAGCAGCGGCATCTTCTGGTTACTTCATCCAGAACTCATTTTAACTGTATCTCCACGCAAAGGAATTTTCACAACCTCCTTTCTGTAACTACTGTGTTACCCCAAAAATAAGACCTAACCGGACAATCAGCTCTAATGCGCCTTTTGGAGCAAAAATTAATATAAGACCTGGTATTATATTATACTATATTATATTATATTATATTGTATTATAGACCGGGTCTTATATTGTCTTTATATCAATACAATATAATATATTATAAGACCCAGTCAATATAATATAATATAACATAATATAGTACCGGGTCTTATATTAATTTTTGCTCCAAAAGACGCATTAGAGCTGATTGTCCAGCTAGGTCTTATTTTCGGGGAAACATGGTAGCTCCTGACAGTAGTAACAATACTCTCTCCAATTTTGGGAGTGCCTACCGTGTGCCACTCACAGGACAAGCCAAACAATCGCTTTGCAGAAGAGAAAAGCAAGGCTTTGAGACGGTAAGTAACTTGCCCAAGGTTATGTAACCATAGAAAGGGAACATTCCAGACTCTAACCCAGGTTCAATCTTACTCCAAAGTTGATTCTTTTTAATTACCAGTCTATTACGTCCACAAGAAAGCGATTATTGTGGTGAAGCTCTTCTTACTTATGGGTAATTTAAACCTCAACTTCCTTATAGCTTCTTTTTGAATACAAATAAACTACAGAAAAATCTGAAATAGGCTTTTCATTACAGAAGATTGGTCTGTAGTAAATGTTTCTTTTCCATACAAACTTCAGAAACAGCTTTTGGCAAGTAGCCATTATAAATAAACCTTCAAAGTTAGACTAAATTTCAAATGATACATAGATGTGTTGGACATTTTTTAAGAGTGCAAGCGCATATAAATACAAAATCTATTATAAACAGGAAAGGAAATAGGCTTTTTTCTTTTTTTAAATATATTCTCCACAACAAGAAGTAGTGATCTTATCTCTCACGCTATTGTCTTTCAATAGTGCTTCTAGAGAACACTATCGGGTAAATTACAGCGTCCTTATTAGGGAGGAAAATAAAGACTGTGAAGCAACATTATTTAAAATCCCATTCTCCAGGATATAAGATATCAAGTGTAATGTCAATACGAACATCAGTAAGTATTATTTACCATGGTCCTAACTAGCCCTCACAGACCTGCCTTCACTATACGGTGCTGTAATGTTATACTCTCAGCCATGTTAGAAGGTCACTATATGAACCGTGATATGACATCCATTCATTTGTAATCTGGTCTTGACCCATTACAAAACACAGTGTTGTCTACTTAATCACTTTGAGAAAGTTGTTTTAAACACACTACCTGGGCATGTGAGAGATTAGGGGAAGGAACTGGAAAGCTCACTTCTTCCTGAGAGTGAATCTTATATTCTTTCCCTGTGACTCTAGGAACTCCAAATCTCAAAGTCAAAATTAAGCCTAAATTATGACAGCTATGATATCCTTATCCAGTTTGAGCTCTATTTTTATATTTCCATTTTAGTAATGTAAAAATTATGTGTTTTCTTATAAACCATCAAATCCTTTTTGAATGAGGTTTGGTTAAAAAATTAAACTATCTCAGTCCCAGAATTTAATCACCAGTTTGGTAAGGGATCAAGTGACAAAATTAGTGTAGATACAAGTGTCAGCAAACTTTTTCTATAAGGGGTCCAATAAAAAACATTTTAGGTATTTAAAGCCGTATAGTTTCTGCTGCAACTACTCAACCCTGCTGTTGTAGAACAAAAGTGGTCAGAGACAGTAGGAAAACAAATGTGTGGCAGCATTCCAATAAAATTTTGTTTACAAAAACGGGCGTTGGGCGGATTTGGCCAACGGGCCACATCTATTGCCAAAACCTGGCAAGAAAATTGATATGATCTTTCACTTTTTTCTCTTTCTTCATAAAACATTCCATGTAAAAACCCCAACTTATAAAAACAAGAGCAATTTCAAACCTTAAGAGTGACTCCAAATCTGTAGCTTTGATAGTGATTTGGCATTTGTTTTTCATGCGGACTGTAGAAAACATTTTATTTAAAAGTGCAAGATGCATTCAGAAGTGGATAGAAAATTGTTAGGTATGTAGTACCCTTCAAGTGTACATAAATACCTGTATCCAATGATAAAATCTACTGAATCATACTCTCAGACCACATACTACGTGGATGTTAAGTTAACATCCAAGTAAGAACTTCTGGAAAACATCTACTCTCTTTTAGGCCACTGTGCTATTCCATGTACTAAAGCACTGATTTACTAAATAATACCTAGATCTAGGAAAGGAAATAATTGGTCGGTGGTTCTATCTCTTCTTTAAAGAATTATATGTTCTTACAAATGCAGACATATAAGATATATTTTTCCAGAGCACAGGACTGAAGGACCGTAAAAGTATATGTTGTACATTTTGTTGAATTTTGTAGGCCTAAATCCAAAGACAATTGTCCTTTTACTGTTCTCAAATTCAGCTTCAAGATGAAATGCTTGTAAATACCTATACAGTTAAATCTTAAGTAGTGCAATGGCATTATAGCAAACTGACTTTTACATCATTTTATTCCCAAAATTAACTCTAAAGATTGTTATTCCTTGAACCAATAGTATATCCCTTAAGACAGTGCTTCCCAAGCTGGACTACACATCAGAATTACTTGTTTCCGCTTTTAACATATAACATTCTGGGCCTCAATTCCAGGCTATTTAATGAGAAAAATACTGGCTGAGTTTTACTTTGTCTCCTCCCTGAACTCTGATGTGGGTGGACAAAGTGATTAAATCCTACCACATACTATTGTGCAGTAAACACCATGACTGCCTTTAACAGATAAGAAAACTAAGGTTCAGACAACTTTAGCTGCTTTAGGTCATATAGCTACAGCCCTGTATGGTCCTTCCCAAAGAGCCACCAAGTTCTGTTATGTCACTAGAATGGAACTAACCATATTCTAACAGAAACTGAGACTCCTACTTTTCTTTTCAATAAATGTTTACTAAAGAAGTAGTAGGAAAACTAAATACAATACAAAGTCCTAATGTTACTCTACAAGAACAGATTACTTAATAGTGGAATTTGCCTGCCTGCCCCATGACTCTTTATTTTTTTCTAATTTTTATCCGTTTCTGGCCTTAATAGGTTAAAAAAAAAAAAAAGAGGGGCCCCCAAGCTGGAAAGAGGCCACATGTGCTTCAAAGCATGGTGTAAAAGAGGTCAGCGGAAGTGATTGGGTCACGTCAGGAGAGGAAAGGAATGCAGGTGGAATGGATATGTAGAACAGCAAAAATGCATTTTCTGTTTAATTTCCTATGCCCAAGAATGTATTTCATAAATATGTCAAGTCTGCACCTTGGCACTTAGTAAAAATGGACCAGTATGGTGTCATAGTTTCTGGTGCTACACATATAGTAAAAGAAGCATGTAGTGAAGATGTGAAACTAAAGCAAAACAAATTTTACCAGAATCAAATCTCTGCAAAATATTTTTTGTCACAAGGGCCTCAATTCAAGCATAATTTGCAGGTTAAATCTGTAGCCATGGCAGATAAGCTACAATAAAAAGGTTTTTTTCTTTTTTTTCTCTATGCTAGATAATCAAGGATGTGTTAGATTGCAGTCACAGAGCTTTTTTATTTCGGGTATTCAATACACATTGTTCTGGGTGAAAACTACAAAATAGAGTGAAAAACAAACAAAAAAGTCAATTTCCCATACTTGTGAATCTGCTATTCTTTCTTGAGGCCTATCCAGGAATAATATCTTATTATGCAGAGTAAAAGAATACTAAGAAAGAGTTAGAAAGTTGATGTTTTAAAAGCCAAGGGAATGTGGGGAAGAGGAGCCAAAGGAATATTTACAATGACAAATTCTGGTGACACCATCTAGTTTATGCTACTGGACCCAACAACCCCTTTGGCCGCCAGATTCTATTACTAGCAGGCTGTCATTGCACTTTCTTGATATTTGGAAGCTGCAAAATAATTCTCCTTTTTCTTATAAAACTGACCCAAGGACATCAACGGAGAGAGGAGACTTATCTCCTCTGTTTTGCAATGGGAGAAAATTGAAACTGAATTGAAGTTAAAATGCACCGATAATCCATGTTGTACCCATGCAGTCTGTAGCAGCACCATAGAGGTGGAGAACACAGGAATCGGACACAGTCCTGGTGAGTTACAAGGGCTGATGCCCTGGGTGTCTCAGGGGCACGGCTCATGGGACACGCGGGCAGTCGTTACACAGGCAGCCATCTGGTTTAGTGATGGGCTAAAATATTGTGTGGGATGAGAGGGAGATTATATCTTTTCTTGACACCTATTCTGATAATCCGTTTTCTGACAATATCATTTATGGATATTCTAGAACTTTCGATCGGTCCTTCTTACTAGCACCTACCCCACTGAGGTTTCTAAAGTTTGTTTTCAGCCCTCATTCATATTCCAGAGTTTTCATCTTGACTTTTATTTTTCTCCTTTGCTTCCAAAGCCCAGTGTTCTAGATTCTTTACTGCTCCCAGGGGGTGGGGACCAGCAAATGGCATTCCTGCAGACCCGTCCTCACAGCCTGTACTCTGCATACTTGGAAGACCTTTCTTTTCATCAAAGTGGATCTTCAGGGGCTCTGATCCTTGGGAGCTTTGCTAGCTAAGCAGCTTACAACTTCACTGCCAACATAATAAAAGATGACTGTGGAAGAGGGTGATCATGGCTCAAAGCCCCTCCAGCCTCTTTCATCCACCAGCATAGACCTAGCACTTACAGGGACACCTAACTGAAGAAATGCTATGAGGATGGCAAGATTTTTGAAATTTAAATGAAAAATGAATATTATTGTGGGACAAGGATCCGACTATTCTCTCCCAAAGGAAACCACCGCTGAGATCAGTTGATTCAACATCCTTTTTCTCCCCTCCCTTTTGATTAAAAAAATTAAACAAATAAAAAAATAAAATAGATACATTGTGTCACTCTAAGGAGAAAAATCTGATTGGCTCATGATGAAGGAGTGTTACACTTCCTTGTAGATCTAATAATGACAAAGTTGTGCAGGATAATGGACCAAAATAGAGACTGGCTCACCAAGAAGGTGAAGAGGACCGGCACAGAGGTGAGATCTGGAAGACGGGGGTTCAAATCCTGCCCTTCCCTCACCCCAGGTTTAAGATCCTAGGTGAGTCTTTTCACCTCTGGAAACCTCAGTTTCCTGTTCTGGAATATTGGGAAGGGGATTTAATATTTCTTAATCTTCGGGTACTCAGGGGACTCCAGTGAGGATTACATGATAGCCTGAATACAGAATACAACATAGCATCTGTCACAGGGTTAGTTGCTTAAGAAATGTTAGGTGTTACTGTTACTGACCTTTTTGACCCTCATCATCCATTCAACTCTCTTTTCAAATAACTTGTTTAAAAACTTGTCTCTGATTTTTCACTTCAAATGATAGAAATAAAAGTCCTTGACTAATAATTGTGTGTGTGATAAACAGCCACACTTTTTTCACAGTTAGAGACAATCCGTGAATCACATTTAAACTGGCTTCTTGAAACAATTTCCAGCACATCCCACTTACAGTCACAGATGAAGTGGCAATTTTCTTAAAATATGGAGCAGTTTGGTGCTGGGCAGAACATGTCTCCGGGCTCATAAACATAAACATTTTTTATGTAGCATTTAAATATGAACTATGCAACTCCAAAATGCTACAAAAATATAAACAAAATAATTTCAGGAATAAAGACATATAGCAAAAGAAAAATTGAGAGGAAGTAGCAAAGGAGCCAAGTTTTCTATGATATATGAAAGTTGATCATGGGTAAAAATTTGTATTTGTGAAACTTTTAGAGGAAGACAGTAGCACATTCCAGAAATTACTTACCATTCTATGTCAAGCAATTTTGGTAATTACTTCTTACTCTTACCTTTTTCTAGCAGCCCGAGCCCAAGGTCAGCACTGCGTCCTTCTTCAGCGATGACAACGGTGTAGTGCAGCTGGGTGAGAAGCTTCTGGTGGAGCCGACACTCCATTTTGCTGGAGGAACGGGGCCTGTAGAGAATGGCCCTTCTGCCATGGCTGCCAAAGTGTGTCTCAATTGATTCTTCAATCTGAAAAAGAAAGAAGGCAGAAAAACTCAAGAGGAGAAAAAGGTAGCACTTTTCTCTTAGAGGACATCATTAATGCAAATCAAGGGCTATTCAGAAAGTTATTCTTGAAGTTTTTCTCTAGACTTGAAAGACAGATTCTCTGAGAGGCTTTCAAGGACAACGACAACCTCATATGCAAGAACTAAAGGCGAACTGAATTTTTCTTAGTATTACAGAAAGATGAAAATTTGAGGCCATTAAAACATGGAGTTCCTAGAGGAATACATAGAAATACAGAGCTGAACTCTAGCTGAAAATATAAATTAACAGCAATGCCTTTCATCTGCATTGAGCTTTTATAAAGTAGTTCCAGCTGCATCAGCTCTCTTTTTTTAGGTGAACACAGTAGAGGAAACAGACTCAGAGGATGGATGTTATGCTGGGAGGACACGTGGAGGAAGGGGCAGAACTGAGAGGCAATGTCAGAGTCCCTGGGAGACACATGTATAATGCTACTGCTTCTCTCGATTGGAACACAGCAAAAGCGAATGCATCTCAGTACGGGAAGAGGAGAGGTACCAAAGAATCCTCATTTTGGGTTCTCTCGTCAATATTGTCCTCCAAAGAAATACTCCTCCTTCTCAAAATGTTTGAAATTCCATTAATAAAAGGGAATTTTCTCATTGACAACTAGAAAGAATGATGACACTTATTATGTTTCAATGGCAGATATTGGGTGTTTTCCTGCAAACTTGAGATTAAACCTTGATAAAGTATTACTGGAAGAAGTGATGAGATTGGTTGGGGGTTAGGGGGAAAAATAGAAGAGGTTGAAAGAGTGGACAAAGAGGTTAGAGGCAGAAGATGAGGGGGAAAAGATAAATAGCAAAACTGAGAATACAAATTCCATTTAGTGGCAGCCCTGACTCCAACTGTCCACAATATGTACCATGTCTTGCCACTATTTGAATTTCTTCGTTATTTCCCATTACTGATAGAATCAATTCCACATCTTTATCCAGGCATAGAAAACCATTCAAACTTTGTTAAATGCTATTTTCTGGGTCTCTGGTTGTATCAAACTCTTCATCATTTCCATTCCTGATCCCACCCTTCTCCTTCCTACACATACCACTGTGCCTTCAGCTGTAATTCCTTCCTCTCTCCATTCATCCATCTAGCAAACTCCAATCAAACATTATCTTTTTGGGAAAATTTTAATGGAAATGTAAAATTTCCATTAGCACTTATGAAATTGCTTCTGCTCCTGATGTGAGCTCCTTAACAAGGCAGCCTGCATTGTCCAGGCATCTCCAGCACACATCGTGCATACTTAATAAATGAAGTGATCTAGTAAATTAATGAGCTGCGGTGCTCTGTCTAGATCTTTGAAGATAAGTATGGAAAGAATGAAGAAACAGATTTAGATTGTAAACCTTCTGAGGGCAGGAACTATAGCCTATGTTTCATTGCATGCAAACGATTGCTACTTAGAAATAACAAAGAGTAGTATAGTGCAAGACACACACTCTGGACCCAGATTCTGCTGGGTTCGAATCCCTGGCTCCACAAACACTATTTGTGTGACCCCGAAAAATACCTTGAGGAGTTAGTATTCGTAAAGTGCTTAGAACTGTGCCTGGCAAACATGAAGTATTGTATATATGTTTTTTAAATAATAATAATAATAGATCATAAAGCAGAGAGTCAGGAAAACTTGTTTCTGATTCTGAGCTCTGTCTGGCACATATTAACATAGGCACTTAATACATATGTGATGGGTATATAATGGAAAGGAACACAGTGCCCAGTAATCGCACTTTCTATGCATGGCATTTTGGTATAAAACATGACTGATTAGGTATTTTCTGTGTTAAAGGATACTGCAGTTTATTGGTAGTGAAACTACTTACACTCCCGAATTTAACGGCACATTGGGACATGATTCCCCAGTAAATGTGGTAATAGTTTAGTATGATAAATTTTTAAGAAGGCGTATTTTACCCCAAATACAGGTTGAGCCTTTGGACACAGTAGTTAGTGGGAACCAGTAGCCCATTGGAGGCCAAAACATCCACCTAGATGGAAGGAAGAGACAGATGCTTCCAAATATATCGATGTCACTCAAGTGAAATGCACAGTGCCCAGTTCCTTCTCACATTCTTCTCCTACGTAATCACAGGATGCGCCTCTCCGTTGCAGCTGGCTCAAGTGCAGCAGTGATCTCATAGGAGGAGACGACTTTCCAACTTGAAGTTATTATTATTTAGGAAGATACCATCCGTCCTGATCCCCCCCCACCAGGGTCAGCTTAAGCAAGAGAGATGTAGCCCTTCCCAGTATATCTTTATTCTAAATAAAGTATAATTACTGGCCATATTTTGTAATAACCTAGATGACACAGACTGAAGTTTTAACTCACTTCTCGGACTACAGGGACTAAATAGGAGACGAGCTCATTAGTCAAATTATGTTGTATTATCCTGCCGTTCAAGCAGCCCCATCCTTGTAATATTTATAACACACTGGATCAGCAGAATGGCCCAATACCAAGAGCGAGAACAGTTTTAGCTGGTCCCACAACAGGTGCACACACTGCTGCGTAAGTGAAGTAAAAACTCTGCGAACAGTTCTGCAAACCGCACTGGCAAATGCAGGATTATCAAATGCCAAGAGCAGCACTTTTGGAAATAAAAGCTCCTGATTACTCTACAATTCTGAAGATATATTTTTAGTGGAAGGATCCGTTTAACCTGGCCGCCACGACAACTAAACTGGAGACTTGCAAGCCTCCTGACGAAAATTTAGAAAAGAATGAGCACTACCGGATGCTATAATACCCTGAACTCTCGGGTCACTTTCTTGTCTCCCGTCTTGAGAGATGGGTAGAATATTCCCTCAGAAATCACTTTGCTAGACTGCGTGAAAGCTGTTTTATTAACAGAACACTTATTATTTTTATTGGAAGGACTTCAAAGTCTGAAATCTTATACCACCTTCCATAAAGCAAGAGATACAATGTTGTAATAAAATAAACTACTTGGAATGTTCCATGCAGCAGTGCAGAGTAAGAAAAGAGGAGGAATGGAAATCAAAAACGAGGATTTGAATTCTGGCTCTGACACATGCTTGCTTCATCCACTAGGGAGAGTTATTCAATCCCTCCTCAATAGAGGTTTTTCACATGTGTAGTCACAAATCCTACCTCATGAGGTTGTAGTGGGAATTAAATCAATTTTCTATGAAAAGGTGTGCAACGCAGTGTCCTACCAATAAATGATGTTAGATATATAAGAATAAATTTGAATAATAATCAATGCTATACTGTAACTCTGTTTTTATATTAGGAATTCTGTAAGCTTTTAAATGAAAGTAGCTTGGTCTCTGTCATAAAAAAACATTTCTACAATAAACTATATGCTTCCATACACCTTATATATGCTTTTCTTTGTAGTACTCATTACCTTTTAATGCAAAAATATAATTTATTTATTTATTATGTTTATTGTCTGTCTCTATACACCATAAAAGAAGGTAAATGAAAGCACATATTTTTGCCCGTGTTGTTCACTTTTGTTTCCCCAACCTAAGAGTACTATTGGCACATAATAAATATTTTTTGAATGAATGAATGCAAGCATCCTTTCCCTCAATATGTAAAAGTCCTTGTTATAAATACTACCATGGACTATTGGGAGCAGAAAGGGATGCAAATTTGTACTAAGAAATTTATTTCAGTAGAATTACAAAGAATAGCAAGAATGAGAAAAATAGTTAAATATTTAGCAAAATAATGAATTTCCGTAAAAAAATTTTGAATATAAAAGTACTATGTTTGTCAGTTACCTATATTATTAAAAAGTCTTCACCAAGACTCACCAGAAAACCAAGAAATGCAGCTCTTCAAAATATAGTAGGAATGAAAAATAAAACTAGTTTTTTTTTCACACAACAGAAAATTTTTTTTCTAGATTTATTAAAGTAGCCATGTATTTATGACATCTTTCGATGCTCAAATACAAATACATAATAGACCTCGCATGTTTGTCATATATAACTAAAATTCAAATTAGTTGCTGGTCTAGATTTTTGGCATTCTATAAATATTGCAGTGCGTAACACTGTGAATTATGTTTTAATTTTTCCACTATAAGAGTAAAACAGATTTTGTTTTCCATTGGTGAAACGTATACTTATGTTAGAGAATTCAAGAGAATATGGATGAGGTTTGCTAGGACATATATCTTACATGTTTTCTACTTTAAAATTATTTATAACTGCAGGAGTTTAAACCACTAGTTTCCTGGATATGCAAGCAGAGCCTCTTGAGAATGTTCCCTACTTAAATGAATATTTAGTGAACCCCTGTCTTCTTCTCATAGATGACTCAACTGAATCTCAAGCCCATCATGGAATGATCACACACCTCAAGAGGAGAAGTCCTCCGTAACACTAATCACCTTCTGATTGTTCTTCCAAACTGTACTTTAGGGCCATCCCAACACTCAAGATAAGTTTGCTCATCTATAGCTCTATGTAAGTTCTAAACAAATAATAGAGAAACAAAGCCATCAAGTTTGAATATATATATAAAAAAATGTATCCTCAATATAGCTTTGATAAAACGGTACTCATTCAAATAGCCATTGCCAAAATTCATCTTTACCTCTTCCTCAATCTAATTTTCCCTTTGGCATTCTTCACAATTTATAATTATATGTAATTTGTTTAAAGTCTGCCTCTCCTGCAAGTCTGTATGTTTCATAAGGGCCTAGGATTGTTTAGTCTGGTCAATGTTGTACATACAGCATATTACCAGGTTCTAAATAAGAGGGAATGAATGAATGAATGAATGAATGAATGAATGAGCAAGTGAATTAAAGTATGAATTCCTTCTTTGTAAACACATGCATACCCTTTAATTATTAGGTAAAAAAACCTCAGTGGAGGCTTCAACATTTGTATTCAAACCTAAAATATCCATGGCCTCTTCATTCCCAATAATGGTCTCTATGTCACTGCAACCGCCCACTCCGATGGCTACATCTTGGACTCTGGTCCCCCAACAGCCCTCTGAGCTACAAAATGAGATATTCCCGTCTATAATTAGTCATTTATTGCCAGCTCTTCTCATTTATTTCCAAAGCATCAGTTCTTCAACCACGGGTCTTTCCCCCTAATGTCAACTTTCTACTTGTCTCATTTTCACCTTCTTTCTCTCCCCCTCAGATTCCGTGGTCTAACATCCCACTGCCTATCCAATATATTAAATTTCCTTTCTCCACTGTACTTCTGTCATATTCACGTGGCAAAACCTCAAGCATGGAAGAGCTAGACACACAGCAGTAAACAAGACAGGCAAGTCTCTGCCCTCACAGAGCTGGCAGCCCATCAAAGAAAGCAGATATAAGCAACTCCGTAGTTAGAAGAAGCCAGGACAAGCCAGGTAAATCAGAAGGAGTAGGATGTTATGGAAACTGAGCTGAGAGACCCAAGGAAGATCTCCGCAGCCTGCCTGTCCAGCACCTGGGCTGGAGTGGCTGAGAGTTGCTGAAGGAAAGTACCCAGCTGGGCAGCTTCTGTTGGCAAAGCCAGTTCAGTCTTCGGGCTTCCCAGACCATTCGTCTCTGGATGCTTCCCTGGTCAGTTTTTTTTCACATTCTCCATAGTGACAAAACTTTCCCACTCTCCAGATACCTTGTTTCCCTGAAAATATGACCTAGCTGGACCATCAGCTCCAGTGCGTCTTTTGGAGCAAAAATTAATGTAAGACCTGGTTTTATTTTACTATAATATAAGGCCAGGTATAATATAATATAATATAATATAATATAATATAATATAATATAATATAATATAATATAATACCAGGTCTTACATTAATTTTTGCTCCAAAAGACACATTAGAGCTGATGGTCCGGCTAGGTCTTATTTTCGGGAAACACGGTATCTCTTATTTCTACAGATAACTGCCTCCCCATTCATAGGTGACATTAGCACTATTAGAAGGAAACACAAAGAGTTTCACCACCTCTGTTTTGGCAAGCCTATAGGCTATTGACAGAACTAACATTTCCTCTTTTCTTCTGATTTCCATAGAAGAAACCCAGTCTTCCTCTTATCTCCAGATTATTCTCACTCTATTTATTCTCCAGATTTCACAACCTTTCCTTCCCCACCCCCAGGCAACAAACCTCCTCCCTGTTTCCACACTCAAATCCCTGAGAACTTGATCCATCTTTAGCTCCTTCTTCTGGGTACTGAATATTCCCTCCCCTTCTCTGCCAGGGGCTCTTCCTCAATGTTTATTCATTCATTCATCTATGTAACATTTTTGAACACTTTCTATGTGACAGGCATGGCTCTAGGCTCTGAGGGGTATGACAGTGAAGAACTCTGACAGAGTTCTATCCTTCACTGAGTTTACATTTTAGTAGGAGGAGCAATAAACCATTAATGAATCATGTAGGGTAAGTTCCAGCAGAGATGAGCGCTCTGGTGAGGGTAGAGTGCTCACGAATAACCCAGGAGCTCTCTTGGATCGCATAGTGCTGTTCTTGCCTGTGTTATGAATGTTATGTATGAAACCAAAAAAGAGAGAAGACAATCTTAAAGGGAGAGAAAAAATGGGGAGAGAAGTTAAAACAGAAAGTATTTTTTTATTGTGAATGGTAAATATGGTCAGGTAGGCAACAAGACATAACTGGCAATGAGGATAAAAGCAGAGGTAATGCAACATTGCTTATTATCTTCTTAACTAGCTAGTAGGAAACCGTGACCTAGTGAGCAGCAGGGAATTTAAAAGTTGGTAACTTTACACTGGTCTTTCCACCTCGGTCCAACTTGGTGAACTTTGATTCCTTTCTCTAAAAGCCATAGCAGGAAGAGGCGATGAGGAAAACTGGACTTACTATAGAGAAGGGTAGTTTTTTTTGTTTTTTTTTTTTGCTTTGCTTTCTGGATGGATGAGTACCCTGATAAAATTCCAGAAAACCAGACGTTTACAACCTAAATTACAAGATTTCCTAGGAACTATGCCACCATTCCTAGGGAATGCCACCATTCCCATAATACAGAAAAGAGATTTCTAAAAAAAAAAAGGAAGCACTCGGTTGACCTGAATGATTAAGCCATGAGAGGGAGACCTGAGACCTACCCCAAGGAGGTATCTCATCAGACGGGGAATTGTGGTGGTGGTGGGGAGGGGAGGACAGTACTGGGAGGGTGGGCACAGTAAGTACAGCACTGTAGAGCCTGGTTTGGTAAAGAAGGAGTAAGAAAAAGCAGCAACGGGAGTCAAGGCACAGCGTGAGTGACTGAGAGAGAGGTAAGTACAGAGGGTGAAAACGTTCCAGGAGTGGAGAGAAAAATCCCAAAGAAAAGATTTGCTACAAAGATATTACATAAACCGAGAGGGAGTCAGTAAGCGGACTACGAGAATGAGAGCCCAGCACAAAAGGGGGAAGCAGGTGAGACCAGCAGGAATGACCCTGACATGGCTAACCTAGGCTAGAAAATGTTTCATGACAAATAATGCCAAGTTGCCTTAGCACACTGGGAACATCTGAAATACTGACGTGTAAAGGATATACCATGATGTTTGCTTATCAGAAAACATCACATCTATAAAATATTAAGCCTCGAATCTAAAGATAAATCCTGAGAATTGCTAAGTCATCTCTATGTTTAATGCCTATTCTCCTCACTCACAGCCTAGAACCATACTGTGTCCTTCTAAAAGGGGGACACAGTATACAGGTTGTGTACCCAGGCAAAGGAGAGGAGGAGAGAATAAAGGACAGCAAGTTGCAAGTCAGGAAAAAAAAAAAAAAAAAGGCAGACTTGCTTCTCAGCTCCTCAAACTCCAGCCCATCCACAGTCATGCTGGGCTTTGCTTCAACTGTGCTGCTCATTCCTTCCTCAGGCCAACCCTCCCCACAGAGCAGGGATCCTGGAGACAGGGTGAAATGAACACAACCAAAATCCCATGAGCAGTACTCTCCTGAGTCCATATCTGGAGTCTCCTGCTGGGACTTCTTGCCTTCTCAGGCCTGGCAGCGTCCCTGACTGCCTAGCTTGCCACCCATGAAATGCTCCTCCGTTTGAACCAACATGGAGGAACTTAGAGTCCCTTCTCTGCTTCTCCCCAATTTTTCTTTTTCTCTTTTCTAGCTGTTTTGAAAGTCATATTAACAATCTTTTCCAGCCTTCTCTGGAGGCTTTTCCTCGAACTAATTTTCCTTGAGGTGCCACCCATGATGCACAGATGTGGGTCATCAGTTTACTATTTGCTGTCACTTTACAGACATAACAAAGACTAAACTGAAATTATAAACACAGGGGGATAGCTGGGAGATGGTGGTCATGATTGCTTCCTTCAAGGTATTTTTTAAAATAAGATAAAGCTTTAAATGCCATCAGGAAAGCATGGAGATTGCTTTTTCTTTTGGCCCAATTGATTTTGCTTCCTCTTTTGGAGTAAATAAAAATCACTTCGGGTGTCCTTATTTTGTATCTTCTCCTTTCCTCTGCCTTCCTCTTTCTCTGCCCCTCCCCCTTCACCTTCTTGTCCTCCCAGATACTCACAGAGAGCCTACTAGGAGGAAGTTATTTTCTTTCTCTCCTCAAGTCCTGAGGGCATTTGCTGGTTTTAGAGCATTTAGATAAATGCTCTCAGCCCCTTGAATCTTATCACATGTCGCCAGTAAAGGACATCCATAATGAAGAAAAGACAAACTTGACAACTAACAATTATGAAAAACCAAGCAGAGCACAAGGACAGACCTTGTTCTTTTGAAAAAATGTTAAAATAATAGCAAGTCTCTGTCCCCTGATGCCAAAACAACGAGTTAATTCAGCAATTTAGTCTTAAAATAGTAAGTTCATACAAAGGCAACATAAAAAAAGGAGAGAACCCTGGGGTCATTATAACAATATCAATACCTAAGAATCATACAATCAACCGAGCATTTTCATAGATGCCAGAGACTGAATCTAAGTTCCTGGCTTTGCCAGCAATAGCCCCATGCCTTCTGAGTCCTGGGTCTCTTCTCTACCTCTCACCTCCATTCACTATCTGCTGACACTATTTGAATTCCACTTGATTTACTTCACTTTCCTCACCTGCAAAGGAGCACCAACCTTCCATCTTACTTTTCATGCTATTGTAAGGATCAAAGGAGACTCAAACAGTGAAAATAAAAACATTCGAAAATATATAGCCCCTCTGTCAGCAATGAAGGATTCCAAATGCAGCTGAACTGAGAATTCTGACTGTGAACATACACATAGAGAGAACGATTCAAGATGGTGGCAAAATAGACAAACACCTGCTTCCTTCCGAGACCACATCAGAATTACAACTAAATTATAGAACAGTCAACCTAGAGAACCATCCAAAGTCTGGCAGAAAAGAAGTTTTATAACTAGAGATATAAAGAAGAAGCCATGTCGAGACTGGTAGGAGAAGCTGAGGCGTGAAATGGGCTGGCCCCAAACCTCTGTGAGGCTGATGAGAACCAGGAGGGATATCTCCACCATGGAGTATCTCCCTGGAGGAATGAGGGACCTGATCTGCACACAAGCCTCCCCTGCCCAGAGTATTGGTACTGGGAAGAGGAGCCCCCACATCTAGCTGTGAAAACCTGGGGATTCCGACCTTCTGGGTGGGACAGAAGGCTGCAAGAAACCCAGACATCCACACAGACTTGCTCACAGGCACTCACCCTGGGCTCCAGTGGAGGGACAGTGACTCGGGGGCGGGGAGGAGGGGGTGGTGTTGAAGCCACACGGCATATGTGGCTTCTGGCAAGGGCTGGAAGATAGTTGCCATTTTCCCTGTGTGGGGTCCTTGTCCCATGCAGCCAGCAGGCAGGAGCCATCTTTCCTCATGCCCATGGCCAAAGCTGAATCTGATTGGTCTGATAAGCTCTGCTTGCTCCACCCTGTTGACTCACTGAGATCCTGTCACACCCAACTCCATCCAGCACAAGGCTTTATCGGCAGCTGAACTTTATGGGAGCTGGCAACCAGCAGCAGGCCTCAGTGTGTCCTGGCTTTTTGGGGAGCTACCCTAGACCTGGTACTGGTGGCAGACATCCTTGCAATGTGGCCTCTCCCACGTGCCTCCAGGTCTAGAACAGGCAGTGACCAACTGTGGATTGCTTTGTAGCTCCTACCAGGTAGTCCCTAGTCAATCACAGGCCCCAGAACCAACATACTTGAAAGTTGGCTTCAGATGACAGCCAAGCACCACTCAGTTAGCCCCACAAGCATCACACACAAAGGACAGTCTCAACAGGCACCAGAACCCACTGGGGAAAATCCCACTCAGTGTGGTAAGCCTCCCGCACAACAGCCCATAAGCTGTGGAGATGGCCAAACTCCAAAGCCAGTCAGCCCGAGGATCAGTCCCACCCAATGACATGCTAATAGCAATCAAGGCTCAAACATAACAGGAGAGTACACACAACCCACACGAGGGACACTCCTGGAGCACGCAGCGCAGGGGACCAGGGAGACCATGTCACTGGGCCCCACAGGGCACCTACTACATAAAGCCACCCAGCCAAGACTGGAAGACATGGCAGATCTTCCTAATACATAGAAACAAACACAGAGAGGCAGACAAAATGAGGAAACAAAGAAATACATCCCAAATGAAAGAACAGGAGAAAACTCCAGAAAAAGAACTAAAAGAAATGGAGGCAAGCAACCTACCAGAGACAAAGTTCAAAACACTGGTTATGAGGATGCTCAAGGGTCTTAGTGAGGACTTCAGCAAAGAGACTGCAAGCATAAAAAGGACATAGGAACCACAAAAAGAACCAGTCAGAAGTGAAGAGTACTATAACTGAAATGAAGAATGCACTAGAAGGAATCAGACTAGATGAACCAGAGGATTGAATCAACAATTTGGAAAACAAAGTAGCAGAAAACATACAATTGGAACAGCAAAAGGAAAAATGAATTTAAAAAAAATGAGGATAATTCAAGAGACCTCTGGGACAACTGCTAGCATAACAACATCTGCAGCATATGGATACCAGAAAGAGAAGCGAGAAAGCAAAGGATTGAGAACCTATTTGAAGAAATAATGACTGAAAACTTTCTTAACCTGGCAAAGGAAATAGACATATATGCCATGGATAGGAAGAATTAATATAGTTAAAATATCCATACTACCTAATATATAGATTCAACGCAATCCCTATCAAATTACCAACAACATTTTTCACAACACTAGAACAAATAATCCTAAAATTTATATGGAACCATTTTTTTCACATTGAACCAAAATTTATATTGAAAAATAAGAACAAAGTGGGAGGTATCACACTACCTGACATCAAATCATACTACAAGTCTACAGTAATCAAAACAGCACTGGCATAAAGACAGACACATAGATCAATGGAACAGAATAGAGAGCCCATAAATAAAGCCATACCTATATAGTCATTTAATCTATGACAAATAAAATAAAAATATACATTGGGGGAAAGACAATCTATTTAATAAATGGTGCTGGGAAAACTGGACAGATACATGGAAAAAAAGAAAACTGGACCACCTTCTTATTCCATATACAAGAATAAATTCAAAGTGGATTAAAGACTTAAATGTAAGACCCCAAATCATAAAACTCCTAGAAGAAACTACAGGGAGTAAACTCTCAGACATTACCTGGAGTAAGATTTTTATTGATATATCCCCTGAGGCAAGGGAAGCAAAAGAAAAAATAAACATGTGGGACTACATCAAACTAAAAAAGATTTTTCACAGCAAAAAAAACCATCAATAAAACAAAAAGACATCTTACTGAATGGAAGAAGATATTTGCCAATGATATATCTGACAAGGGGTTAATACACAAAATTTATTAAAAAAAAAAAAAAAAACCTCATTCAACTCAACACCAAAAAAACAAACAACCCAATTTTTAAAATGGGCAGAGGACATAAGAGACATTTCTCTAAAGAGGACATACAGATGGCCAACAGGCAGACATAAGAAAACATGCTCAACATCACTAATCATTAGAGAAATGCAAATAAAAACTACATTGAGACACCAGCTCACACCCATCAGAATGGCCATCACCAATAAATCAACAAACAACAAGTGTTGGTGAGGATGTGGAGAAAGGGGAACCCTCATGCACTGTTGGTGGGATTGCAGATTTGTGCAGCGACTATGGAAAACAGTATGGAGGTTCTTCAAAAAATTGAAAATGGAACTACCTTATGACCCAGCAATTTCACGCCTACATATCTATCCAAAGAAGTCCAAAACACTAATTTGAAAAAATACATGCACCGCTATGTTTATTGCAGCACTAGTCCCAATAGCGAAGATATGGAAACAACCAAAATGCCCATCGATAGATGATTGGATAAAGAAACTATGACATTTATACAATGGAATATTACTTGGCCGTAAAAAAGAATTAAATCTTATCATTTGCAACAACATGGATGGGCCTAAAGAATATTATGCTAAGTGAAATAAGTCAGACTGAGAAAGACAAATACCATATGATCTCACTTACATGTGGAATCTGAAGAACAAAATAAATGAACAAACAAAACAGAAATAGATTCAGAAATATAGAGAACAAACTGATGGTTGCTAGATGGGAGGGGTGTGAGGATGGGGGAGAAGGTGAAGGAATTAGAAAATACAAATTAGTGGTCACAATATAGTCACAGGGATGTGCAATACAGTGTGGGGAATGTCATCAATAATGTTGTAAGGATTATCTAAGGTGTCAGATGGGCACTGGACTTATCAGGGGGATCACTTCATAGACTGTGTAGATGCCTGACAATACGCTATACAACTGAAGTTGAAGTAGAATAATATTGAAAGTCAACTATAAACACACACACACACACACACACACACACACACACACAGACAGACACACACACTGAGAGGGTGCCAAAAAATATATACACATTTTAAGAAAGGAAAAACTGTATCAAAATTGTCATACTCAATATATACCGATAACAAAAGATGAATACAAGTCACGTTTGACTTCTGCAATTACAAGAGGTGCTCAAACTGGTTACCATCAGTGTAATTTTAATACAGGTTTTTCCTTTCTTAAAATGTGTATACATTTTTTTGGCACCGTCTGTGTGTATTCACGGGATATAAAGCACAGCACAGGGAATATAGTCAATGGTATAGTAATAGCTATGTACGATGTCAGAGGGGTAGTAGACTTGGGGAGGTTATCACTTTGTGAGGGGTGTAAATGTCTAACTATTATGTTGCTTTGTACACCTGAAACTAATTTTTTTTAAATGAGGATAGTTTAAGAGACCTCTGGGACAACCTCAAGCATAATAACAACATTCGCACCATAGAGGTACCAGAAGGAGAAGAGGGAAAACAAGGGATTGAGAACCTATTTGAAGAAATACTGACTGAAAACTTTCCTAACCTGGAGAAGGAAATAGACATACAGGAAGCACAGAGAGTCCTAAACAAGATAAACCAAAACAGGCCCACACTGAGATACATTATAATTAAAATGGTAAAAGTTAAAGACAAAGAGAGAATACTAAAAGCAGCAAGAGAAAGGCAACTAGTATTGTCGCGCGAGGCGGCCTGCGGGGTCTCTGCTCCCGCTCCCCACACAAGAACGCAGGACATGGCGAGGCCAAAAAGGAACACCCACGGAGCCATAGGCAGGGGAGCCACACTACTACGGTCTCACCAGAGGCTGGGTTCACTGGACAAGCGACCTGCTGCACGTTCTGTCTGCAACCGACCGACAACCGACCGACAACTCTCCTCCACTCTCCTTGGCTCTCCTTCCTAGCCGCAGCAGTTATATTAGTGGCCAATGGCTCAATGGCCACAGCTGACGGCCAATCAGCCACAGCTGACGGCCATCCACCACCCGAGCCAGCACCCCTCCACGTGAGGCCGAGAGCCTGCAAACTACTTTCTGGGCTCTGCCCCCACAAGTATCTTATACGGGAGTTCCGATAAGATCAACTGATCTCTCAACAGAAACTTTGCAGGCCAGAAGGGATTGGCAGGAAATATTCAATGTGATGAAAAGCAAGGATCTACAACCAAGGTTATTCTACCAAGCAAGGCTATCATTTAAAATTGAAAGACAGATAAAGAGCTTCCCAGACAAGAAAAAGCTAAAGGAGCTCATCACCACCAAACCAGTATTACTAGGAATCTTAGAGGGACTTCTTTAAGACCAAAAAAAAAAAAAAAAAAAAAACTTAAAAAAATTTTAAAAATGAAAAATATGAATAATAAAATGACAATAACTACATATCTATCAACAATCACTTTCAATGCTCCAATTAAAAGACATAGGGTGGCTGAATGGATAAGAAAACAAAATCCTTACATATGCTGCCTACAAGAGACTCACTTCAGATTGAAAGATACACACAGACTGAAAGTAAGGGGATGAAAAATGTTATTTCATGAAAATGGAAAAAAATGAAAATAAAAAGCTGCGGTAGCAATAGTTATACCAGACAAAATAGACTTTAAAACACTGACTATAACATGAGATAAAGAAGGACCCAGTAATCCCACCTCTGGGTATTTATCTGAAGAAACCCAAAATTCTAATTTGAGGAGACATGCATATCCATATGTTTATTGCAACATTGTTTATAACAGCCAAGATGTGGAGGTAGCCTTGGTGTCCTTCGATGGATGAATGGATAAAAGGGGTGATACATATACTTGTATACAATGGAATATTGCTCAACCATGGAAGGGAATGGGTTCTTGACATCTGTGGTGGCCTGGATGGACCTGGAGGGTATTGTGGTGAGTGGTTATGTCAGACAGAGAAAGACAGAGGTCATATAATTTCACTTATATGTGGAATCTAAAGAACAAAACAAACAGAAACACATTCATAGATACAAAGAACATTTTGATGGTTGCCAGATGGGAGGGTGTTGAGGAGGTGGGTGAAAAAGGGGAAGGAATTAAGAAGAACAAATTGGTTGTTACAAAATAGTCATGGGGATGTAAAGCACAGAGAATATAGTCAATAATATGGTAATACCTGTGTATAGTGCCAAGTGAGTACTAAATCAGTCGGGGGATCACTTCTTAAATTATACAAATGTCTAACCACAAGGCTGTACACCTGAAATTAATACAAAATAATATTGAATTTTAACTGTAATTGAAAAATTAAAAATGGGAAGGTGCAGGGAAATAAGATATCTAAAGTTCCAGGTGTAAAACAAATAAGTCATGGGGATATAATGTACAGCATGGGGAATATCGTCGATAACATTATGATAGCTGGACGGTGTCAGATGGTGGCTGGACTTATGGTGATCATGTCATTAGGTACTTAAATGTTGAAGAACTGTGGTGTTCACCTGAAACTGATGTAATGTATGGTAGCTATATTTTTTAATAAAAATTTAAAAAGAAAATGTATAGCCACTCATAAAAGTAAGGAACATTTAAATATCTCTCAAAGCATTTATTTTATAAAAGAAACTCTTGACAATCTAAAACATTTTAAATTGTTAAAAGATAAACTGAGGTGTATTAAAAAGTTTAAGTTTACTTGAGCAAAAATCAATTTGAAAAATGGGGTGGTGCCAAACTGCAAGTGGTTAGGAGTGCTCACCCCACCCCAGCCCCCTAGAGGAACCAGGGGAAAGACTTATATAGAGAATGTATGGAAGCAAAGAAAGGAAACTGATTGGCTATCCCCTTTGAGCGCTTACAGGCTTAGCTTTGGGGTTGCTTACAAAGGCTTCCATCGCATTAGAGCCACTTTAGTCTTATGGCCTACTTGTTTAATTAATTGAACAAAATAAAACCCTTAAAAAATTGAATCATATGATTTTATACAGATTCCGTCAAATTACATATGGAATCTGAAAAAGGAAGTGTTTATGTATCAGGGATATTAAAGTATTTAAAAATAATCAATGGACCACCATTTCCACTGTGCTTCTCTGATAAAAACCCAGTGTTAGAGCAAAAATATTATGAAAAAAATATATGGCCATTGACAGCATATATATAATGAACATATTTCTTAGATGTGGCTGCTAGATGAAATTAGACAGCTTTGCTATAATGATTGCACAACTAAATATGATTTAATTGTATGCTCTGTTATAATGTTCTATAAAAATATTCACACTGAAGATATAAAAAGCCTTTTATCACATTACATTCCCTCTTTTTGGCTTAAAAAATACAATCTCCACTGTCTAGTCTTATGAAATTCAATAGTATTTGCTCACTAAATTCCTGAACTCCCATTTTCCTTCTCCATTTCAATCCTCATTCTCTCCTCTCCGCTTTCCCTACTACAACACCTGCTACTCTTCCTGCCATCACCCTCCGGCCCAGTTAAGACTTTAGCTTTCCTTCCAGCCCTGCAGTCTTCTCTGCGTCTCACCACTGCACACACACAACCCCAGGCTTCTGCAGGCGGCCACCATGAAAGACTCTGTGTGGCCAGCCTGGAACCTCTTTCAGCACCACAGCAAACACGCCCTACTCGGGACAGTGCCCGGCCTAATAAAACAACTGCAGATATAAGTGTGGAATTCAGGCACTGAATTGGGAATAAGATTTGCCCTCCACTGCCTATCCAGTCACCACAGTCATCCCCTCTGGGAGAGGACAGGTTCCTGAACCTACTTCATGTGGCTAATATTGCCCATCCCAGGTACACAGCACCTCCGGCCCCTGTCTTCCGCCCTCAGCTTTCACATCCCTGTACCAACAAGTTCATCTGGATTCTCCCCAGCAATCCAGTGTCCCCAGAACTGCACAGATGGTTAAGGATGAAAGCAACGCACTCCATGCAGGTAGCCCCACATCTCCAGGGCAGCAAAGATCAGCTCCAGTTCTGAATGAAAGACTTCAGGGTGAAGGCACACATCTCACCAAACCAGAGAAACTATGGCTCATCCTACCCATGTGGGGGTCAAAGTCTTAAGAAGAATGGGGGCGTGAGGGTGAAATACTCAGGCACCACACTGCACAAAAGAAGCATCCTGCCTTGTATCAGATTCGTACACTAAGTTTTCTTAAGGACACATTTACTCCTCAGCACTGACTCTGTTTTCTTGCTTACTCTGAGCACCCTTGGGGCTGTTCACTTTGCATGGCTTCCGCATCTTGTCCCACTGGCCGGTGCTAATATACAACCGAGGTTCTCCTCGATGACTACCCTGGGTAACCCTAAGGGCCCTCTTTCCCTGCTTCCCTTCTAGAAGCCTCCACCCAGTCTACCCGCATCCTGCTCCTGTTGACAGGTCACCAACACACCAACACAGTGTAACACAACCTTACATATCCTTGTCTAACTCTATCTTAGAGTTCTCCAAACTACACACTCAATCTAGAACGTTTATGTTTGTGAGGGCCAACTTTTTGCTTTAAAAATCAAAAATTGGCAGCATGACAATATATAATAATACCCAACAGAAGCACTATCTCTAGAGAAAAGAATAAGACTTCATTTAATATTATTATTAAATTTACAACTCCCTAAATTCTAATGAACTGTGTCGCAGACCAGCATTCGGCTTCCTTTTGTGACTGGCTAGCAAAATGAGTTCCCTTCCTAGAGGTCCAGTTCCCTTCTTAAAGATGCAGCAGAAGGTCTCAGAGGCCAGGCCTAAAGAAGAAACCATCTCTTCTAAGGCATCAGAATGCTTTGATCTTCCCAGGAAAGCAGGAGGCGAGGATGCCTTGTAAATGGGGAAGGAACTGAATACGGGGTTGGGCGGGGGGGATCAGAGTTTAAGAATTCAATTGGAAATACAAAAGAAGAATTTAAGGACTGCTGACCACCATAGGGAGTTCTACACATGGACACACAGCATGAATTATACTAGATCCCATTCATCCATTACTTCAACCTGTTACGTGCCAGGCATTGTGTAAACTCGATCACCATTGCTTCTTTAAGAGAAGAAGAATCAGCTTATCTCCTTTCCCCTTAACCTTTTTGACTCTTCCACCAAAAAGAAAAATGAACTCTGTCTCAAATCTATCTACTTTTAAAATTGCTTATGTAGCAGTAAAATACATGGATAAATAGGTTTGGCTTGTGTGTAGGAAGCTTCAAAGGTGTTATTAATGTTTTCACAGTTTACTCAGGAAAAAAAAAAAAGAAGAAGAAGATAAGTGAGGAAAAGCCCATTAGAAATCACTTCTGCCCTCTGGGTGTGTCCAGTAAGGGAAGGTTTGCTGCTCAATATGAAAGACGACTTTCTGGTTGATATTTTTCTAAGGTCAGGTAGTTCCTGCAGTGCTGCAGAAAAGTTAATTTCCTGTTCCATTTTTCCTGAAGTATTTGGTGCACTATGGCTAAATTTATGCTAGATTTTCCACTGGGGAAGAACTAGGCTGAGAGCTGAAACTATTGGAATGCTATTACATTTCCTATTGCTTGTTAAAGAAACAGTAAAACATCATGAGGAAACTCAATTGTGATGGCACAATTTTGGACACTAGTGGCATTTTGAAACATAAATGTATAACTTGACATTTGAATAGCACACTATACTATAATTTTTTAATGAAAAAAGGTTATTCCTGGTACTCACATTTATGTTGCTTATATGAATTATTTTCCCTCAATAGGTGAAAATGAGAATATTTTCATGACATTAGCCTGTGGGATTTCTGAAATTAATTGAACAAGGAGGCCATGAGACTAAGGGGGCTCTAATGCCCTGGAGGTCTACATAAGCAACCCAAAATCTAAGCCTATAAATGCCTCAAGGTTATGAAATCAAAACTTAAGGACAACTAATCACAATCAATTAAGACTTTAGGCTATAGCCAATCAATAAATCCTAGCTTTGCTTCTGCCTTGTCTTTATAAAAGTCACTCCCGATCTCCTGCCAGTGCTGGGTTCCTAAATATTTCTGGTTTGGTGCTGGTTGATTTGAATAGATTTTTGTTCAAATAAACTCCTAAAAATGTTAATATGTCTGTTTAGTTTTTAGCAGGTGTAATAGTGCTTATTCCGCTACCTTTCATAATCTCAGTGTTTTCCAAAGCACTCATAATTTGATCCCATAACATTTCTGCAACAGACATTTCCATCCCTATGCCACAGTCTAGGAAAATGAAGCCCAAAGTAATCACTTGTTCATGGTCACTCAACTGTTCAGCATTGGAACTGTGTCCCCTTTTGCCTGGAGAGAGTGAGTAGGGAACTGCAGACTCTGCGTCAGATACACGGACATTTGACTGGTGGTTCAGAAGGTTTACAAAAGTCTGTACCAGCACCACAATGGTATCCACATTTCTTATGTCAAAATAAATAAGAAACACCATGACCCTGGAGAAATATTACTCTTTAAATAAATTCTATTTTTCTCCCCACAGGTGGGTTATTCACTATCGTCGGGCTTTGTCCCTTGCCTGACTCCCATCCTGAATTGGCCACTTTTTCCCAGATCCCTCTTCAGCATAGTCAGAATATATTTAGGGCAGAAGATACCAGCTTCTATTTGTCAAGATCAGCTGGGAGATGTGTTGTAAGAAATTAGCTACGAAAAGAATTATAATCAAATTTGTAAATAATTTACAGTGTATAATCAGGGAAGATGTGCCACATTCCCACTACTTTTAGTCACCCTTTACTGAGCGAGAGAGGAAGGAAGTATCAGGCACAGCCCTGGAAATACCAATGGAATGCGCCTGCATTTGATTGCATTTAGATGTTTCAAACAGAAAAGAAACTGAAGACTGCTAGCATAGGACACGCTGACTTAAACATCTGCCTGAGCAAAATATAACGAAGAAAACACATCAGCTGAGAATCAAAACTATGTACGCCACGTGCAATCTTGAAACAAATCTGATATAAGCCATTTAAAGTGTCTGCTTTTGAGGCTAGAATTTACACCGAGCTTCTCAGGGGCTTGGAAAGACACAAACACTTACTGAATGCCACCATGCTTGGTGTTTTCAGACCCATATTCAGTTCTCATAAGCAGGGTGTAATTAGCTCCATTTTTCCAGGGAGAAATCGAGAGTTCAGAAATCCAGGTATAATTTGCCAAGGTCCTATAGCTAGTAAATAACACAGTAGGAACATGAGCTGATGTGTCCTGAAGCCCATGTTTGTCTACAGCGTACGTCTGTATGGTCTATTAGACTTCTTATTCAGTACACTTAACATGTTTGATGTTAGAAGCCTTGCTGGAGACAGGTGTACTCCCACCGGCAATACGCAGTCCCAGAGCTCCCCTTAGCAAGTTGCTCTGACTGGCATGTAGTATAAGCCAACTGGGGAGGGAGGGTAGGGGGAGGTGGAGTACAGTTAAGAGTCCCCAAGTGAGGATTAGAGGTGACAAATGTAATTATATTTCAGAACACGTGATCAGGCCAATTCTGTAATTCTAAACCCGTGTGCTCTTCTTAATAAGAATTATTTGTTCATCTACTAGTTTGGATCATAAGCCTCCATTGGTGAATTTAATAGAAAAAAATTTCATTAAGATCCTTATATACCGCAGAGACTCAATTCATCTTTTATCATTATATTTCTTTTTTAACCCTGTACATGATAGGTCAAGGTGTTTTGTTTTATGTTTTGAACAAGTCCCTGCAAAGCACAAAAGCTGACAAAGTACTGTTTACCTTGCAAATTTCCAACTTTGGTATAGTTTTTGTTAGAGAACATAAATCCACTTTTAGAACATGAGCTCATCCTTGCAGTTAGAATGGCTTCCTAGAAAAAATATCCAAAGGAAACCAAAGGGAAAAATGAAACCAAAACATTTCTTTCACCCCAACAGGCCACACATTCAAAGTCGACAACAGGAAGCATTTTTTATAATAATGTCAGTGTACATAGTGGTTTCCATTTCGGGGGGGTTATTTCATGTGAGTTTCTAATTCCATTAGAACAAGAAACAGAGAAAGAAGCAGAAGCCGTTGCCACTATCTTGAAAAAAAACCACACACACAGAGAGAATGACACCACTGAACTGATTCTTTGATTTATAGGAAAGTTAATAAATCTTGCTTAAATATGAGCACCATCAAAGCTTCATTAAAATCTATGCAATAAAATCTATGCAATGTAAACAAATTTGAATTTGTTTAAAATGCTCTCCGTATGAATAACTTTTCACCCATGTGCATCTTTCATTATAAAAATTTAACGCAGCTCTAATCAACTATCTCAGAGATATCCACGGGCTTTAATTAAGTGCTCGTCAGGAAGCCCAACTAATATGAACGTTGCGTACCTGTTCACATGCTGGCAACATCTGAGAACCTTCTATACATAGACCCCTATATTTAGATGTCACTGGCATAATTTAAACATCTTTACCTTCAAATCTGGTGAACATATCCAATCACATAAGAGGAAAAACTCAGTTCTAGTACAATCAATCTGTTAAAAAATGGAAATTGCTTGATAGAAAGAGCAGTGAGACGATGATAACAAGCCAAGAGAGATGGGAAGTAGAAATAGTTGGGAAATGATGCTGTGTTTCGTTTGTTTGTATGTTTTAATATGGTAGATTCTTGACAATATTTACAGGGATAAAGATCCCAACAAGACAAATGAGCTGGAGAAAGCAGGAGAGAGAGATGATACCTGATGAAGCAGATTCAATGTAGCAAAGTGGCAGGATGATTAGCATTAACCAGAAGGGCAAGAAATGGTACAGCAGGCGCTCAAGGTCCTGGCACAGGAAAGAGATGAAGTGGAGAAACTGACAGTGCAGCAAAGAGGAAAAATGAAATGAAAGGGAAGTTGTTCCTCGCATTCATTTCCTGGCCTCTGCTCCAAAGTAGGCCTTCTCTGACCCTTAAATTCATGACTCGATTATTTATTGTTTCATTGACTAGATATCTATTCAGTGCTCACTATGTGTCAGATACTATGTTGACACATAGTGAGCAATGAAGTAAGGTAGTAAGGATGCAGCAGTAAGTGAAATAAAGTCCCTGCTCTTAAAGAGTATATATTCTATGTAGACAGTAAATACATACATATATATATATTTTGTTTATTTAAGACGTTCTTAACCTCTTTCCCCTACTGCTCCCACCTCAACTCATCTCCTCACACCTCCAGCTATAGCATGCCATTAACCCCAGCATCTCAAACTTAATGCAATACATAGATGATGTATTATAGAATTGTGCACTTGAAACCTATGTAGTTTTGTTGACCACTGTCACCCCAATACATTTTAATAAAATAAAATGATGGACTTCAAAAAAAAAATGGTTCAGCCCAAACTGGAGACCTTGCCCACAGATAAGCAGATCTGACTTTGAGTAGCATATTGCTTAAAGAAACCAATGTCATTTCTCAAGACCAAGAGCACATTTTGACATTTTCTGTGGGTTTTAGAAAGCAAAATTAGCAGAACTACTGTATCAGACATTAGATTGCCTCACCGCACATACCCCTCCAGTGGGCATTATTCATGCCATGGTTGTGGTAAGTGGTGGGCACTGTTTTCACCACCTCCGCCACCTGGGAGTTCCTGTGCTACACACGACTGACTGAGAAGCAGGGACCAGCTCACCTTTGCCAGTGCAGGACTACACCCACCGAGGCCCTGGCTCCCCAATGGCTGCCCAGAGAGTTCAGGTAACACTACTTGGAAGTAGCATGGGACAGACTCGAACTAACGAAAGACAGAAGAAGGGGAAAGCCAGGAAATAAACTGCTGGCCTTTCTTGCCTCCTTCACCAAGTGCCTGTTCTGAGATGCAATAGTTTAATGTAGCCTCTCTGGAAATGTCTCCCAATAATGCATCCTTTGGTGTTTGCCTCCTTCTTTCCTTTTTTCCCCAATTCCTGCGTCCTGGGATTGCACCATCCAATAAAATGTCAGCATTAAATGTTCACCTTGGGTTCTATTTCTAGAAAACCTGGCCTAAACAAGTGATTTTTAGAAATTTTCAGATGGTAAATATATTATGCATTATTAGAAACACAGACAAACATATCTGTAATGGAAACATTCATTTATTTGCATTGGGTTATGGGTGGATACTGGGAAGAGTAGTTGTAAAAAACAGTCATTGAAGGAGAATGAAACCAAGAAGAAATGGAGAACGAATAGTCAAGCAACAAAGGAACAGAATTCTCCTTATAGAGCATCAACAGGAGATAATCAGAAACACATGGCTATGGTGAGTACAAATGTATTCCCCAAAGAGAAAAGTTTCCATTAACAGAGCAGATACTAAGGAGATATTCTTTCATTGTGTCTGTTTATGTGTTCCTATGTTACAAAATATTAAAGTGTTAGATTCCAGAAAAATAAGTAAATCTTACTGAGTGACCTACTTCACTGGAAACAACTGAAATTGTCTTCAGTTTATAGATTATTACATTGAAATAATTTTAAGACATGTCCAATCATCAGCCAAAATTCAAACAACTAATGTTCAGAGAAAATCCAGAAGAAATTACAAAAGTACATCTGCTAAGCAAGGCACTTTGGAAAGTTAAAATGGGGAAAAAAAGAATTTGGCCAGAAAGAGGGAGAGTACTTCCTCACTATGGAAAGTTGGCATATACTATACCATGATCTCAATCTGTACTGAACACAGTTTTAGACATTGAACCAGATCCTAATTGTAAAGGTGTAAAGGGTACAGTCACACACCTTTAAATATTTGCTTCCACACAACCCTCTGTAGATGGGCTGATACAGTACAAAAGGTCTTGTCTTGGAAACAACAGAAACCAAAAGACTGGGACATACTTATTGCTCATTCATAAAAGTGTGAAAACTTATTCAAGAAATACTCTGAGTATACTTTGGTTTCTGAATTTTATTCATGTAGACTCTACAGTATTCATTCAATCATTTTCAAATGTCCTCATGTGGATTCTTTAAGATTTTTTTTTCCTTTTTTAGATTTATAAATCTAGAAGTAACTTTCACTTGCTGGAGGGCAGTTACTTTAAAGTTTTAATGTATTGCTTTTTAAGCATTTTTCGTGTTTCTTACATAGTGTTTCTTTAGGTCTGAATACCTGAATGGGATCGGAGAACTGCACACACATATGCACAATATGTTGCTTAAAATCTTAGGTTTGGTAGATATCTTATACATCCAAATACTTTCTGGAATCCATGAAACTTAGGTGAAAACCAGCTGTTTTAAGTAACTTTATAAAGCATTTAAAGATGGATGAATACAAGTAAGGGAAAACCCTAGTAACATGTATATTTTGATATGCCAATAAAAGTAATAACAAAACCAAAAACTTATAGATAGAAACAATGCTTTTCCTATAAAATACCTAAAAGCTATATTTTAGGCCTTAAGAAAAAGGCCTAAAATCTATGTAGTGTCTCATCAGTTATTTTTTAAATGAACTTCATAAGTAGCTGTTTTTGAGAATAACCTATATATTGACCCCAAAGACATTTCTTTCTTCACTTAAGCTATCTGAAAGAATATTTAATATTCAAAATTGGATTATTATTCAATTCTGTTTGCATCATATACTACAAGGGGAGTTAATTTATACCTGATTTTAACTAACTTCTACATGACACTTTCCTTCTACTTTCCTTTCTATCTCCAATGAAAACTGGCTCTAAACCAATGGCACAAGTTAAGTTAAAAATAGAGGCACATGGCAAATGTTTGGAAATTCAGTGTTCATATCTACTGGGCTTCTGGACTGTTGTGAATTTGGAATCTTGCTTATGGTCAAAATATTTAAGACTGTGAACAATTTGAAAAAAAAATCATCACGTGTTTGGCCATTTTTGTGAAGAAAATTCTAGAGTAAATGTTTTATACAAGCAGCCAATAAGTTTCAGATGGTTCATAAGTAGCAGAAGATCCAAAGCTGAAATGGAATTTTTTGTGACAGCCTACAAATAACAGTTAACATATGCCTAACTTACAGACAAAAGCAGAAGTCACGTAAAGTCAAGTAGGGAGTAAGAACTGTAAGTTAATAAAGAAAATCCTTTTGTCCATCTCAGCAAAAATTTTAGGTACTTAAAAAGCTAAACCATCTCAACTATTTTTAAAGAAATGATATTTACTAATATTAGAAACAAACAAGAAGTAACTTTCAAAGGGTTTATACCCATCAGAAATGTGATGTACTAAAAACACACACACAAAAAAGCAAGTAAGAGTTAAGTTATGGTAGTATAAATGAACAATTGAACAATCAATTAATCATTGATTCACACTTGCAGCTGAAGTTTCATCTAGAAGTGCTGCTAGTTATACGTATATTAAATAAGTTCTTAGAGATGTGGTTTCACAAATTGTTACTAGAACTTTGAATTTACTTCTATTTAAAGAATCAGTCCCGCAGTGGGAACCACGTAGATGTACCACGTCATAATGCAGCCCACCTGAATATCTGTGAGGGTTAGTCATCCTATCTGTGAAATGATGGTACTCCATACTTGCCTTACCTATCTTACTGGGTCCAGTCTGATATGAAGTACATGAAAGAGTTTTTAAAACAAAATGGTAGTCATGCTGGAGGTGTTAGCAATAGTGGTAGCAGGATTGGTATTCATCAAGAAATTGTGCTCCAAACAATAACCGTAATCATAGGATTTACTGCAAATATAAGATAGTACTTTATAGATTCCTAAATTGACTTGTTATACTACCTTTTGTAGTATAGATATCATTGGCCTCGCTACCATGAATTATGTGTGTGTGTGTTTCTTTTTTCTTTTTCTCTTTCAGACTGGACTGTTTTAAATGTCATCATTTAACTGACAGGCATAAACAGAGTAGTATATTAAAATAGAAATTCTGAATGTTTTCATGTTTTGTGTTTCCTCCAACACTTGACAAGTGCGATTAGAAAAGTTAATTAGCATAGTATAAGTATAGAATAATCTATATTTTTCTAATTCTATAGACAATAAAATGCAGTGTGTCAATTTTTTTGAAGAAACCTATTGTATTATTCTTTGAAATGCTTTAGATATACACATGTGCTCTAGAAATGTGTTCACCAATGAAAAATTGATTTCACCAATTACAAAATGAAATTTTGGAGTATCTTGGAGCCTGGAATGGTCTGGGCAGCCATACTAATTAATTGCCTCGAGAAAAGAGACACTCAATGTTTATCGAAGTTTAGGAATCTTTGATTTATGTTCCTGGAGTAAAAAATCTTCAGATCTTAGAATCCTAATATTTTAGAAAGCATTCACATCACTCTCACCTCCTCCAAATTGTCTATTCTGTTATGTTGAAATTAAGTGAACTTGTAAGAGATAAAAACTTTCTGGAAGTAAAATAAGTTGAAGTTAACGTGCTTCACTGTCATAAGGTCATGCTCTGAGCTGTGTATACTCTGGATCCCTTTCAGACCTCGTGGAAGTTAATTTTAGTTTTATATAAAGGACAGAGAGAGGCAGACTGCTATCTTTGCAAGAAATGTCAAGGTTAAGCTTATGACCATCTTACCTTTCTGATTTCCTGAGCATTACTGGAGGGAAGGAAGCACTGTTTGTCCAGAGAGAATCCTTTCTTGCATCTGCTTGTCTGGGTTTCGAAGGGTGTGTTTGGGGCCGCCCCAGGGACAGTGGCTGTGAGCTTTCCCGTCCCTCGGAGTGGCAGGGTCTGGTAGAAGAGACAGATGGCCACCACCAAGCCCACCAAGAAGGGCCGGGGGCAGAATCGCCGACGACAAAGGAACACTGGACGACAGACCATGACCAGTTCAGCTTCACTTGGCCCGAGTCCACGTTGCCGGAAAAGTCATAGCGGCTATTTTTTGTCAGCATGAAAAATACAAATCTGTCTTCTTTTTCCACAACTTAAATCAAGATTGCTCCATCCCGCTTAAGAACTTTCCGAAGAATCATGCCAAAGAATCATCGGTCCCAAAAGTCTGGAGAAGGTTAGTAAAAGCCCTTCCATCGATGACAGTAAAAAAGTGGCTGGCCTGGGTTTAAAAAAGACATCCAAATAATAATAGTTGTAACTAATAACCTGAGCGCACCCCCAGGCTGCCAACTGTTGCTTTCGGTAATGCCTTATTTTCACAACATCCTTTAACTCACAATAAAGGCTTTACAGGGAAAGAGAAGACAACACCAGAGTAAATCTGGAGCCTAAAAACGGCATTGAAGAACGCAGTAGGTTAAAACCCCAAGTGCCTGTTGCACAGCTGGATCCAGGCCAGCCTGCGGGAGCAGCTCATTTTTCCTCCGGTTTTAAAAGCAGTCCAGCTTCCAGCCTTTCATGTTTCTTAACTGCTTCCCTTCATTCAGTTTTAAATTGCCACTTTCCTGTAAGCATTCACGGCTTTTCACATAAAAAGGGAATAAACGGTTTGAATGGACATGGTCACTGTGAGGGTTTTGCTTGTATTGGTTGTTCCAAGTTCTGGGTACTTACTCGGTTTTCATCCTTTCAGTCAGAAAAAAAAGTTTCCATGCTCCCCTAGCGGATTGTTGATCAGAACCACTCGGAAGGAAACACCCAGTTGTGTGACTCCAATTCATCTCCCACACGCGGGCACACACGCGCGCAGACACACAGCGCCACACGCGCGCCTGCTGCTTTCGGGGCGGGGAGCTGGGGCCCGCGGGCACCGCAGCCAAAGCTCGGGCGGCGCGGGGCGGAGCTACGACCCGGGGCTCTCGGGTCCTCGGGGGCAGCTGGAGCGGCGTGGCCGGCTCTGGACCAGAGACGGTGGGCTTCCACAGACTGGGGGCCGGGGTGGGGGTGGGGGACACACAGCATTTCTCATTTCCCCCGAAACGTGGCTGCCTCCCGAGAGCAGCAGAATTTTAAATACGCATTTGGTGTTTGATCCCTTATGTAATTTCTTTTTCCTAATACAACATTGCAAAACCAAATAGCCCTTCGTCAATTGATGACAAAGGTCGAGGGTGAGATTAAAGCAAACTCTGTGCGTGAAGTGGGAAGATCTTCACTCGAGGGTATGCGGATAAGTGGGTCACGACCACTGTCTGGAGCTCAGGACATGCTAGCCTGTTATGTGCACCAGAATTACTGCAAGGGAACTGTCTGCTTTAGTCCCTAACTCACTTCACAGTTACTATTACTCCTTTCCTGGACTAATGGCTGAGTCTTTCAAAGGCTAATTGCCTGACACTTTGCTCTTATTATAATGAGTTGATTGTAGCAGGTATTGGGAAACTTGCTCAGTAGAAACGGGTACACAGCAAGCTTTGGCCAGAATTCAACTCCATCTAATGCTATACAGACCGTCACAAGGACACTCCTCGTAGGGCAATTCTGCACACGCCATCCATTTTTGCTGAGCCAGCTGAGGGACCGCCAAGACGAAAGGCAATCTGTCCAGTGCACCGTGCTCACCTCTCCCAGCCCTTGTTTTGCGAACTCTGGATTCCCAGGACCGATTCAGGCTGATAATAGACAGTCTTCAAAGACTGAACCTAATTGGTCTTGTAACCTGTTTCTAACTCAAACTCCTTGTAGTCTGAGGTTCTCCTGAGGCCACACCCCTAAAGTGATCCCATCTTTAAGATACGCTCCTGTCAGTCACTTATATTTTGTGAGACGGAGCGCCCCCTGGGGTGCCCAGCTAGTATAGACTCAGAAATGGCTACAGTAGCTCCTTACTGGTAAAACACTATTTTAACACCTTATAGATTCATTAAAGTTCTACAGAATAAGTATTATCACTAAATCTATATTTAGCCCAGTCCTTTCTATATTTCCTCCACTAAATTCATATTAATTTATTTATAGAATCAGGGTGCTCAATCCCATGACAAATGAAGGAGTATAGAAAAATGAAATGGCATTTGACTTTGAGAAGCCAAGAGTTTTAAGAAGAAACGGCACCCCAATAAACTTTAATTAAAAAAAAGAAGAAATGCCTAAACAACAGTGTTTTAGAAGATATGGTTTGGGTGGATGCAATGTGATTTGAGCCATAGCAGGAATTGTCTAAATTGGAATTGTCCCTGTGTTGATGCGATCCAGGCTGTGACAAAGTTATTTACTAGGTGAAAAGGAATGGTCGTGCAGTTCTAGTACGGCAAGAAGTCTGAAAAACTGAGAGTCTGAGGAACCTACAGGGTCATTTTTATGCATTCGTAGATTGTTAACTACAAGATACAAAAGACAGTATAAAATCAAACGCTAAAATCATGTTGCCTTTGGACTGGAAAAAAGATTACATAGATAATTTGATAGCTAGACTTCAGATAACAGGAATCAGAAAGGGGGGGGATTAGTGCCTAGAAGTGATGTTGGCAAGTTGAAGAACCCAATTCCCTATTTTAACCAGAGTCCAAGAGCATGAGAGAAGATAGCAGATAAAAGGATGTCTGCAGAAGAGGAAAAGGATTGGAGTGGGAAGGTGGAAAAAAGAGCTGGAAAAGAAGTTACAGCAGGAATTAGCACCAAATAGACTAAGGGGTTCTACAAATTACTTTTGACATGAGCATTAACCCAATCTGGGTATGAATCATGGTGATGTTTCTTATCAACTGTTTTCTAAGCGCATGACTTGTGAAATGAGGATACTAAAGCCTCCTTTGAAGTGCTGTTGGCATCAAAAGATGAAATAAGGCATGGAAAGCACCTAAGTATTCTGTGCATATTTGTTGGGAGAATGCATGCTGAATGCGTGCCTGTTATGATTTGGACCCTGCCGCTGAGCTCACTCTGTGTGTCAGACACGTGAACAGATAACTGTCAACATAACGAGGCTCTTGGAACACAGAAGCACCCAAAGCAAATGAGCATTACTTCTCTTCCCTTCGCTCTGTGAGATGGAGGTGGGTGGCAGATACCAGTTTGGGAGAACGAGCGCAAGGGAGGGATGGGAGTGACTCACAGGTGGGGCTGCCAGTGGGAGGTATTTGTGCCGGAGTGGTAACGACACGGAAGGGTAAGCAGGGGCGACACGGAAGGGTAAGCAGGAGCGTGTCGTAGGGTCAGCAGGCGGCAGAACAGGAGAAATGAAGACAGAGGAAGTTGGTTCAGTGAGGGGTGTGGGAGGAGAAATATGCAGAACTCTGAACCTGTGGACTCTGGCAGTATCTCAGACTGAATGTTTTTGTGCTTAGCTTCATAAAGTACCCCTTCCACTAAATCATACCAGTATCCGAGGGCCTGTATTTAAGCAGCATCAACCTAGGATAGAGTAACAGGCCTCTCGAACACAAAATAAATTCTTCTAGCATACATTTTACAACAATCCATGTTTAAAGAAAGTATTTTCAAAAATTTATTATTTAAACTACAGGAATAAAACTACCCGTAACAACGAAGACTCCAATGTTAGGTCAGGAACTCTGGGAAAGGAACTTACCTCTTTGAGTATCAGCTTCCTCATAAAATACCGACCTCAGTGATCACTATAACCTCCAAGGTCACCTGAGGCTTCAAAGTTATGCTTCTAAGGATATGTGTTGACAGATTTCCTCTCTGTTACAACCTGGCAGGAAGGTGAAACCTTCCGATTACAGGCCCTTCTGGTTTCTGGCAGGGGAAAGCCTTTCCTTTCAGGAAGGCTCCTGACAATGATGCTGTGAAACGCAGCTGTAGCTCCTGGTGATGAGGTTGTGACAGGTCCTAGCTGCTGTCAGCAACACCTGGGCACTCACCTCCCAGCACTTCTTGCCTGGAAAATCGGACTGCCCTCTTCTCAGCTCCTGCTACCTCTCATCTAATGCTGACTCTAGAACTTTCCACATTAGCTCTCAACATGTTTTTAAAGCATGAATCACACACTGAATCTCTACTATTCCAAAACAACATCCGAGGCACTGCGGAAAACAGAAGACATATGACAAATATAATAAGTGACTAAAATACGAGGTGTGATCAAAACATACTGTGAATGCTGCTGCTGAGTGCCATCCAACAGAAAGGCAGCGACCTTCAATATGGAAAGCAGCGTATCAAACCTTAGTAACAATGTGTTATGAGTTTCAACTTGTTCGGTGCTGTTGGGTGTGACCTATGGTTGAGAGGAGGTGTTTTAAGTGTGCCGTAAATCATCCTCCATCACGACAACGCTCTGCGTCCCACATCACTTCTGGTATACAACTATTTCTGTCAAATAAAAAATTACGGTGTGTCCTCATCCACCTTATTCACTGGATCTGGCACCATGTGACTTCTGGCTCGTCCCCAAAGTCAAAATGATTCAGGATATCAAGGCAGCCACAGCAGCGCAACTAAAGCCACTCACGACAGAGGATTTCCAGAACTGCTTCAGAAAGTGGCAGGAACGATGGGATAAGTGTGTTCAAAGTGATAGGGGTGTGTTTTAAGGGGGTTAATGGCAATGTGTCTTTTACTGTAATAAATTTTTAAAATTTAAACATTCACTGTATTTTTTGATCACACCTCATATAATAAAACACCCGGATAAACTGGTCAATGTAGGATAACTTCTGTAACAACCTTGAAAGCTCAGTGGCTCCATACAATGAAAGCACTCATAATTTTCCAGTATTTGTCAGTTTCTATTAAGATGCTTACCTCAGGCACAGAATTTGCTCAATTTACACATGGAAATAAGATGCAGTGAGAATCTTTATTTTTCTACTGTCTTTCTCTTGTTTGATGTTTTAAATAGATACATTCTACAGTCTCTTTAAGCTTCTAGACAAACAAACAACCCAGGCAAAGCAAATGCTTCAAACAAAATGCTTTTCATTTTAAATTGTCCCGTAGCCAGTATTTCTGAGCATACAAATCACCTAGAGATACCTTATGACAACACCTGGCACTGCCTTTTTAAATGGGACATACAGTAAGTCCTCACTTAATATCAATAGGTTCTTGGAAATTGGAATTTTAAGCAAAACGATGGATAATGAAACCAATTTTATCACAGGCTAATTGATACTCATATAAATAAGAGTTAAGTTCCTACTGCGTATTTCTGGTTACAGAAACATCACTGAACTTCTAAATAAAGACCCAAAACACTTCTAATGTTAAACGTTGAAACAAACATGAGTTATACATATATTAAAGAAAAATTAATAAAAACAAGGAAAATAATTCTTTTTCAACCCGCTTATTCCAGTTCAGTGGCCAGCGCCCCTCCCGGAAGCTCAGGGCCCAAGGCAGGACCAACCCTGGACAGGACGCCCTTCCATCACAAGGCACGGGTCAAACCCACACCTACACTTGCTCAAACAGACCAGTAGACAGGCAAGTTCACCTCACAGGCACAGCTTTGGGATGTGGGAGGAAGCTGGAGTCCCCAGAGAAAACCCACACAGACATGGGGAGAAAAGTGCAAACTCCACATAGTGGCCCCGGCTGGGAATCAATTTTTTTTTTTTTCTCATCAATAGTATAACCAAACAATGTTGAACAAAACTATGCCATTCGAGGACCTAATGCAAGCTCTCTAGCTCTCAATAGTTCTTAACTGGTCACATTACTTATTTTTCACAACTTTCTGTTTATAAGCATTTTGAATTTGTTTGCACCAGAAACAAAATTATTCTTATCATATTCCATACTGTATTTTAGTTACTAGTGTACTTTATAGTATAAACTGCTTTACGAATCTGTATTACTCATCTCCATACTCTTAGCATTTAGCAGTGTCTTCTTGCAAGGGATTTAAACATTTATATTTGTTGAGGTCTACACAACCTAAATTTAAATACTTTCTATATTGTTCCCATTTTCCCACAAGAAATATTTCACATCCTGGTGACACTTAACCCAGCGGGGCAATTCTGTTCCCCAGAAGACATCTGGCAATGTCTAGAGACATTTTTGGTTCTCAAGACTTGAGGTTTAGGGGTGCTACCAACATCTAGTAAGTAGGTGCGAGGGATGCTGCTAAACATCTGACGATGCACAGGACAGCACCTCCGCCACAAAGAATCATCCAGAACATGCCAATGATGCTGAGGTTAGGATACTGAGATTTGACTAAAGGAATTGTTCCAGTTTTTACATGTGGCTGTCTAAGATTGTCTGTAACTTAAGTTAGAAGAGTGATACTTGAGTAGCTTGTGGCAATGACAGTGGGATTTTAACTTCTTGAACGTATAATTACAATGCTCCCCAAAACAAATGCAACTTTGTGCATAAGGATGTCCTTGAAGTCTCTCAAATTTGCTTTTAAGATTTGCATCCTCTAAAAGGCTATATGTATATTATATACATACACACATTTAAATAAATGTACATACACATATACCTATTTACACACACATTCTAACAGATTATAGATATTAGGTTGGTGCAAAAGTAATTGTGCTTTTTGCAATTATTTTCAACCTTTTAAACCGCAATTACTTTTGCACCAACCTAATACATTAGCTAGACAGATTAGATAGATAGATAGATAGATAGATAGATAGATAGATAGATAGATAGATAGATAGAACCATTTCAAACAGTGAGCACACAGGGAGCACAGCAAACATTCAATCCAATGAATCATACTATTTGTTTTACTTTCTTTAGGACAAGTTTATGCCTTGGCATGGGGCCGGAATGCCTGAGTTTTCATCAATCAATATATAAAACATGAATAAATTTAGCTTTCTTCTGTTATATCATAGTATTATGTTCGTTAACTCAACTAGAAAGTGCATTTGTCTTCTCTGTAGACCTACAATGTAACATTCATGGGAAACAAAAACATATTTTAAACATTGTCTCAAGAAAGCCACCTAATTTAGCTTCTTTTTTTTAATGTAATCACAATCCAATCACCCATTTTTATTTTCAGAAAATAAATGGTATTTTGAAATTCTTTCATCATCAAATTTGCTACTTAAAACACCAATGTGACAGTGGAGGCTGGCATCATTCAGCTAATGTGGGTGGTAAGAAGGAATGTTCTCTGACAGAGTGTGGTTCTTCGGTCATACGTATACCACATAAAGTCGTAAAATTACTTCTATGTCTAAACTATGTGATCTCTGACATATAAGCTTAAATCTTCATTTCAACAAGATAACTGGACTCTTTAAACACTTATAAATGACAACCAATGGTGACTGAAAACGTCTTATAGCACACTTGCGAAGCCCAGTCAAGAAAATAGTTTTGTTATATTAAAGATAAATATACAGAGGGAGCCAAAAAAATGTATACACATTTTAAGAAAGGAAAAAACTACGAAAATTATAATACTCAATATATACTGATAACAAAAGATGAATACAAGTCATGTGTATACATTTTTTTTTTTTTGGCACCCCCGGTATAAATGCTTAAAGGATACGAACATAAATTTTGAAAAGTTCTAATGACGTACTGGGGAGGTCATAGTAAAACTTTCTACTAGCTAGTTATAATATTAGTAAAATCATTCTCATTAACTGACTCCTATTTATGTTCAGTTACTTACACATATTTCTGGCTGGCCCCTTGTATTGCATTTGATCTAAACAGCTTTTTAAAGTAACTTAGGACCTATTACAATCATTCTTATTTTAACATATCAACAAGTAGGGTCCCTCTACTGGTGTCGATTTAACAATGCAAAAAGAATTACAATATGACTATTACTTTCCCCTACAACTGATGTTAAACTTGTGAAGGTTTTAAATTAGTTCATCGTTGGAGACTTGCAATTATACACTTTCCTAAGAAAAGCTACCTTATTCATTAACATAGGCAAGTAGAAATGGGGAATAAGCAACAGGCACACGCACATACACCATCCCCATCCTCACTTCTCACACTGGCTTCTGAATTTTTCACAAGCAACAGAAAAATGAATGATTACAATGTCTTCTTTGCCAGCAGTGGAGAGAGTAAAACGTGGCTCTGGATAAACCCAAAACTGAATCATATGGCTCTGAAGAATTTATTACGAAATTATTCAATTCCTTTCAAATAAACATTTTAATATGCTGAAGTCTCTAATAATTTGTTAGTTAAGAGACTGACTCACGAGGTATACATCACGTACTACCTTAAAATATAAATGGACTGAACGGAGTACACCTCTTGCTTGTGTCAAACCTCAATTAAAAAAAACAAAACAAAAAAACCCTGAAGTCAGTTTATCTTTAAATCACTTTAAACTTTAACTTATTTCTCTGTAGCAGAACCAAATCATGCATGTGCTGATCCTGAATCAATGATTACAATAATTTAGATTTTGTCATCTAAATAAGGAAATCAAAAAATTTTGACTAGCAATTCTAATTTAGTTTCAAAAATTGGGTGAAAAGATTCATCTTAAATGTAGAATTTTAGCAATGCCAAGTTACAGCCTAATTAAATTTGTTATCCCTAGTTTATAATCTTAATAGAAGTGCTATGAGTTCATTAAACTGTTAAATAATCATAACATATTCAACCAACAACAAGTAAATGTCACCACTACTCCTGTTAACAAACCATTCCTTGTCACAATGTAAAACATCCTTCATGAACAATCTGGCTCAGCTTTCTGGCTCTGTTCTGACACCGCTTCTCTCACCCCAGGTCCACTCATCCCAGACGACTTTTAAGTTCCCAGAATGTATGTGGCTCTTGAACAGTCTTTTCACCTGAAAACCTTCCCTCCTCCATCTGTCTTTAGGAATCAGTTCAAATGAAACCCATGGTAAGTCTCGCAGTGTTCCCAGGGTGCTTTGTACACTCACCTACCGGTATTACAGCATTTCTCAAAATACAGCAATTGTTTGTTAACATATCTGTCCACCTCACTTCTCTTTCTCTCTCTCTCTCTCTCTCTCTCTCTCTCTCTCTCTCTCGCACACACACACACACACACACACACACACACATGCTTAATGTTTATAAAACCATAGAATAAGTAAACATGTTTAAGGATACTTTTTCTCTTAAAACTGTTGAAAGATTTCTTTTTAAACATGTGAGAGTTAAGGGGAAATACTGCAATGTCTACACATTCAAAGAGTATCTCACCCCTTCAAACCCAAGCATATTAGACATTTATGTTTCTAGTACTGAAATAATTAATTAGGTCAAGAAGACCATTTTTGAAGTCTAAGGAAAAGGGCACCCATGTTGCACAAACCAAAGGTTGTTAAAAATCTAAAATATGTGGACTTGGCTTTAAAGAAGAAAAGAGCAAAAAAAATTAACTGCCCTTAAAAAGAATGATTGTATGTTTATCAAACACTCAGCTTTATTTAGGCATTTAATTAAGCCATTTATTGCTTCAAGTGTGTCACCACGAACATTTTAATATACACTCCATAGCAGTAAGGCCTCAATTTTCACCACCTATAAATTGTGAACCCACATTTGGACTGTTTTGTGCCACCAATTGTTACAGAAGTTTTGTACAACAAAGATTTTGAATGTGTACTGTATAATACCCCCAAATACTCATTATACCCCTTGGTGTATCTGTCACAAAGAATATTGGCCACATATTTTATTTTTTAATGAGGTAGTTCCATATCTGGCTATATAAGATATTAACAGGTTCCACCCATTACTAAATAATTGCAAAAAATTTTGGTTTACTTCTTTATATATGCTTCATAAAATAGTCAAGGTTTGAGTTCAAAATTTGTCAAAATGTTTTCTGAGTTATTTGGTAAGTAATGGAATTCACACACTGAAAGGGGCTACAGCAGCTGGAAATACGGATGCTCCTGATTCTGACAAGGATCTTTCTCTTAAAATAAGGCTGTATGTAAGGCTTTTTCCTGTGACCAATTCCTATAATACAAATAAGTTTGAAAAGAAGCATTATATTTAATTAGAACATTAAACAATACTGCTAAGCATCTCCAGGAAACATGCTAATAATAAGCTAACTGAATACTACGGTATATATTAATTTTGAAAGATTTATAAAATCTCTATGAAAAGATTGCGTACCATGAAATCATGACACTAGGATATCGTAAGTAACCACAAATGAACCTAACTTAGTTTCATGGGTTGTCCAGTTATAAAAATGAGACTGCAGCAGCTCAGAATTGCGGAATGGCAAAGCTGGAGGAGACCTCGGAAATCCCCTGTCTAACCCATACCTTTCGGATAGCATTGCATAGATTTTACAGTTTTATGAGTAAGTTCTAAGAGGCTCATCAGTGGTTTTGATTAAAGCAGAAATCAAATGGACTAAGTTTCGATACAAGTATTTTAAAAGCTTTAAGGATTTTTCTACTGACCACTCGATAGTATACCTTAAATAAAACCTCCACTATGCAAAATTTATAATTTAAGTAGCACCTATAGACTAAAACCTTAGGAGTGCTTTACAGACTTCCTGCAGCCAGCATCACCCTGGTGTAGTGAGGCCCAGAGTGATGCAAAATTTGAGGGATTCAAATTCTAAACGAACTGTCACACCAGGATGTGGTCAAATCAAAAACAGAATAGACTTTTAAGTTCCAAATCCAAGGGGTCTCTTTACTTAAAACTGGCCACACTGCCTCAAGTCAAAACATCTATAATCATTATTTTCATTTTATTTGCTTAATTAGACTTCTTTCATATCCCTCCCACTGAAGGAAAAGCCAGAGAGATGTTTTAGAAAAATACATTTGCATTTTAAATTTACATTAAAAATGTCTTTCCCTTATTTTTACATCACAAATTCCAAGCATTATTAAAGAAATTACAGATTACACAGCTTTCTGTGTTCTGGGCCTCTGTCCTTTTTAGGTTATGAAAAATGGAAGTTAATTGGAATTAAGAAATTTTCATTATTAAGTGTGTAAAGTATAAATACAAGTAATTTTTTAAAAACTTTATTTTAACACCTAATACAATTCCAATTTTAAGGATTACTCGCACAAAAAAATAAACACATTTCGTATAAAAATGTATCACTTTAACACCCTTTCCCCTTCAGCCCCTCCCACTCCCGCCCTCATGAACTGCACTCTGTCTGGATGCAGAAACATATAAAGACTAATGGCACAGATTAGTTTTTACCTACAGGAGTTTCTGTTTATGTACCTAGGTACTCTAGAGGACACCAGCCCACTTTATCACATGAACCATTTCCTTCAGCCTGCTGAATATAGTTTCACAAAGAAACAAAGCTTATTATAAAGGTATTTAAAAAACCATTATCTTAAATTCTTTTTAGAAGCACTGACTTTTTTTTTTTTTGCAACCATTTATATACAGTGTTACATAACAGCTCTGGAGTACAGTACATGCAGCAGAACATACCTGTTGAATATAAAATACTTTTCTTAAAATCTTCATCGTTGGAATTCTCTGAAGTCTAAATTATAGAATGCCCATTACTTTGAGAAAATGGTGAAGGAGTACAAATGTCTGCATATGTTGGCCACTGAAATAATCCAAGGCTAACTGGAATAATATTCATAGCACACCAGAAGTGCATAAATAATTTACTTACATTATTAAAATACAACCCATAAAATTCAAGTTCAAGATCTTACAGGATTGTCTATGTAAATCCTTTCAGTGGTTGCCTGGAAATAAATGCATTGTTTCCTCTTTCTCTTTTCTTCGTTTTTAAAGTCCTATATAAAATGTTTAGTTGAAATTTTTTTCTTCCTCAAATGAAATGACCACCTTTATTTGTGCCGACTGCCTCTTCTCTTCATTGCCGCAGTGCATTGTGGGCAGTACCATTTTCCTTTGGGTGCTTCTGTCAATCCAACACATCCATAATGGAACCATTCTATAGGGCACTGGAGAGTAAAATCGCAAAGAAGTCGTTTTTACTACCTCTAAACATTAGGGAGTATATATTAAAAGATGCCCAATAGATTGACTATTAATTAGATTCATGGAAACAGAATTTTTAGATCTAGGAGCTGACGACAAATCATATGGTCCAACTGATAAACTTCAAAGATGAGGAAATGGAAGCACAGAAAAATTAAGCCTCTTTGTTAACTCAGGTTCGTGTAATCTATTCCCATAATCCTAAATCATGAACTAAAATTCACTAATAACTTTCGTTAATTTGGAGAGTAAGTTGATATCAACTTTCAAAGACAAGAAGTGAGATGGATCTCTTATGCAGAAGGTAAATGTGTTTCAAGGTTTTATTTAATATTCAGCCTTATTAGCTCCCCCGCACCCCCCCCAGAGTGGAATAAGCTACTTGTAATTAAAGACATAAAGGGATGTCCTGGGTCTCCTTTCTGGATGTATCTATGCCTAGGTATGTAGAGGAAAAGTGTTCCACTCTGCACTGTATTAGGCAGTTCTACACTTCCACAGAAAAATCTTAGCATTCAGAAAGTGTAACTGGGAATAAGAGGGATTAGAGAACGATGGGGTAGTCACAGAAATCTTATTTGTCGTTTTCACTAACTGCCCAGAAGACAGTTTACAGCAGTGTTCTTGAAATGGCTTGGCAATACTGCTTTGCAATAATCACAAACAGCCCACAAGTTAATTCTAAAGAGGGAAGTGGAAGGAGGGTCTTTCTTTATCTATGTGAACGTGTTGTTGGGACTCTGTCAGGTCAGGAAAAGCACACGTTTTAATGCACCAAGCCAACCCTGCTCAATCTGCAGACTGTTCTAAAATTTAAAAGTCTTATTATTAACCTTAGTATTCCTACATTACTGGGTGGTATTTCTATAGAATTCAGAATTCTGTTACCCTGCTGGAGTAAAAGACGGACAAAGGAGGGTTGAGCTGTATGAAAGGAGGGAGTGAAAATGATGAGACAAAAATATTCTCTGTATTTAATAAAAATTTATCTCTAACCAAAATTAGGCTTCCTAAAAAGAAATAGGAGTTCCTTTCTTTCAAACCTCCTTTACTATTATTTTCTTATATTCGAAGAAGCTCTTATCAGCTGACACCTGCAGGGCACAATAGGAAACACTATAGTAATGGGAGCAAAACAGTCTTACACTAGATCCTCAACATTCCTACCCTTCACCCGAGCATCAAGCTTCTTGAAAGAATGTACTGTTTCCAAGTTTAATTCTTCACTGTGATAAATGAACTGGAGTCTGGTAAGCAAAGTGGGAGGAGGGTGTTTCTAATTTTCATACAACGTAACACCTTTGAGAAATATAACGTGCATGTAAAATCATAGTATTAGCTTACAAGTTAAAATAGGGAACACATTAAGGGACATTATCCTATTTTGGAGCATTAATATTCTAGCATTAATATGACATCATTAACATAACTGCAAACTGTTTTCTACACTAAGAAACACAGTCAATCAAAATATTCCAATAACAATAATATGTGATTTTTCTCATTCCTAAATAGAAAAATTTAATACTTACATCTTGGTTATCACAGCCCACCATCTCACCATAGGATACCTAGTTTAAAAAAAAATTAATATTTTTATTATAACTATATAACAAGCATCTAAATCCAAACTGTTTATGATACCGTTCGAAAACAGAGAGAAATACACTGACTATACAATTGTATTAAGTAGGGTATACAAATTTATACAGTTTATAGGGTTTTTTGTAAAACACTTGTTTGGGGGGATGAGGGCACGGGGCGGGGGGATGAGGGCACAGGGGGAGAGATGCATAGAAATTATATGCTCCTTGAAAGTCTGGGAAGAACTTGCTCTGTAAATCATCTCAACGTGGAACTCACCTTTGTGGGTGGTTCCTTTTGTAAAGATTTTAAGTTTCTTTCTTGGTTATCTATCTACTTAAGATTTTTACTTTTTCTTGGATCATGTTAGGTCATTTGTATTTTAGCAGTCCATTTCCCTGAAACTTCTAAACTCCTTGTCTATCACACATCCTTTCTCAATTTTCTTTTTGTTGTTCACTGCCAGCACTTTATAGCACAACTTCCTAATTGCTGAAGTCACCGAAGTCCTCAATGGACTCAATATTTTTCAAAGAGGGGTAACTAGATGGCGTACTTTCTGACTCTCTACAGCAGTGAGGATATCAGCGTATGATTCTGTGCACGTGAACAACCACCTCTCTGAGGAACAATTTCTGGGGCACACTCAGATTTCTCTCTCAAAGCTCTATATACATATTTCATCAACATCTAGTTTTTAGTGTTATGGAGGAGAAATCCTGGGTGAAACTGATTTTGTTCTTTTGTAGGTACCCTATTTTTATTGCCAAGGTAATTACAGAATTTCCTTTTTTTAATCCAGGAGTGGAATCAGTCAGCACCTTAATCCTGGACTACACAGCCTCCAGCACTGTGAAAAAATACATTTGTTCTTTAAACCACCCCGTCTGTGGCATTTTGTTACAGCAGCTTGAGCAGACAAGACTATATCTACGTGGCGTAAATAGTAGTGGCAGAGCGAAATGTTTAATTATAGGTTTTAGCTGAAGGCTGAGATCATGGGTTACTTACGAGTACATGTTTCTTTATACTCTTTGTATTTACAACAAACGTGCTATTTTTTATAAGGAGAAAAAATATATACCAAAAAGCAAGGGTATTTTGACTGGAACAAAAGTAGTCCTCACTTAAAGGAACAAAATCATTCTCTTTTTCCTAGGTTATTCAGATTATGCTTTTATAGACATACACCAGACACTTACCTGATTACAGATGCAGTACCGTGGTTCATTGGGGTCATACGTCCAATCGACCTGACTGTTTGAGTCAGATTCTGGAACTGCTGTTGTCTGTTGAGCGATTTCCTGGACGACTGTTGACGATGAAGAACATGATGACAAGGAAGAGGAGGACGAGGAAGACGACGACTGCTGGCTGGAAGACTTATTGTTGTTTCTGAAAAAATGGTATCAGTTTTATATGTTCAGCTTCCAGAATGTCTCTGAGAATAACTCCTAAGCAAATGTGTAATGAAATGACATCAAATACATAAACTGATGTTTAAGATGAAATTATCCTGATAATCAAATTTAAAGCACAATTATTTAGAACAAAAAAGAGCAACATTTTTCATAACGGTTTATTTTGCTTGAGATTTTTTTGTTTCCTGAAGAATAACAGTACTCAAAAGGAAATTCTTTCAAAATATTTCAAAGTTTTTAAAATAATTTACCATCGACTTAAACGGTAGGTAATGCCTTTAAGGATCAATATTAGTTATGGCTACCTTACAGACATTCTTTGTATTGTATTTTTAAGCAAATTGAATACTCTTCAATTTTTTGTATTTACAACAAATATTCTATTTTTACAAAAATCTAAAATACAAATACATACACAAAAGCACTTGGTGAAAATGACTATCCACTGATGTGTGAATATTTACTTGTGTAGGACAGGAAACAAAAAGTTTTAAAATTCACAAGTAATTTAGCATTATCTGAATGCTAACTGAATTTTAAAAATACAAAATTTATCACCTGTAGTTATAATAAATTTGGGTCATTGAGATGAATTAATTTTTAAGATACTTAGCAGTTTTGTGGTAATTCTGTGAGGGTTTTACTCACAAAAATAGAATACGTTAAGAAACCTATAATACAATTATTAGGTAACTAATTATTTAGGCTTAGCATTTGAACTTTCACTATGTATGAACACCAAGTATATGCAGGTAATTAGAACAGATGGTGCCAAACACTTAAGTTTTCGTATTTAAAGTTGATATAATCCTCCTAAGACAGTCATATAAAATATGTAGAGATACTTTCATAATTTCAATTTTGAGGATGTAAGGCCAAGAATTATGACACGCTGCTCTTAATCAAAGTGAAGAAGCTTATTTCTTAAAATTCCTAGGTTAGTACTGGAATCTTATGCATTAATTTACTTTGAAACACATGACAAAATAAGGGGTTATAAACGAAGCAAGTTTCATAAAATGGTTTATCCTAATGAACAAAAGAAAGTATAAACAGAAGTCATTTATTAACAAACCCAATTTAGACTCTAGAAAAATTAAAGACTCAACACTTTGTAAAGATTTTACCCTTCCAAGTATGGCAGTGCGAATGCAAAAATGTCACGTCTCCCACCTCTGCCAAGTTCATCCTGATCCATCACAGGCTGGCTCTGTTAACAGCTGGAAGGCAGCTGGGTGCCAGGGGACCGCACACCTAGTCAAGGGACCGGGCTACCAAGACAATGCAACTCACTTGCTCTTCCTCCCACTCCGTGAGTCCGCTGCTGCTGAACCGGCGTTCTGTGTTAGTGTGGTCATGAGAGCTGAAGAGGACGAGTAGCCAGCCGCCTCCCTGGGCATGGAAAACTCTTTTCCCAGCTGAAAGTCATTGTTTTTAAATGCTTCGTAACTGGCTTTTAAACTTGATGTTCTTCGTCCCTCTTTCATCTTGAATAGACATTTATGGACAGTATTAATATATGTAAATGCACATATTTTCTTTTTCAAATCTTACTAGTTATAGCATTACTTTGATTTAACCCATACTCCTTTATTTGGTTTACACCATTATTTTCATCACCGTAATTTAAGCGATTTTATGTAAAAAAAATTTCAATCAGTTTTTACACACTTATGAAGTAACTACAGGATAGGTAACTAAATCTGGAGTAGAGACAAACTGTATGGAAGTGAATAAATTTGAGGCCACCTAAGCTCTGAGGCTACAGAGAAAGCCCGGAACTGGCAGAGAGAATGCAGTGTTGTCCTAGCAGGTGCCATGGGCCACCGTCAAACACACAGCGTCGTGGGCAGTCACTGTGACAAGGAACCTGCGTGAGACTGTATGAACCTGCTTTTCTCTTTTCATTGTCAATCAGGTAATTTCTGCATACTCATTTCATTAAATAAAATGTCATGTATCATAAAACTGATTTAAACACGAAACTATACACTTGAGAGAACTCTTTTTGTTCACGTCTAGTTGTTTCTACTCTAGAGTTTGCCAATGACTCAGACCACATGGAAAATTCTGTTTGCAAACCTCTTCTTTTTTACCTGAGCTGTAGCTTGAACTGCTTGGGCTGCTGCCATGGTAATTGCCCCTGCGCCCGTTCCTGATGATAGTGAGCCAATATTATAGGATGCCAGAGGCTGGGAGGAATTCACACTGTAAGCATTGTTGGAAGAGGCTGTCGAGTTATTATTTCGACAACCTGCATAGAATTAAAGAAGAAATAAAAATATTAGAGAGAACATAACGTCAGAGAGTTTAAAATACATTATTTCTCAGCACAGATATAATCATTAAATTTAAAATTTTCATTTCACTATAAAATTTTCATTCACATTTTTCCTTTTTCTTCTTTTTCCTCTATAGATTTTAACCAGGTAGAGAAAAGTATGATTTATCAATGCTTTCATTTTCCCTTAACATGAACAAAAACAAGCAACCAATCATATTTAAGATAATATTACCTAGTGTATTTTCCTTAGAGGCATCTGATGTTAGGGTAGATAGAAGAGCTTCAGATTTAAACTTCTTTTCAGGAATATGATCTGTTGTCGTATGGTGAGAAGTTGGATTATATTTCCTTTCTAAATATAAATAAAGAATCCATGTGTTTTTAAACTTTAGAGAACTATGGATAAGGCATAATACTTCTATGTTATAAACTGGTAGTTATGACCTAAGTTCCTCATGAAATACAGAACATTATGTTCTCTTGGGAGACAGAACTTTCTGTCACATGTTTTATGAAGAGCAGACTGCTCAGACATTTAAAAAAACTTGAGCAGCAAAGTCCTGAAGATAACCCATGATGTACCATGGTGTCATGGGTAACATGAGGGAAATTATGTTTTGAAAAGATTATCTACAATTTAGCTAAGTTTTCAATCAACCTTTCTTTCATGTCAAATTGATTTGTCAAAAAAATATACAGAGAGAGTCAAGAAGCCAGCTAGCCATCTGACTATCCATTCATTGTGTCACTAACTCACCAACCATTTGGAACTTTATTATATGCCAAACAGTAGGCTAAGCACTGGAGAAGAAAGAAGGAAAAAGACCAAGTGGGCACAATCAAGTACTTTATTGTTTGGCTCAGTTAACACTCTCTAGAGAAAACCAGGTGTCTGGATGTGGGAAGTATATGCTGCTATTAATAACATACGTTCTTACTCCATGAATTTGAGGGAAAACAGACTCCTGTTCCCAAATCAAATATGCTTTTCCCAAATGAAGAAGGGAAGTCTGCCAATAATGGCAATACAAAGTATGTCTCCCTCAAAGTAAAAAAAAAAAAAGGGAAAGATATTTGTTTCTCAATTGGTTGTGCAAATCTAATAAAAGAATTGAATATACATGTAACCTAATGAGTTTTTAACTGTATTTAAAATTTTACCTGCACTAAACCAAACTTACTTTCCACTGGAGTATGTGAATGAGCGTGGTGATTGTTCACTGGCTGTGAAGGAGTATCTAATTCCAAAGATCCTAAATAAAAGAAAAAAGAAAGAAAAAGAAAACAGAGGCACAGAGATGTACCATTAACTGTCACCACAGAACTTTACACATCACTCAAACAACTCTAGGCACCATGTACCCAGCAGAGGACTAGCAACCTCTGATGCATATGCCTGTGTCATCTTAGTCACACATGTTAGAGGGTCACCACTGCCAATTTCATCCTCTCTATAATAAATAATTCATTTCTCAATATTCACCTTAAGTATAAAACAGCTTACGGCATGCTAATGTCTAAAAAGGGAATTCACAACAGTGGGTATCACACAAGTGGATGAATGGATATTGCAACCCCACTGATCACAAGATCTGAAAAAAACTCAACCTAGTTTTACTGAGATGAAGACTTTTCTATGGGACATCCTGAAGTATTAGGTGATGGGACATTACTATACGAGAGAAAATTCACTGATCATTAAAATAACATAAGACAGTAAAGATTTCCTAAAAGAAGTATAGAATCTCTACTGCCAAGCTTTAAAATACTTATAAAGAAATTTTCTTGGACTATCTTGATCCCTTGAGATGAAATTACGGCAGGGCATTGGGTGGAGCAGTTTTTACAACATGGTCCAATTTTGTTCCATATGTCTGTGTCCTTACAGAGGATGCTTCATGAACCCTCCTGCAGTATTAAATAGGCATGAATTATCGTCACACACAGCTACTATCAGCACTTCAAAAAAAAATAATAATAATCAAAGCAGCTACAGGATATTTTATTTTGTCTCAAAATACTTATCCTTAGGCAGGGTTCCCCTGGAATAGAAGCGTCACAAATAAATTCGATAATCATCTAAAGTAATGGATCTACTTTGGAATACAACATGTAACTATGGATACCAGACGGATTCGTGGCTGCCTGCTTCTCTAGCTGACTTCTAGTGAGTGTATAAACAGAGATACAAAACTTAACACTGTAAAGAAACCTTTCATCTATGTGTAGAAATATGTACATGTTCTTGCTGTTGAAGTACACCAAGAGAAAAAAGATGTTTGAACACTTGAACTAAATTCTGGTATAAATCAGCCATAACACTGATTTGGTTCAACTAACATTCAGTGAGTGCCTCCTCTGGGCTTACCACACTATGTGCTTTTATGGACCTATTAACTGTTTGGGTTGGCTGAGATGCTAAAGCACTTAAAGAAACAGCTCGTGTCTCCATTTTTGGAAAGTGTCCTGAGTTAAATCCAAGAAGTGATAAGGGTAAACTACAGTAGGAGACCAAGTCAAGCCTTGCAAAGAAATATTAAAATAGCTTCTTGCCAATATGAGAAAGTTTAGAAAGACATTTTTGAGAAAAAGAGAAAGTATTGTGGAACTCACTGAAACCTTCCTTAGTGATGCAGGTGGGGAAAAGCCTTGAGACAGTTCTTAAGAAGAAATAACAACCTTCCTCAAAGCTTAGGGTGCATAAACCAAGGTAGAGCAAAGACAATACATTTAATAACATAGGGCTGACTTATGTCTGGATGTCTTTGCGCTTCCCACTCATCTTACTAGCATATATGCATGTTAAGAAATGGAATGATTTAATATGTTATTTTCATAAAGAGTGAGTGGACTATATCCTGTATTATCTCTCTCTCGATAGCCATGACCCAAATAATTCCTCAGGTCCAAGCTCCCCGACCCGCTGCCACCATCCACTGCTGTGCAGGACCTGAGACATCTCTGTGGGAAAGTGTGTCCTGTGCTTTGCACACATACTGTCCAACATTGACAGAAAACTGTAAATTTTACTTACGCCTCTCTAATATTTCTGTTATTCCAGCATTATCAGCTTCTAGCTCCATTTTGAACTTAGCCAGTTCTTGATCCAACTTTCTCAAGTGGCGATCTACCTGTTTCAAAGAAGATCAAAGATAACCACCAACATTTGGGACACGGTTAAAATCTCAGTTTAATGAGGAAACTTAGATGGTTGTTTCTGCTAGCAAATCTGTTTTGCATCCTTGAGGAAATCAATCAACCTACACCTCAGGTTTCTAATCTATAAAATGATGATCCGAGGCTAAATAATTTCTGAAGTCCTCTTTAATAAATATTAAGTTTTAAGAAAACAATTGCAATTTGTTAGAAAATGTTGAGAAGAAGTGGGATATAAAAACTTAATCAAAGCTGATAGTAAGGATTTGGAGGGGGCAGAGGAGGGCTGGGAACTTCTCATAGTGTGCTCTATGGTTCCTTTCAGCCCCATCTCCTCCTGTTTACAACAACGCCAGCCAGCCACACAGCCGGCCACACCACAACTACTGCTACTTAGAATGAGGAAAGAAAGATCCTCAGTCTACAGACAAAGAAGCTACTATATCCTATATATACATTTCTCTAAGGCGGGAAAGTGGGCCATTATACTTGTAAACATTTATGTAAAAGGGCTGAAACAAAAGGCGTTTTTAGACTAGAAAACTCCATTCCCCAAAGGGCCTGGTTAAAATGGTTTTATTCGAAAACTATTGCCCTTGTAAAGGTGGCAAATTTTGTTTTCTCATTCACCCAGAGCAATTTTGACTGATTTCAGAAAATGGTAACTGCTACCTCAAACTAGCAATGAGTCTAAATGTATTTTTAAGCTTAATATTAAATATCTTTTTCAAATTTACTACTTTGAAGTGAAACCAAAAATCATGAAATCTCTGAATAGTATTCATGTTACATTACTGACGACATCTTTTTTCAAACTCGTGTCCCACTGGATCACTGCTGTAATTGAAAGTAAGTTCTTACAAATATCAAAATGTCTATGATACAAGAATAAAAAATTTAAATGAGACTTTCATTAAATAATGTGTATCTAAAATAATGGGAAAGAGGAGAAAATTAGCAAAAGATAATGTGTGTGTGTTAAATGCCAGGTAAGATGTTTGGTGCATTAGATGGTCTTATCTTCTCTGGCTCTCCCTCTGTTTTGAGATAGGTTATTACTGTCTCCATTTCATAAGAAGAAACTGAGGCTCAGAGAGGTTAAGTCATATGCCCAAAGTCTATAGTTAATGCATTAGGGAAATGAGATTTAACTCTGATCTATTTGTAATAAAGTGTGTCCCACCATTTACTCAGATATCTAACAACGCCCTCTGAACTTGTACATGCAGGAGCCAACTGGTTTTTTTTTTTGTTTGTTTTTGTTTTTTAACTCCGAGTAATATAATTCAACTGAAAAAACAGGAATGTTGTCTTATTATTTGCATTTTGTATATTAACAGCAACAATTGGGGTGTTGGTTTACGAGTTTTTCAACAATTTAAAGCACAATTTTCCCTCCATATTCACGCACAAGTTATTTTTCAGAGCTTCGTAGAAGTTGTAATCACAATATTTAAAATCCTATAGGATCACATATTATGGACATTTGCTCCTATTCAAAGAACTTTCATGGAGGTAATTGAGCATCATTTAATGGAACCTCCCTTCTAAAAATAAAGTGTGAAAACAGACCTCAGTTATGCAATACCTTTTACATTGTCAAAATTTAATCTCAAGGGAAATCAGAAAAAAATACTCATATTTAAATTCCAAGACCACTTAATACAATGAAAATATTCTACCATCTTTCTTAACTGGAGTTATACTACTAATAAATACTGAGTTCCAATTATGTGCTTGGTGCTAGGTTAAATGAAGATATATATAATGAGAGAAAATCCCTACTTTAATAATTATAATTTAGCTAACAAATCAAGATATATATAGTATTTTTAACATGATAAAGATTTAAAGTACACACACACACACCCAGATGCAACAAATAAGCAACAGTTGAAAAGGGGTCAGAAGCAGCACTTGAAAAAAATATATAATTGGGCTGCACAGACACAAAGGAAGTATGAATGTGTTAGTGAAGAATGAATTGTATTCAAAAGGTGGAAAAAATAATTAAAAAATGTGAAGACACAGGAAGACAAACAGTATCCCAGTTTAAAAGAAAGTATGATGTGACCTGTAATAGGGATTCAAGGTATAGAGAGGAAGAGTGTTACAGTCTCAGCTGGGAGGATGGGTCAGAGTGAGATGAAGTCACCATACACATCCCCCTAACTCACTGCACTGCTTCATTTAGAATTGTCTTACTCTATTAAAGAAACTACTGATAAGCTTTATTACATCTGAAAGCATGAAAAATAATGATAAACATTTCCAATACTAGATAGCTCAGACAAAGCAATGGAACCTAAAAAATTAATAACCCTGAAAACCAAATTCATAATTTAAAAACACAAAGAAGAGGCTTAACCACACTGGATGGCAGCTTTGTAAGAGCTTCCAATCATTCCTACCAGTATGTAAAAAGGATTATGAACTGACTGTAAGCAATTACTAGGCAATAAGAATTTTCTTCGATTCACTGTTGCTGTACTAAATTTAATTAGAAGTTGGAAAATAAGTTGATCACGATATTTAACTTAAGCTATAAAGTACCAAGATACTTAAAAAGTATTAAACAGCCAAAGCAAGAGATGAATTGAACTTGACTAAAATCTGCAGAGTGCACTGCCTCTACCTACATGATTCTGAGTGGGGGAAACACCTATTCTAGCTGATCACTAGAATGGCCCCACAAGTATCAAACAAAGCAAGAGCCTACGTTACCCCGTAAGACTGATTTATAGCAGTAAAGAGGGCACTGGTCCAATTGAGAGATTTTCCTTTAACCATAGATTCCTAATACAAAGTTGACCACAGCTTCTAATTATTGATTTGTTCCTCACTTAATGTCAATAAATGCTAGCCACAAGTTTCCTTAAAGCCCCGAATCATATCCTATAACACCAAATCATCATAAGTGCTTTCATTTTAAATCTATCATCCTTTTTCTGACTTCTTCAGAAACAAAAGAAACACTGTCAACATTAACATATTCATAAACATAAATATATTTAAGTCACACTTGAACCCTCTGCACGAAACAAAAAATCCTCCTTTGTTAGTATTTTTGCACAGAGTTGTAATCCTTTATTCTCTTTTGACTCTCTCAGTGTTCTAATATTCAAATTTTAACATGTGTAACTGATGGACTCAAACTGAACTAAGTACGTATAGCTTTTTTAAAGTTTCTACATGATTTGATAAAATCCAGCATCCATTTATAAAAACTCTCAGCAAAGTGTAAAAAGAGAGACCATACCTCAACATAATGAAGGCCATGTATGACAAACCCACAGCTAACATTATACTCAATGGAAAAAGCTAAAAGCATTTTGCTTAAAATCAGGAACAAGACAAGGATGTCCACTTTCACCATTATTCAACATAGTATTGCAAGTCCTAGTCACAGCAATTAGACAAGAAAAAGAAATAAAAGCCATCCAAATTGGAATGGAAGAAGTAAAATTGTCATTATTTGTAAATAGATGACATGATATTATATAGAGAGAACCCTAAAGATTCCACCAAAAAACTATTAGAACTGATAAGTGAATTTAGTAAAGTAGCAAGATACAAAATATTCAGAAATCAGTTGCATTTTTATACACCAATAACAAACTATCATAAGGAGAAATTAAGAAAACAATCCCATTTACAATTGCATTAAAATAAACAAACAAACAAACAAACAAACAAATAAATAAAATACCTAGGAATAAATTTAACCAAGGTAGTGCAAGACTTCTACTGGGAAAATTATAAGACATTTGAAGAATGAAATTGAAGAAGATATTAATAAACAGAAGCATATACTGTGCTCATGAAGAGGAAGAATTGACATCATTAAAATGTCCATAATACCCAAAGCAATCTATAGATTTAATGCAACCCCTATCAAAATACGAATGGCATTTTTCACAGAACTAGAACAAATAATTCTAAAATTTACATGGAACCACATAAGACCCGAATAGCCACAGCATCTTGAGAAAGAAGAACAAAATTGGAAGTATGATGCTACCTGATATCAAACTATACTACAAGGCTATAGTAATCTAATCAGCATAAAAAACAGACACATAGATCAATGCAAAACAGAGTGCCCAGAAATAAATCCACGTCTATATGGTAAATTAATCTATGACAACGGAAACAAGAATATACAATGGGGTAAAGACAAGTCTATTCAATAAATGGAATTGGGAGATACATGCAAAAAAATGAAACTAGACTAACTTTTTACACTGTAGGCAAGCTTAAACTCAAAATGGATTAAAGACTTAAATGTAAGACCGAAAACTCCTAGAAGAAAACAAAGGCAGTAAACTCATTGACATTGCTCTGAATAGTATTTTTTCTGATCTATCTCTTCAGGCAAGGGAAATAAAGGAAAAACTAAACAAATCAGACTAGTCAAACTAAAAAATTTTTGCACAGCAAAGGAAACCATCAACAAAATAGAAAGACAACCTACTAAATTGGAGAAAATATTTGCCAATGATACATCTAATAAGGAGTTAATATATAAAATTTATAAAGTACTCGTGTAACTTAACACCAATAAAACTAACAATCCAGTTTAAAAAATGGGCAGAGGACCTGAATAGACTTTTCTCTAAACAGTATACACAGATGGCCAGTAGACATATAAATATTCTCAACACCAATAATCATCAGAGAAATGCAAATTAAAATCACAATGAGGTTTTAATTTAATGATATCTGTCAGAATGGCCATCATCAATAAATCAACAAACAAGTGTTGGCGAAGATGTCCTTATTCACTATGCCCAGATCTTTACATGGATAAAAATTTATCTTACTGCCATGGACTTCAACTTAGAAACTGGCAGACAAACTGAGTGCTCATTCTGAAAGTAAACTAGACATCTAAATTTTAGAATTGACCATAGTGGGAAAAACATAAATAAATTACTGAAAAAAGTTTCTACATGATTCCCAATATGGTCAAATATAAAATTTAGATGTCTAGCTTATGCTTTCAGAATGAGCACTCAGTTTGTCTAGGAGTTTTTAAGTGGAAGTCCATGGCAGTAAGATAAATTTCTATCCATGTAAAGATCTGGGAATAGTGAATAAGGAGGATAAATTGGGCAAAAAAAAGGAACCATGATGGCAAATTATTTCTCTGATAAGCCATGAAAAGGATTCTTTCCATCCCTGAATTATATTTAAAATAGATGAAAATTTGATCCATCTTTAGGCTGAATCAAATTATTTGAGTCCTTACCACATAAACTACATCTAATCATTTTCCTAAAAGATAATAAGGGCGGGAGACAAATCAAAAGTTCAAACTTACAAAATATATTTCCTTAATTAGAGAATCAGATGCCGAGTTCTCAAATGCATAGGTAAAATGTGGGACTGAAACATAACCGTCTCAGGAATAGGCCAGGATATAAAAAAGAACAAAGTTCAAGGGTACTGAGCACTGTAACAGACTGCTAAAACCATTCAAGCATTAACTGAAAGCTCAAATTTTATCAGAGTATACATAAATCAACTTTATTAGGTATTGTAATCTAATACAGCCTTGTGACAGTGACATCTGGCTGAGGAACACAAATAAGTGTTTAATGACTATGAGTATGAGAATTTTAGAAGGAAATTATTTTAATAGGATAGATTTTTTTTGTTAGTCAAATTTCACTGAAACAACTACTGAAATAAATTTTTAGTTTGTTCTATTTAACGCTAATTCCACAAATTTCTTCATTTGTTGATATTGACTCGTATATAGTACAATTTATTTCCTTATAAACGACGTCATCAGAACAGTATTGGTCATAGGAATAAAAAGTTTACTACTGATTTTAAAAATAAAATATTTCAATGAAAAAAAAATAATACAATGAACTACTATGCTATAATAAAATACTGAGGGGCAAAAATCAAACACGATTATATATTAAATTGTTTTATCTTAAAACATGAACAAATAATACATGCTTGTTTAAAACTACCATAATAACATAGTGTTTAAGTAAGAGCATACACACAGTCTCCCCTCAGGTGTATTTCACTCCTGTTTAGAATCCTTCACCGGCCTCCCATTGCTTTCCAAAAAAAATCCCTCTGACCCCTTGGTCACAGGCACTGCCTGTGTGGCTCCCGCGTGCTACCCCTTTCTCACCACACACCAACCACAACGGCCTTTTTTCTGGTTCAATCTGTCAAGCCCTTTTCCATCTCAGACTTTGCAGTTGGTGTATCATCTGCCTGAAATGTTCCTCCTCAAATTCTTCTCCGCATGGCTGGCTCTCTCTCTTTCCAAGTACCATCACAAAAGTCACCTCCTGCGATTACACTCTTAATGGCCTCTTCCAGCTTTTATTCATTCTTTTCCCCTCTCTCCACAATGTTTATATCCTTCAAGGCACTTATCAAAATCTAAATAATCTTTATTTAATAGTTGCCTATCTGTCATTACTGCTCACCGAGTACCAGTGACCGCTCATAGCTGGTGCTCCATAAATACTTGCTCAATGAAGTTACAGGCTCCCACTATGCAGAACTACAGCAGAAGTACCACTGCTTATTGGGTGAATGATCTATGAATAAAAATTACTGTAGTTTTACACCTACGCTACATCCCATCCCCTCACCTCTCAAGTACATAGTATTCTAAGCTCTCAAATGTTAAATGTTACAGGAATTTCATTTCTCTTTAATATTTATAAAGACTTTCACTTGGATGTTTACTGTTGATATTTTAGAGAGTAGAACTAATTTGAGATGGTACATTCATTTAAAGACCTGTCTACTGAACAAGTCAATAATTCCCTTATGTTTCACTGCAATTACTTGCAAGGCTAATAAAGTAAATGTCTTACCCTCAAGTATAAAGTGTTCAAACACCACAAGCCCCTCTGGCAATCTGGCGCGGCACACAGAAAGCACAAGCACTTCAAGGAGGGCGATAATCAGTGGTGACATTTTAATCATTTATTTGTACTAAGTGACACTAGCTTTTATTCATGCAAGTAGTATCAAATTTGTAAGCAAGTTTTCCTCTTAAATAAATTTCATTAAAAAATGTACTCAGGAGTAGATGTACAGGTGGTGTGGAGGTATTGTAAAAACCTTAAAGGTAGAATGCAAATGAATTAGGAAAATACTGCATTAGATCACCTCACAAAAGTCTTCTTTTTCCTTCTGCTCACCACTCAACTCATCTACTATTCCAGGCTCTGGGGGTACAGAATGATCAAGACGGGCACCTACCTTGAGGGGCCCTGGTTAGATTTTTATTTTATGAAAATGATAAAATAAGACTTTAATGGGAATGTGTTGACTGGATGTCCAGTAATGTTATTACTTTGTATAGTAAGGTCAATAATGTTTAATAAATGTTTCGTCAATTTAAAAAGGATCCTCTCTAAAAGCAAAGAAATTGAAAATAGCAAAAATTTATATATAATGTAAATTGTTAAGTGGAAGGTATTTTTATTAAAAACACCCGAAACACATATCACAATAAATTTTGGGATTTTTTTAGTAAGTCCCTTTTGCTGAAGGCACATCTATAAATCCTGTTTGAAAGAACTTTCAAATGAGCTTATGAATCAGAGAAGGAAATCTATCCAAACTGAAGAAACTAAAAAACTGAGAGCAATTTAAAAAGAAAGTCTCCACGATGATATGAGCGAAGGCATGGACCAGAAGACTGAGTGTTTGGTCTCCTAAAATGACTCTACAAAGGAAACTAAACTCACCTGAATTGTATTACTTTCACTTTTCCTAGTTTAAAGTCATACCTTAAAAAGAAGTGGCTATTTCCTCTGCAGACCACTGAACCAACCTCCACGTACTAAAACGTGACTGTTACCTTCTGAGAAACTGTTACCAAACCTAAAATACATCTGACACCAATGATACACCATTCAACTCCACCGATCCCTAAGACTCCTAGCTTGGGAGTCACATGAGTGCTCCTTTTCTCCATGAACTAATTCAGGCCATTTTGCTCAACAAGTATTTACTGAGGAACAACAGTGCTGGACTCTGAAGACACACCCACAGAAAACACACAATTCCTGACCTTTACAGTAGGGAAGACACACACACAAGCAAAGGTAAATTAACAATTACAATTCGAGCAATAACAGATTCATGGGAATTACAATGATTTGGAAGCTGGCGTGATTCTGCTGTGGTGGAGGGCAAGGCGCAAGCTGCTAATTACCTACTCACCATGCATTCTCTCCTCCTGACTGATAGAAACCCGCATACCTGGGCTGGCAAAGTGCCATGTTAAATGTTTCTCAGCGTCCCTTGCAGCTGGAAGTCAGCAGGTGAGGCTTCCAGGAAGGCTCTTTAAAGGAGCTGACTGAACTGTAACATATGCACTTCTGAGTAATCCCCTACTGTAATTCTTCCTCTACCTGTCCAGAACGAGGAACAGGCTACAAACAGCCTGGGACACTGATGACCTTGGAGTGTCACAGAAGCCCTGGTCTGTCTCCTCTAACAGTTATTTTACATATGAGGAAAATAAGCCTTTTGTTTAAATCACTTGTGTGGCTTTTTGTTATAAGCTATCAAATCTCTTCTCGTAGATATAAATGACACACAAACATCAAGATTATTACAATGATTTCAATGAAGAAGCCATGCTGGTACAGGATCATGAAACATGGAGAAAGTACCTGGCGAACACGGAAAGGAAAGGCATCCGGTTTGTTCTTCCTTTTTAAAGAGCTTGAACTATGGCAGGCTGAAGTGGAGAGGAAGGGATAATGAGGCACTTGCTCAGAAGGTAAAATGAACAAGACACGGTAATTAACTAAACGTGGGGAAGTGAGGGACGGGGAGGAGTCTAGGATGACCCTCAGTATTCCCATGTGAATGACTAGGGTAAGTGGTTCTCCTAAGACTGAGAAAGTAAAAGTAAGGGGGTGGAGGAAGTGAGAGAAGAAAACGGGGAAGCTAAGAGTTAAGTGTTAATACACCGAGTTCCAGGGCCTAAGAATTCTCAGACAAGATGAGCAGATTCCAAAGAGAAGTCTGAGCTTGAGGAATAATTAATGTATAATTGTTAAAATCAAGAGAACACATGGAAAAGTAATGGAGAAATGTTTCTCAACTTGGGTGGTGTGTGTGGTGATGTGGGAGGTAAAATTGGCATTTGACAAAACAAACTTCAGCATGTGACATCTGGTCTTTCTGGCCTCTGGAGTTGGGGGAGAAGGTGGGAAGAGTTATGAGAGCCATTCAGAGAGTCAGAAACAATGGAGGTGAAGGACGGAACCCTGAGGAACAGTGACCATTCTGAGCGATATTCAAGGAGACTGAGGAAGGCCACAAAGGTGAGAGGCTAATACAGATAATTAACATTATGTCTCAAAGAAGAATGGATTTCTATATTACGAACATGATGGTCGGCTGAAATAGCAATGGAATATTATAAAAGGAAGGGAAGGAACGAAGGGAAAAAAATATAACAAAAAGAAAAGGGGAGTGAGGAGAAAGAAAGAAGGGAAGGGAAGGAGAGAGAGATTAAAAAGAGTAAAGAGAAGACCAAAAGGCAATCTTAGAAATAAATGCTGGGGGAATGGAAAAAGAACAGGTTTAACTTGGCAGAGCTAAAAGTAGCTTCAAGAAAGTAGAAAATTCCAGTTAGAAAAATGAGATGGAGTGAGGCTTTGAAGGAGTGACTGCCTACTTCTGCCAAGCTTTGAGCATTACATACATGTGGCAAATCCTGTAAGGTACAAATTAATACTGCTATTTTACAGATAAGGAAACAGGTTCTGGGATTAAATAACTTTTCCAAAGTTATCAGTGCTATCAGTGAAGTGGCTGAATTCATGTCTGTATGGATCTGTTATGGACTCTTGCTTTTTATTACATTTTATTAAATTTACTATATCACCTTTTATTACCTCACTTTAGTCTAAATAATCTAGTCCCCTCAAAGAATGTAATAATTCTTATGTTCATCCTGTTTATCCATTATCTCTGATTGAAGTGCTTTCCCCTCAATGCAATACCTAATTCAGACCACTGAGCTTCTGAATCAATTCTATTCAAAACTATCTCATACCCTTTAAGAAATCAACAAGAACTCCACATGATTTAGTTCCATCTTTCACCAGACACCCCTTAATATTCAACTGCAGTAATCTTACTTGTTACATGTTTCTATATGGGCTCTTCACTTTACTTTGTGAGCATGTCCTCTCAACTAGTTTATAGGCACGTGGAAGACAGGAGCCATCTGCAGTATTTCCCCTTTATTCTTCCATTCTAGCCAGGGAAATGCCACTATACCCAGCACAGAGTCAACAGTGAGGTTCATAAGTGACAGATGGATACACACATATACACACACACACACACACACACACACACACACACACATTTAAAAAGGATATATTTATATCTTTTTTCCAAATCCAATACGTATTTTTAATGAAGATATAGAAAGTAGCAAAATAACAAAATATAAACAAAACAAAGAGTAGAAACAAAGAACTGTATGATTTAAAAAGCAGGTAGTCTCTAAATAAAGAGCGACATATTACAATCATTAAACATGAGGAAGCATATTATTAAAATATTAGTTCTGGGTTCAAATATAAATGTCTTTTCTATGTTTATAAATATAATTCAAGACCAAAACAATTAAGACCTTTCTTTTTTCATTCCACAGTAAATCAAGCTACAGCCCCCTCTACCTTTCTTTAGGTGGTATCTTTTATGAAATTGCTTTCAGAATAACTGTACGAACAAACAAGCCTAGATTATTATAACCATTAACATATTTCCACTATATAAAAACAACTACACATTTTCTATGGTTTTACATGACAAATGTTTTCTAGTTTTGAATAAGCTTTGACAATGTACGCCCTATGTGGTATGCATGGTTTTTCGTCTGTCTTGCTCACCAATGACATTTATATTTACATGTACTTGTTCAGTAACAAGACTATGTCCAGACAAAACTGCAAAAATAAGATATAAAATCAATATGCTGAAGTCAACCAAAAGTGAGCATTAGTTTTCAAATTTAACTTGCTTTGAGACAAAACCAGAAATGAGTATTAGCTAAAGCACACATTTGAGAAGATGCTGTACATAAAAAAGAGCACCACTTATGCCAGTTTGAGAAATACTGCATGTATCTGTCTTCTTTGGGGTTTCAATCTTTCACAAGTGCTACTGCTGCAAAAAAGAACCTTTTTAAAAGTTTATTTAATCTCCTGTTTCCCATTCTTGCCACCTGATCCAGTTGTATACTGTCTATTGACATCACTTAATAGATAGTTCAGCACTATCTGTTAACACTGACTCAAGTGATTCTCTTCTCCATTTTAATCAGACTACCGAGAACTCTTGTCAACACAGTAGTCTTACGTATATTTTACCACAGAAACAATCTCAAGATAACGTATCAGGACAGTAAACACACTAATTTAAGAATATAAGGATTCCTAAAAACAAATTCTTGCTAAAAAAAATCTAACATCAGGTACAATTTTATAGTAATGTACATCAGGCTAAGGTATAAGTTCTTGACCTGTGAATTAACACTGTGGACTCTCCAAGAACTCCTGCCCACAAAGAAACCAAAAAACAGACCCTGAATTCTCAAATTAAGTGGGATCTAAGACCGATACTTCAGTTTTAGTCTGTTCTTCCTATCACATTTAATCCAATAAAACGTAAAACAAAATCCATAATTCAAGTACTCAAGGTATAGCATGCACATTAATCTTACTTACCAAATCATATATCTGGTTTGCCAACTGTACCTTCTCATCTGCATCTTCCAAAGCTTTATAGTAATCCTGAATAAAAACATTTCATTTCAAAAATAAATAATTTAAAAATAAGTGTATGTAGGACATATAACTGGATTTTCATCATCATACCTAGTTATCATTGTAAATAAGCAACAAAAACAGAGTTAAGGAAAGGGTGGGGATGGGCAGGATTAGAAATTATGGACAATGGCCAAAAATTAAAGATATTCACAATTCCTAGAAAAGGTATAAATAAAAATAAATACCATTCCAAGTCTAGCCTCTATACTAATAAAAGTTATGAGCTGATGAATAATCTTTTTCTTTAAAAAACTTTTTTTAAATTAAGATTTATCTAATTTGTAAAGAACATTACAGTCTTCATTTTAAAAACGTTTTAAATAAATGTAGAACTATTGAAAAATTCGGACCTGCATGTCCCTATTTTCCAACCGTTCTATAACTCATTTTAAGTTAGGCATCAATTCACACAACTCAACCTATACTTTAGGTTGCTCCTCAGTATAAAGCAAATTATTTTTTAAAAAATTGATTCTATAAACTTCCATGGAGTGCCAGACTTTTCAAAGTATACCCAAGCTGTACTACACCAAAAACTTACTAGGTTAAAGGAATGATAGATGTAGCATTCCTTTGGGATGTATGTGATGACTATATGCAAATACACCAGGTATCCTCTGAGCCAGTACCACTTCTGTTATAGATTCTAAAATTACTTTCTCCTAACAGAAATAATCTTCCCCCAATGTGGTAAAATAAATAACACAACTACTCTAAATTTGTAGTTTTCACATTTTTAATCAGTCAATCCTTGAACAATTCTCTGAAAGTTGGGCATAGAGAAGCCATTATTACTCAAGAGACATTAAAGGACCTGTCCAATGTCACAGAGCTTAATGGCAGAGTCATGATCAAGACCAAATCCAGGTTTTTTAAGTAGTTCTTTCAATGTATCCTGAATAAAGTAGATCATACCTTTCAAAGCAAACCTTAGAGGAAGAGCTGATATCCATTCTAAACTGAAAGATAGCTATAAATATTATAAAACTAATTAGAATTCTATATTTCTAGGCCAAATTCATGTACAAATTTAGAGCTTTAAACTAAGACATTTTAAGAATCTTTTCAACTCTTAAGATTCTGTTCTGTGATTCCAACAACTTAGGTACCTAGCAATAATAAAATATGCTTCCAGGCTGTTCATTTTCACTCCAGTTTGAATTGTTAAATAGCATTATATCTCTAAAAAGAAGGCAACTTTAATTACCTGTACTAGAATAAAATGAAAATAAAATAATATACTTTTATAATGGTTCGGCAACTCTCTAAAAAAAAAAAAAAAAAATCACTAATGATTGAAACATTTTTTTAAATTACCAAAATGCTTCCATGATTAAATATTCCTACACCTGAAGCTTTAAAATACAACAAATTATTTAAATTCTAAAAAAACCACTGATAGCTTTCCCCCATTTTGATATCCACAAAACCACTTAATTTTAAAATCTCTTTCTCAGAGGATTCCAATATGAAGTGATAAATCATTCAGAGTGTTCAACATACTTTTTTGATGGATGCCATTTGTTCTTCTCTCCACTCCGGTTTATTTTTTTTTGCATTCATAAAGAATTCACTGACTCTTTGTTCTAGCTGATCCATTGCATCTACGATGTAATAAAAACATTTCATATTTAGATGACCAAATTCATACACTGAATATACATGCTTTGACTTGGCGAAAGAAACAATTATCTGATAACATACACTCTTTCACTTGGTCACTAACTTAAATATGTCATGCTTTAATTATGCAAATATATAATGCCTTAATTACCTTTGTAAAAAAATAGTTACAATTTTCCCTATAGAAAATTTATTTTTGTTGCTGTTATTTCAAAACTTTTTTCCAACAGTCAAAGTAGATTCTGAATAGTACAGCCTCAGGGTCAAAAACTAATGGAATTAAATCAGCCAAATGTGCCAAACACAATTTCTTACTGAAAGCACCGCTAGATAATTGGCACACTTCTTTTAATAAGAAAAAGTGATAAAAAGATTTTTAACCTCTTGCTATATGGCCTTAAACACCTCCATAATCTCATATCATGCTGAAAGTAGTAGCTGCAATCATTTATTCACTTAATACATTATATTATTTATTCTATATAGATTTTCCTTAAATGTGTGCTAAGAATAGTCATCTCATTCCATGTATGCTAAAAACGGAAAAATAAAATGAATTCTGTTGTTACATAAATTGAGGAAAAGCTTTCTATTATATCCTCTTGGAGATTTTCAGTTAGTAATAGGTCTTTAAAGATTCTGAGAAATCTTATGGTTAATATTTTGAAAGAATTTTCCTTTGTTTAAATAAGCATTCCTAACTTACTTGACACAGATATCTTTTGTTAATACATAATACCTATCAAATTTAGAAAATTCTAATTACTATTAAAAAATACAAGTTGAAAAAACCTCTAATTTACATAATCCTATTCCAAAACGCAAGAAAATTTAAAATTTGTAATAATGAAAAGGGATAAAAGAAATAACCCTTTATTGAATGCCTATTTTGTACCAGGTACTAATTTATCTGTATTATTTTTAATCCTCAGATGATTCTCATTTTACAGATGATGAAAACCCCTCAGAAGTGGTGATGTAAGTTCTGTAAGTCAGTAAAGCCCTGAAATGAACTCAGATCTGACTCACATTAAGAATCTGTGCTCAAACCTGTAGATAACACTACTGTTTTAGCAAATCTTTAGCATTTCAACTACATTCAAGTTAAAATGAACTTTGAGAGCAAGCTGGAGAAACACACAATTCAGACTCCCACACTACAATCCACTGAATAAAAGAAGGTGGCTTTCAATATTATATCACATTGTATTATGTGCTACATGAAACTGACAAGAAGCTGGGAAAGTATATTCATGAACAAAGGTATGGATGTGTGTGGGGAGGGCAGTGAAGCAAGGGGGAGAAAACAGCAAGCTCTTAGCTAGGTCAAGACTCCCACATTCTGGAATGTTTGGTTTTCTGATCTCTTTTCATGATACTCCTTTCCTCCCTATCAGACTCCAAAACCCCCCTGCTTCTCTAAGAAGAAAACCTGACAGCATGAGAAACATTTTATGTATAGCTTAAACATAGCTGGAATAAATGGGATCAAGAAACATATCTCCTGTGGATATACCCCATGAAGGCCAGTCATTACTATTATTTAAATAATTAAGATGCCTACATTTCTTCAAGGGAGTGACACACAGCTAAAAAGTACCCTTGATTATATATTTTAATTATGTAAAATTCATTTCATATTCTTAATTTTAAATATCTCTACAAGGTAGTTGAAATACATTTATTATATTCATACCACAAAGGCAGAAGGTTTATGAGTGAGGTTTTTTCAAAACATGAACACAAATCTGGTGCTCATCAGTGTTTCCTTGTTTTAAGTATAAGTTTACTCTAAGTATTTACATTCTTGTCTCCAAATGCTCTGATTCCATACATTCTCTGAATCATAAACCCTTTTCAGAAACTTCACAGAAGAAAATGATCATATAAACCAAATACTGTTCTACAAAAAGTCAAGATGAATTCTGGGAAAAAGTCACCGCAGTACCGAGCTATCACTGATAGAAGAAAAGCCAAACTTTTTATTACAGCAGACAAGAAGCTTTACAGTAAAATCCTATTTCCTGCACTCGTTTTGAATGACAAAAATATCATAATGCTGACAACAGAGTGTATCCTACAATGTATCCTAACTCTTCCAAGTTGACACTCGAGGGTCTAAAAAAAAGGCATATAACCAGTGTTTCTATGTGTTTTCTGCTCTTGAATATTTTTCAACAGAATGAACTTTAAAAGTGTAAATGCTAAAATCTATGTTCTCTACATAAAGGTTCAAAGACAAAATTTCGACATTTATGCTGATGTGCATTAAAACATGTATCTACATTCTCCATGAAGGTATAGGAACTTGTATTGCCCATTCCCAAATTCGAGAAAAGAACACACGTGCTCTCACGTCTCCCTCTCGTAAAAGCCAGGAGAAAAGTAGCGTGGGAGACAAGAAGAGGCAAGATTCCAAACTGCAAGTTCTTTTTGACAACTCCTATGTACTCCCAGCCAGTGAGCTGGAGGAGAGTCAATAGCTGAGGGCTGGAGTCGAAGGCAAGTAAGTCTGACACTGAACGCGCGCAGCAAACCAGGGAAAACGCGCCGACTTACTCTGCACCTGCAGGTCCATCTCGCGCATCTCAGTGAAGCGGTCCCGCAGGTCCATTGGCAGCTGCTCAATCACTGCCAAAGGGAGAATCCGTCAGAGGGGCGAGGCCAACGGCGAAAGTACGCGCCTACGTCACTGCGTGCGTGCGTGCGTCGGGGGGGGTCGAGGGAGCCGGCAGCCCACAGCGAGGCTGCCAGTTACCGTGAGAAAGAAACATCCCCCGCCTCCCCCTCCCTCCCGCCATCCCGCCCGTCCACTCGCGCTCTCGCCCGCCCGCAGGTCCCACAGACGGCCCCCGCCAGCGCCGCCCACTCACTTTCCAGATAGTCCTCTAGGTACAACATCGCGGCCTTTAGAGCTGGGGGAACGAGGGGGTCCAAGGGTTTATTTGTGTCACTCGCTGTCGCCGGAGTTTTGTCCCTTCCAATATGGCGCCTCCGCTAGCAGCGCCCGCTCGGCTTCGGCAGGAAAAAAAAAAAAAAGAAAAGGGAAAAAAACCACTTTGGCGCCTGACGGCGCTTGCCTCACTGCCGCCCGGAGCTGTCATTGGTTGGCTGAGGCAATGACGTCAGCCTACCGTAGCCCGCCCCCGCGCTGTTGTGGGAACTGTAGTTCTATTCTCTCCCCAGCGAAAGTGAATACGCGTCAGTTCTTCACATGGAAACTACAAAAACCAGACGCCACAGCGAACGGTGCGTAACGGAATCTGAAATGCGGTGCCTCTGTTTATTTGTTGATTTTTGCACGGGGCATGACGGGAGTTGTATGCGCCTGCATCACACAACTAGGAACAACTTTTCACCTGTTCTTTACTGCTGTGATTCCATGCCCCGGCGTTTGAGTCTGGATTTCCAGTAGTGCTAGGAAAAGAGCAAAGGTTCTAGCGCTAGAATATTCAGCAAAGTTCGGGCAATTTGTACTGTTTAAAACAGAACTCGCTGCTGGAATTTATCCTCGCTATCCAATCCTAAAAATACAAATGGGACGCCTGGTTGGCTTCCACGTAAGAATTTATTTTAAGCATGGAGTGAGTATGTATTTCCCATATTAAAAAGTGCAAAAATAGTCCTCAATAGCCTCATATTCTATGTTCGGTCCGTCTCGTCACGCAATTGGAATTAATCTATACGTACAACCTGCACCCGCAAAACAAAACAAATACCGAGCAAGCAGAAATAACGGAGAGAACCTTAATAGTGAATGGGCTGTGCTAGCAATAACTTCAGATTATGTCGAGTAAATAGCCTGAGTTGGACGTCTGTAGTCCTGTGCGTTGTCTTTTCCTACCTTTTGACTCCTCCCCGCGAATGTTCACCCGTGACATAGTCCTTCACGGCTTAGTTTTCCTCTGTCTTAACTACGTTTACACTCAGCAAAGGTTGGGTGTTATTTTCCACTTAACTCTCTTCGAGTTTCGGGGATACTTGTCTTTAGTTCATAATTTAATGTTCTATTTATATTTTTCATTGTAGTTGAAACACTGCATTTGTGTTACCTGCTTCACTCCGCCTTTACATTTTCTTGTTCTCAAGACTTTTCCACCGCTCTTAATCAGGATACGTACCTGTCATATTAATGAACCCAGAGAAAACTTAACCCTAATAACAATGACATCATTTAGTTTCTATACTTTTATCTAAAATCCAGTGCCTTAAGTTTTCCTTCCTCCCTCCCTCTCCTTCCTTCCTTCTTCTGGCTGCTTTTAAGATCTCTGATATTTTCGCAATTTCACAACGATTAATACAGATATGATTCCTTCCTTCCTCCTTCTCTCCCTTCCTCCAGCCCTCCCTCCCCCTCTCTTTTTCTTTCCTTTAATTTTTTTTTTAAAACCTTACTGAGTATTTGAGAAGATTTCTGAATGTCAGTATTAGTGTCCTGCAACAATTGTAGAAAATTCCCAACCGTTGTATCTATAGGATACCTCTAAGATAGCTAGCCTCTGTTTCTCTTAAACTTTCTTCTATAGGGTCCACCTGGAAGTCTTCAAACACTTCATTTTTAGAAGTTCTTTGTGGTTCTCTTTCTGAGTCATTTTCTAATTTCTTATACAAATTAAGCATAATCTATATTCTGTGTCTGTGAAATTCAATACTGAGAATTTTGTGGGTCTTTTGTGCTGCCTGCTGTTTCTTCAAGCTTTTGCTTATGGTTCCTGTTTCCGTGCAGGTTGTGATTTTGGACTCTGCATGCATGTTTCTGGGCTGGTAATTATGGGGATTCTTTGAGGCCCGAGTTAAAAAGGAGTTTTCCTAAAGAGTATTAAAATTTGCTTCAGCAAGTTGCCTGGAGACACCATAAACCCTAGGACCAGATGAAGTTCTCCACTTCAGGTTTATTGGATTGCACAGATAGATTGAATTTGGGTCTCAAATCTGAACAGATTTTATAGATTCTTGGGAGACTTCTTCCTTTCCCAAGTTCCAAAGTCAAGATGGGCATGTTTCCTTACTGACCATCAGGTTTCTTTCTCACTCACCCTTACACTGGGAATGTAATCCTTTGGGCCCCAGAGTTTTGTCTCTTATTAGACTCCTCCTTTTTGATGGGTCCTTGGCTTTATTTCCTGACCCTGGCGTCTGCACAGCTATCAAAGCAGGAGTTCGAGGTGCCCAGAATTTGACTGATAATCTCGTGGCAAAAGTCACATTGACCCTCACTCATTTCTCAGGATTTTCTCATTTTTATTCCTTCTTTTTTTATTTTCCCCCTCTGAGAATTCCTTCATTTCCTATTAGTTCATCAATGCATTTGATTTTTTTTTTTAACCCAGCATTTTTTATTTTCAGCAGGTGGCTCAATCAGAGTAGCTAGCATGGCAATGCTGTCAGAAATAAAAGAAATGGAAGCCCGTCCTTTCAGTGTAAACTGAGCTTCTTCAGGGAGTTTTTCATAGTAAGGAAAATGAGATAATAGATGGTTCCCAATTCAGTGAACATGCATACACACTGTAGAGAAACTAAACAAATAATAAAACTAAACACTACATTTTTTAGTTAATGTAATTCTTATTCTTGGACCCTGTATCAGCTGCAGAAAATTGTGTATGTACACACGTGTGATAGCTTCTTGCATCATTAGGTCATATAGTAGATAGCACTTGGAATGTCTACTTACGTAACCACTACTGCGTTTCTGGGCCAGGCCCCTCATATACAGGAGTGACCATGTCTGTTACATTACTGTGCTCCCTGATCATTGTGCATTAATTTAACAGGGACAGATCAAAGCTGGGAATATTAGATGCACTCTCTTTTGATCTGAAACTGGGATGAAGAGACGTGGAGACTGACGGCGCTGTGGCAGAACTGCATTCATTGCAGCATGATAAATCGTACATGGTCCACAGGCTGTAGTGCTGAGATCCACCAGAGCAGCTCTAGGTTTTCTTCCTTGGATTTTTTCCCTTTCTCTGTCACCTTCTCTAACATTAGTTGTATCACCTCGAGAAAGTTATTTTCACACTCTGGGCCTCCATTTCCTGATCTGTAAACTGGAAATAGCAATTGTAGCTAAATCATAGGTGTGTTAGATTGAAATGATATCATCTATGCAGATCACTTAGGTTCAAGTATGGTGAGTGACGACACAATAAATGTCAGCTTCTAGTACCATCATCATTAATGCCATGAAGTCCCCTCCTCAGTTACCCATATTCAAATGTTCCTTCGTGCTGCTCTTAGCTTTGCTTTGTGCCCCTGGTCATTTTGAGGCTGGACTCCTCCTAGACTCACTGAAGATTATCTCACCTCCAACTGTTGTATCGCCACTGTCATACTCCATTCAACGGAGAAATGATACAGGGAGGCTACGTAAGAGTGCTGCACTGAAGGCTACTGGCTAAGTAGAAGGAATCAGAATGTAGGGAAAAGATGCAAAACATGGATGCAAAATACGATTGTTACAAAGAGTCCAAGAGAAAGGAAAATTGAAATCCTTCATATAGCACATCCTCAGGGGAACCCTTGGCTTTACGTCTTAAGGTTCTGCCACTTTCCTATTGAAAATATTCAAAACTTTGAATATTCTCGTAAAACTTTGAAATGAAATATTTTCTTAACTTTGTTCTACGCAGTGTATCCTCCCTGACAGACCTCTAAAACATGGGAAGAAAGCAGAGTAAAATGCAGTCTTTACATGAACCTCTTTAATTTTACATTTTAAAAGTCCATTGAGTAACTCACTGGATCAGTTATAAGCAGCAGATAACAGCCTTCACTTCACATATCTACGAATGTTCCAGGCTTTTCCACTCATACCCACTAAAGAGACCCCTCTAAGGAAGGCTGTACTTTGCAGACCTGGCTCCTGGGTATTTGTGACAAAGACTATGGAGATGAGGACAAAGGGAAAGAAGACAAGTGACTAAGGGGTGGAGAGTTAAGGAGATTTTGCAGAGGGGGTTGCTATGGAGGGGTTTAGTGGGTGGGATATTGAGAAAGGATGGATAACTGAATATGAAGCCGTCACAAAATCCTTCCTTCAAAATAAATGGAAATTCTGGAAGACATATAAGAAAAAAGCTTGAAACTAAGAGAAAAATATCCCAGGTGCCAGAAATAAACAGTAAACTCCAAGATGGAACTAAAAGAACCAGAGCGTTTATAGGCCTTTACTGTTGAGTCTTGGGGTTCTGACTGGTAGAGCGATATACTTCAAATGTTAAAATAAATTTCTAGGCCCAAGGTGGAGCCGCTCATACCTGAGCTGCCACAGTTAGCAAACCACGATTTGGATCATGTTCCTGTCCCTATAAATGCTCCATTTGACCAGAAACAGTATATCCAGTCAGCCGATCCCCAAACGCCAAGACAACTCAGCTCCATACCTATTTCCTTGTTCCTTCTCATAAACAATGTCGCCTGGCCCCAGCTATGCCCGCGTGTGCAGTCCAAACTCAGACTCCACTAGGTGCGGGAATCCCTTCTCAAGATAGTCAACATCGGTCTGGCCCAGTGAAACATGAGGGACAAATACAGAGACAAACGCATTCATAGTGTGGGGACAGAGCCCCAGAAAGCAGTTTCCAGGCTCTCAGCCTCACACAGAAAGGTGCTGGCCCAGGTAGTAAATGGCCATCAACTGTGATTGGATGGCCATCAGCTGTGGCTACTTGGCCGTCAGCTGTAACCAGTGAGCCATTGGCCACTAATATAACTGCTGTGGCTACGCTAGCAGCAAATGGGGGCTAACAAGAAGATGGTGCTGAGCTAGCAAGCGCGGATTGCAGTTAGGATGGCGGATTGCAGTTAGCATGGCGGGTTGCGGACAGTGTGGATCCAGCCTCCAGTGAGACTATAGTGCCACCAGTGAGAATATAATGGTATGACTCCCCGATCTATGGCTCCGTGGGTGTTTCTTTTTGGCCTCACCATGTCCTGCGTTCTTATGTGGGGAGCAGGACTAGAGACCCCGCAGGTCGCCTCACGTGACACATACCCATTGGAGTTGCTCCTCGAGCTAGGACACACAGAAGAGCAACTTCCGTTGGAAATGAGCTCACATTGAAATAATACAAATCACTTAAAGAAATGAAGACGCTGAGAGTGTCGGCAGATAGGATAAATGGGAATTCTAAAAATACAAGTATTGGAAATTGTGACGGATGAAATCAATCCAGAAAGTAGAATAAACAAGAAAAAGATTGAAAATAGAATAGATACAAAAATTGCAGGATCAATCTTGAAGTTCCAGTACCTTATTAATAGGACTTCCAGAAAGAGAGAACAGAGAAAATGGAGACACAAAGGAGTACGTATACTCTGTGATAATACTAGATGGAGTTTCTGAAAAGGTAAAATAAATCTATAGTGATAGACATAGGAGGGTGGCCACCTCTGGGGAAAGTGGGGTGCTTGACTAATCTTACAACGCTGCGCTGACAGGCACTGCTCTATTACAAGCTTGCAGAAAATACTCAATTCCTATTTGTTGCCTGAATAAATGGAAGCAATACTGGGTGGATTAAGGCTGTTGAGTCAGGCTTGAGTTTGAACACTGTCTCTGTTATTTGTTCATATGACCTGAACCAAATTACCCAATATCCCTAAGATTGTTTCTTCATCCGTGAAATGAGAGGAAGGAAGGGTAGTTGTAGTGTCAGACTGTGGCAAGACTCAAAGGAGAGAACATGTAAGACTACCTAGTACCGTGCCTGGCACAGAAATGCAATTATGAAACAATATCATTTGTAGAACAGTACCATTAGGCAAATGGTCTAGTAAATGCCATTCCGAGGGCATTGCAATGGGGATGGAGAGCCCAGAGCAGGCAAATAAGGGGGAGCATCTTTAGGGGATTTAAAAACAGTAATAAAACTGACTTTTACAGTCTGTTGTGTTTTTTTTTATTACTATGTGCCAGCAATTCTTTATTTTCTTTTTTTTATTAGTTTCAGATGTATAAAACAACGTAGTAATTAGACATTTATATACCTCATAAAATAGTAACCCCAATAAGTCTATTACCCATCTGACACTGTACATAGTTATTAGAATATTATTGACTATATTTCCTACGCTGTACTATATATCCCTGTGAATATTTTTTAATTTTTTTTTAATGTGCCAGCAATTCTTAACAATGTCAGTGATAAAATATTTCCCCCTGAAAAATGTGCTGTTGTTCCAAGTTCTAAACGGTTTCTGAAGTTATGGCTGAATTTTAATAACTAGCACTACATAGTTGTATTGAGTAATGGCTTAGAAATGAACACCGAAAGCACAGTGATTGTAAAGACAAAGACACAGAACTTGAATTATTTAATTACATAATTCTCTATGGTCACTTGGAAGTTTTCTTTGTACTTTACATCAGTGAGACTGACCATGAACTGCTAGGTGTTATATTTTTGCTTATCAATGCAAATTTTAGTTCATACATGAAACATATTACTAAACTTGAGTAATATCTTAAAAATTAAAATGTATTCTTTTAAAATTATTATTCTTGTTTAATTGGTATTTAATTGCTGTTACATTTTAATGTAGTTACTTATTAGTGCAACAAACCAATGTTTTTCCCTTTTCCAAAAAAAAATGTTTAAATGTAATTAAAAGGGATTAGTCCATTACTTTTCCCCTTTTCTCTTCATTGTAAAATTAATTAATTAAATATCCATTTCAAGCTTGATTATGTAATGAAGTTTAATAAAATGAATTTTACGCTGTCTGAGTTTCTTTGCTGGCCATTATTACTTATTTCATTTAATGATTATTTTTGAAAATAATTTTCATGTAAGGAGAAGGGGTGTATTAAGAAAATGATTGGCTCCAGGTGTCAGCTATGCCAGGTATGCTTATTAAAGACTTCTCACAGAAGGAGAACGTAAATTTATTTATACACAATGGAATCATTGTTAATAACTGTATCTTGTGTTTGATTTTGAAAGCCTTAGGATCTCTGACATTCATTTTCATGAAACTGGTATTGTAAAGATAAATTATCAAGCCATTGCTTGTTACATAGAGAAGTCTTTGTGTTGCAATATAAAAATATTTCAGTGACTGAGGATTTTAACACTGCAGGAAAATCTTAGAAGATCCTACTTTTCCTTTTCTTCTCTCCTTTATCACTCAGGTTCTCTATGAAATTGACAAAAAGTGGAGTTTGGAAAATACAAACTTTTTTCTTATTTTTATTTAAAACTTGTATTCTAATGAATACAAATTATTAAAAGCTTGTGGAGCCTTATTTCGCTAGTAGGAGTAAAGCATTTTTCTAAACTTGGTTAGGATACTCCTTAAGGAAAAAGAGTGTAGAAATATGACAAGTAGTGTTTTTTTTACACTCTGTACATAAATATCTTATGAGACTTACTACATTGTGGTATAGTGCCTGTCTCCCCAACTAATCTGGAATTCCTCAAGGGCGGAGACTATGTTTTATTCATCTGTTGATCTTCAAATCTGGCAGGTAATATGAGTTCAATAAAGAAGTAATGAATTATTGAATGAATGAATGAATGAATGCATGACTATCAAGCAAAAGTTCGTAAATTTCCAATAGCAGACCAGAGAGGGCAAGATGAAGTTATTGTGATTGGTAACTACTAAGCTCTGTGAAGAAAAGCAGATTTCAGTGGCCATTCAAGTAACTACACTGGAATGCTGAGAAGAATTTTCTTTTTTTTTCCAGGAATTCTTAAAAAGCTTTTATTAACAGAAATATTTGGGGATAACTTTTATTTATTTATTTATTTACTTACTTATTTTTCATTTTGGGATATGTCTTTTTTTTAATTTATTGGGGTGACAATTGTTAGTAAAATTACATAGATTTCAGGTGTACAATTCTGCATTACATCATCTATAAATCCCATTGTGTGTTCACCACCCAGAGTCAGTTCTCCGTCCATCACCATATATTTGATCCCCTTACCCTTATCTCCCACCCCCAACACCCCTTACCCTCTGGTAACCACTAAACTATTGTCTGTGTCTATGAGTTTCTGTTTCTCATTTGTTTGTCTTGTTCTTTTGTTGTTTTTGGTTTATATACCACATATCAGTGAAATCATATGGTTCTCTGCTTTTTCTGTCTGACTTATTTCGCTTAGCATTATACTCTCAAGATCCATCCATGTTGTTACAAATGTTCCTATATCTTCTTTTCTTACCGCCGAATAGTATTCCAATAGTACCACAACTTCTTTATCCATTCATCTATCGAAGGACATTTTGGTTGTTTCCATGTCTTGGCCACCGTAAACAAAGCTGCAATGAACACTGGAACACATGTCTCTTTATGGATAAATGTTTTCAGATTTTTGGGGTAGATACCCAGGAGAGGGATTGCTGGGTCATATGGTAATTCTATTCATAATTTTTTGAGGACCCTCCACACTGCCTTCCATAAAGGCTGCACCAGTCTGCATTCCCACCAACAGTGAATGAGGGTTCCTTTTTCTCCACAGCCTCTCCAACACTTGTTATTATTTGTCTTGTTGATGATAGCCATTCTGACTGGGGTGAGGTGATATCTCGTGGTTTTTATTTGCATTTCTCTGATGATTAGTGATGTTGAGCATTTTTTCATATGTCTATTTGCCATTTGCATGTCCTCTTTGGAGAAATGTCTCTTCAGGTCCTCTGCCCATTTTTAAATTGGGTTGTTTGTTCTTTTGTTGTTGAGTTTCATGAGTTCCTTGTATATTTTGGATATTAGCCCCTTATTGGAGGCACTGTTTGCAAAAATCTTCTCCCATTCAGTTGGTTGCCTCTTTATTTTGTCGATGGTTTCTTTTGCTGTGCAGAAGCTTTTAAGTTTTATATAGTCCCATTCATTTATTTTAGCTTTTACTTCCCTTGCCTTTGGAGTCAAATTCATAAAATGCTCTTTGAACCCAAGGTCCATAGGTTTAGTACCTATGTTTTCTTCTATGCAGTTTATTGTGTCAGGTCTTATGCTTAAGTCTTTGATCCATTTTGAATTAATTTTGGTACATAGTGACAGATAGCAGTCCAGTTTTTTTCGTTTGCATGTGGCTATCCAATTCTCCCAGCACCATTTATTGAAGAGAGTGTCTTTCCTCCATTGTATGTTTTTAGCTTCTTTGTCAAAAATTATCTGTCCATATTTATGTGGTTTTATTTCTGCATTCTCAATTCTATTCCATTGGTCTATGTGTCTGTTTTTCTGCCAGTACCATGCTGTTGTTATTGTAGCCCTGTAGTACAAGTTAAAGTCAGGGAGTGTGATACCTCCAGTATTGTTCTTTTTTCTTAAAATTGCTTTGGCTATTTGGGGTCTTTTGTGGTTCCAAACAAATCTGATGATTTTTTGTTCTATTTCTTTAAAAAATGCCATTGGGATTTTGATGGGGATTGCATTAAATCTGTATATTGCTTGGGGGAATATGGCCATTTTAACTATGTTGATTCTTTCAATCCATGAGCATGGAATGTCTTTCCATTTCTTTGTGTCGTCTTCAATTTCTTTTAAAAATGTCTTATGGTTTTCATCATATAGGTCCTTCACATTCTTGGTTAAATTTATTCCTAGGTATTTTATTCTGTTTGCTGCAATTGCAAAAGGAATTGTTTTTTGTATTTCTTTTGAGAAGAATTTTCTAAATAGAAGGCTTTGAAAAATTCTCAAATACAGGGGTAGATTGACTTCCAAAGTGGTTTTAATTAGGGCTTCCTAAAAGTTGGCAGAGGGAAAATGAAAGTAATATGGCAATTTGTGATACTCTATATTTTTTTAAAATCCTTTGAAGTTCTAAAAATTAATTTACATGAATAAATATGACACCTACAGAACATGAGAAAGAATATTACTACAGTTTATCTCAGTAAACATTTCCTGAACAGCGAATACCACCACAACAAAACATGCCCAAGACATGGTCCCTGTTCATGCAGGATGCCCAGCTTGGCAAGGGAAGCAGATGGTTAGGGAGATCGTTTAAATACAGTGTGGTAGGTGCTATAATGTGGTCAAATTTTGAGGAAGGGTCTAAGAGAAGTTTACATAAATTCAATTGAGAAATGATTGTTTCTTTGATGAATAATGAACATATAGATTCGACAAAAGGACAAAGTACTGGAGACCAATATAAAGATGCAGTGGATAAAATATCCACAAATTCAAATAGTTTGCAGCCATTATATATTATGTTTTTGATTACTATTTAAGTAGATATTAAAATACAATATATTCAGGAATACTAGTCAGCTGATTTACACTGATACAACACTAACAAGTTAAAATATTGATATAAGATGTTTGACATCATATGTCATCAGGGAAATGAAAATTTAAAGGCGACACCACTACACACCTATTAGTATGGCCAAAATCTGGAACACTGACAACACCAAACGCTGGTGAAGATGTGGAACAAGAGGAACTCTCATTCATTGCTGGTGGGAATATAAACTAGTACAGCCACTTTGGAAGATAGTTTAGTGGTTTCTTACAAAACTAAACATATTCTTCCCATATGATCCAGTAATCACACTCCTTGGTATTTACCCAAAGAAATTGAAAATGTGTCCATGCAAAAATTCACATAAAAATGTATAGTGGCTTTACTTACAATTGTCAAAACTAGGAAAAAAACCAAGATGTCCTTCAGTAGGTGAATGGATAAATAAACTGGGTACAATCATACAAAGGAGTATTGTTCAGTGTTAAAAAGAAATGAGGAACTTAATGATTCCAACTATATGACATTCTGGAAAAGGGAAAACCATGGAGACAATAAAAAGGTCAGTGGTTGGGAAGGAGATTGGAGGTATGAATAGGCAGAGCACTGAAAATATTTTGTACGATATATTGATGGGTACGTGTCATTATTCATTTGCACAAACCCATAGAATGTACAACACCAAAGGTGAACTGTAAGGTAAACTGTGGACTTTGGGTGATTGTGACATGTCCAATGTGGTTTCATTGATTTTAATCAATGTACTTCTTCAGTGGAAGTTGTTGATAATTGGAGAGGCTGTGCATGTGTAGAGGCAAGGCAGGGCATATATGGGAAATCTCTGTAATTTCCCCTCAATTTTGCTATAAACCTAAAACTGCTCTTTTAAAAAAATTAAAGTCATAACCAAAAAATAAAACAAATAAAAATTGAGATATGTCTACTGCTTAGCACATAGTAGCTGCTCTGAGCTATCAGTGTACCACAGTATCTGGGTTGCCCTGGCCCTTCCTCCTGGGAGAGACTCTCTGGGGCTCCCTCATTATGCAGAGTTAACGTATGGCATGCAGTTCATCTAGCTCTAGTGGGCCCAGCCTTTGCTCTGGGTTGTTAATTATTTTTGGATATCACTCCTGGATAAATTATGAGGTAAAAGACAGGATACAAATACTGCGTGGAAAATGATAGTATTTTTGTAAAAAGAAAATGTGTTTGTGGATAAATAAATACACATCTATAAATATGTTTAGATTTAGACTTGAATGTACGTTAGAAAGTTAACAGTAGTTATTTTAAATGATGGTGGAATTATAGGTGACTGTATTATCTTTACATATATCTATATTTTCCAAACTTTAAAATTATTTTATAATCATAAATATATATTATATATATGGAGAGAGAGAGAGAGAGAGAGAGAGAGAGAGAGAGATGAAAGCTGTCAGATTGGTAATCTAGGTAAAGCAGTGCCTGCATCCCAAAAGTTTTCCAAGTTCTATAAAACTGGGCAAATATCTCTCAACTACTCTTAGAATAATCAATTTTATTCCCAAAAGACTTTCATTCTGAGTTAATATTACTAACAGAATCAAAGTATTGTCCAAGTGTGAAAATACCAAGTCAAGACATTAAGCAAAGGAAACATTCATGATTCTGAATCCCATTACCTAGTCCCATTACCGGCCTTGGGTCAAACACATAAAGGTCAGGATCTTGGGGAAGCAGATACACGAATAGGAAATGAGGTCAAGAACACAAGACGGAAAGAATGATTTGCCACATTAAATCCTGGAACACAGGACAACATGCAAAATGCTAAGTTAAGGTCAGCTGAGGTAGCAGGAATAACATAGCCCAGGTTTTGGAACTAATTACTAATAGAATTCTTACACTCTGATGACTGTGTGATGATGGCAGGAAGGGGTGGTACTGAAAGGAATAACACTCTCAGTGTTATGGTATCACTTGAGTTGCCTTGTCATCTAGCTTAATATGGGATGTGTTTTTAGAACTGATTTGATGGAGTAAACAAGTCTATATGTCATCCAGACATAATTAGAAGTGGGTCTTTGGGAACAGATAACATTGTTCAGTGCCTAGGGCCTGGATTCATAATGAAACCACATTACAGATAAGGTAGCTAACCTGTAGACCAGTGGTTCTCAACCAGGAATGATTTTGCCCCTACAGGAACATTTGGCAATATCGGGAGACAGTTTTAGTTGTCATAATGTGGGGAAGTACTACTGGCATCTATTGGATAGAGGCCAGGGCTGCTGCTAAATATCCTGCAATCCACAAGATAGCCCTCTGCAAAAATTGTGATCTGGTCCAAAATGTCAGTAATGCCAAGGTTGAGAAAACCAATTGCAGACAGATGTTGTAGTTGAAGAGCACCCAACATTTTGGGGTCAACGTTCCATGTCTATCAGTAACATTGTCATTTTCTTAACCAAATAGTGTTGGTTTAAGAAAATCATACAACAGAAGAAGGGCAGTGGTAAATACTTACCAGAGGGCAGTGGTAAATACATTTTTTATGTTATATTATCATTTACTCTTCATAGTTATCTTCCTTTACTGTTTCTCTAACCCCTAAAACAAAAAGAATAGCAGAAGCATAACAATAAAACTAAAGAAAATCATTTTGCATTATTGAGGAAAAAACCCCACCACATTTTCTAGAAAAGTATATTAAAGATTTTAGAAGTTCTGTAAATATGGAACCAGGACATTTTTATCTTCGTAGTATATACCTTGAGCATTGGCATCTGCTACATTTTACCCATTTAAAAAAAACAAAAAAAGAGAAAAACAAAAAAACTACCAATGGCATCTAAAAATTAAGATCACGAAAGATACCACCTAAAACTAATGTTTAGGGGGCCGGCCCAGTGGCTCAGGCAGTTGGAGCTCCGTGCTCCTAACACCGAAGGCTGCCATTTCTATTCCCACTTGGGCCAGTGCCGGGTGTCTTGGTTGGAGCGCGTCCTCTCAACCACAAGTTTGCCAGTTCGACTCCCACAAGGGATGGTGGGCTGTGCCCCCTGCAACTAACAATGGCAACTGGCCCTGGAGCTGAGCTGCGCCTTCCACAACTAAGATTGAAAGGACAACAACTTGACTTGGAAAAAGTCCTGGAAGTACACACTGTTCCCCAATAAAGTCCTGTTCCCCTTCCCCACATAAAAATAAATAAATAAATAAATAAATAAATAAATAAATAAATAAATAAATAAATAAAACAAAGAAATAAAAAAATAAAACTAATGTTTAATTGATGGTGCTTTTTTTTGGTAGATTTTTATAGTCTTTAATAACTTATTTCTGGGAACTGCCAAACCCAACACTCTACTAAAATCGCATGTTCTTTTGTAGGTAATTTAGTGAAATTCAGAGACAGTTAATCTCCTTACCTTAGAGTCTACATCCTCAAGGAACTTTTAAAATATTTTTGTCTTTTTCCAAATTAAATAAATAGTTATAAAAAAAACAAACAAACAAGAAATCAAAGATAGGCCAGTCTTTATTTTCAATACAATTACCCTCCCCTTTCGTAAAAATAATGCTTATTATGTTCATAATAATAGGAAAAATGCTGATACAGTGAAAGACCAGGAATCTGCCCAATCTGAATCAAATTGATCCATACTTTCATTGCGTTTTCAGAATGTTGTGTCATGTTGCAATAAAACGCTTTGCTATTTCAGGAGTTTAAATGTTCACTCCATTTTCTTTTAGCTATTTTAGAATTTCTTTCCTTTATTAATATTTTTAAACAACTTGAAATTTGGTTTTGACTTATATGAGAGAGGTAGTCTAAAATAATATTTTCTAAATGGTCATTCTATTGTCCTCAATTTTATGGATAAAAATAAAAGCGATAGATGATGATAGATAGATAGATAGATAGATAGATAGATAGATAGATAGATAGATAGATAGATGATAGATAGATAGATAGATGATAGATTTTTTTTTCAGAGTAGCACCTGCATGTGATAAATTAATATTATGAAACAGCTTACAATGAAATCCAACAGAATCCTGCCCTATTCATCCCCGGCCCCCTTCCATTCTCTGGAGGTTTACAATTCTTCCAGTAGTTGCCTTCAGAACTCAAATTTTTTTATGTTTATAAAGTTCTTAAATTATTAATTTTGGATAAGATATATTGCCTCTTCCATACAGAAGATGAGGATATAAAGCACTTACACTCCTTCCTTGTTTCCAGGGTTTGATACATAATTATTTCATTGGTCGACTCTGTGATGTTAATTACATACACTTAAAGTGCATAACCCTAATCCTGACTCTAACACTAACCCTCACTCCATCATCTTGAGACAGCATCTCTTGGCTTCTCCTTTGGAAGATAAAGTTACTGAAATGCCTACTTTGTTTTCTAGCTTACCTTTTCCCCTTCAATTTCCTACAGCTATACTTTTACGTTGTCATATTTGAAGTGTTATGTTTTACCTTGTAACCACAGCCTAATCTTTTTTTCATTGTCTATAAGATAGCTCTAAAAGATTACAAATAAGCAATATTTACATCATCATGACTATATAAAGTATTTGTAATACTTAGACAAAGAATCTTTTCCTCTTTTGGAGTCCAATATTACAAATCAGCCCATGCCATGGCACCCAGTATGCAGCTCTTGATCTATGAAATGCTTTGTTCTGTATTTCAATAAGCAAGAACATCAGAAGTTACCTTTTGTCTAGAAGTGATAGCAGTGCACCTTCACTATCATGCTTTAGTTCCATGCAACACTGGAATTCATAGGGACGTTGATCATTTCAACATCTTACTGGATATTCTGATGAAATAATCCTGGCAAGATCTGGATAGCAAGATGGTACAGATGTTTTTGAGTCCTTGTGAATCAGACACCATTTATGAATGACGTCAGAGTCTCTGGCATCACCTGTTTCTTGTTCCAAGCTGCCTGAGCTCGGACTGACTTTACTAATGCATAACCAGATGGGTTCCTTGCATTCTCTCACACAACGTGCTTCTTCCTTTTTGCCTATTCTTACCTCCAGCCCATGCTGCATGCCTCTTATTTCCTGCTTCTTTGTGATCCTGCCTATGCATGCAAACCCTGGAATTGCAGGGCGTTTAACACAGTACCGCAAATCTCTGACCACTGGAGAATGGCAACCAAGGACTTTTTCCATCTACTGACCCACCAAATGATTATCTGCAAATGCGCTTCATACACTTCTTGAGAACACGCAGTAGCACTCAGCAGTGGTGAGGCTGAAAACTCATCCTCCTAGCGACTTTCCTTCCTTCCTTTACATCCTTTTTTGACTCATCTCTGCTTCCTTGGATTTTATTTCATAATAGTATAATTCTTCTAAGCCATCAGCTTTGCTTTCTGGGAAACCCAAGCTAAGATACGTAGTTGACACCAGCAGAACCCTAAATAGCATGTCCTTAGTAGAATTGTGAAGTTGGTTATTACCTGGGCAGAGGGCACAGGGTGGGATGGTGATCCCACCTGTCACGGAGCATTGTCATGCTTACTGAGAACTTCTCCTGTGATAAAGTCTGAGAGACGGCAAAACATTAGGGGGCTGTGGCTCTGTGGACTGAACAAAATGGAAGCAATGCTAATTATAAGAATTGTGGATGCGATGACTTGAGATAAGGAACTAGATAGCCCAATTCATGAATATGGTTCATGGTTTGACCAAATGATGTAGGACTTGGGAAAAGCCAGACTGGAAGATTTATAATAGGGGATTGGGGTGATAAATATAATGTGTGAGACTATTTGTGTCCCATGAATGTTCACAAAAAGACCTCTACAGCAAAATAAGTTCTCCATAACCAGGTAACCAAGAAGCCCAGTTCTATGGATGTCAGTCAGTCACTTTTCATATTCAGTCCCAATGCTTGCTCAATGGGCATTGCGGCAAGGACAGAGATTTGGCTCGGGTTCAACAATAAGAACTTTTTCTCATGAAGATTAACTTGGTACGGCCATTGCTATGCTCCAAATTTGACAGCAGCAGCAACCAGCTCTTAGCCTATGAGGCCCAGTCAGCTTGTGATAGCATGTATATGTTGGAAATCGTCCAAGTTAGAAGGGGCCGTGATTTTCCCCATGGGTAAGTTTTGATTCTCTTTCCCTGCCACCATGCTTCTGTCAATACCATCATTTATGAATTGACTAAATACCTAATTATAGTCATTGCACCTGCTTTAGTAATGCATTTTACAGTGTAATAAGTCAAGCAATGAGATAATGTTCACAGGACTCACAAGTCTTATCATATAAAAATCCTAAAAGAATCTGTCCCTAAGTAGACTGGTCAACTATAAATTCATATTTCATATATTGCTTTTAATGTTCTAAATCAGAGGGTAATATGCAGAGCAACACATGAGTCCTGGAAGGTGAAGATTCAATTGGGAGTGGCCCACTTCCCAAATATTTGATGTGCAACCCTCTGACTCTGCTGGTTTAAATGTGGTAATTTCTAAGATTTTGGGATGGTCTCTATTTATCTAAAGTGTGACCCTGTTTTCATTTATGAGGGGATAATGAAAGTATGTTGCATTATTTTTTATTGTTTTATTGATGTCATTTTTAGAAGTTCAGCTTGGAAAAAAGATTGTGTGCAATGTTAGACAGCTAATTCAGTGGACTGTGGTGATATTTGTCATATTTTTGAGCTGCCATTGAATACACTGCCTAGGTTTAGGGAATTCTCTATTTTATGGGAATAAAAGCCAGATAGATGATTGCTTTCCCAGATTTCCTTACAATGTGATCTCAGCTCAGCCACAGCCAACAGAATCAGGAATTAGAAACTAACGATAAAGCCGGTCCCATGAGGAATTCCTTCTGGTGAGGACGGTGGTGTCCACAGCCAATGCCTGTGATGTGCAGAGCTGATGGTACAGTCTGCCATTTCCACACTGAACCATGGGGACTGTATGTTCAATTCGGTGTTGTAACTTTTTATATTGTTCTTAGTTGTGGAGCTTCTAACTCTTTCACTGTATTAATTGATTTCAAGTTGTTTTTTGTTTCAAAATGTGTCAGAAATCCACAAAAAACAAAAAGTTGATGTTTTGATTATTTTATGCATTTAATAATAACAATTTGAGCTGCTTTGTATATAAATGACATTATTTTTATTTATTAAAATTTCCTATTGTTATTCATTCTTGAAAAACACAAACATATAGAAAAATGTACATCTGCTTTCCTAAACTTCCTTTCTGGAAGTTTCCATCCCCAGTCAGCAGATGGAAATATTCATTCGTATTATATCTGACCGTCACGGCAAAAGGGTTAAGCCTGGTTTGTGGGTCCTGTCAGGGAGCGAGCTGCCTAATGTCTCCTCTGATAAATTCATTAACTGCTTACATTTATCAGACCTAGTATCTTTTGGTTTCAACCCCAAAACCTTATTGAAACAATTTCTTCTTTTTCTTTTTTTTAATTCCTTCTTTTTCATTTTACTTTATTGTTCCTTCTCAAAGTCTCAAATTTAATATTTATTTTCATTCATTGTCATGTAGTAACATAGATGCATAAGGCAAATGTTTCTTTTAACATTGCTTTATTTTTTCATCGTTACTACTATATATTACCAGTATTCTAAATTTCGGCTTTGATATTCTTTCATCCCCCAAATTTGTTTAATTAGAAAGTTTTGAATTTCTAGGTGCTTATGAGGATGTTATGTTGTTGTTTTCCATTTTAGTTGATTTCTAATTTTACTGCCTTGTGATCAGATAATGTACTCTGTGTTATTTCCATATTTTAGAATCTATTGAATTATTTTGTGGTTTAACATATGGTAAAATTTTGCAAATGCTTAAAGGCAATTTTCAAAAGTTGTTTTGTTTTGAGGATATTGAATGTAAAATCTACCTCTAAGTTCTACAGTATCGTTACTTAAGGGCCTTTATATGCTTGCTTATTTTTCTCTCTACTTAATCTGTCATTGTTGTTTTTCTGTGTCTACTCGTATTTTCTACAGCATTGCTTTTTTGATTTTGGAGCTGTTATTTGGTGCATAAATATCCTTGAGAAATATTTATTGTGGGTTGCATTCTTTATTATTTTAAAGGATCCATTTTTTCTTTAACGCGTTTTGCTTTGAGTTAATAATTGCCTGATACTAACATTGCAAACCCTAATTTTTTTCATATGACTAGTATTTGTTTACTCTTTTACTTCCAACCTGTTTTGAGTCATTTCATTGTAAATATGTCTCTTCTATCTGGTTGATAATTATTTTACAGCCAATCTAATAGATTAATTTTTTTCTATTTCTTATATATGGCAAATATGTTGAGATTTAGTTCTGATCATACATTATTTTCTGGTTTTAGTGCTCCCATTTTTTTGATATGCCAAGAAAGAGAGATTTAGAGCATAATTTAAAGAAGCATAAAATACTGAAAAAATTGTTTTCTCCCTAGTTATTAGTTGCACTGATAACTACTTAGCTCTGGCTTTCTCTTCTACATCAAGGAGATTGCTGACCCTGAGACTTTCTTAGTGTCAGATCCCCAGAGTCATGTCTAATCTCCCTGATTTCCTAGCTCCAGCTTTTGATTTAGCATTTTGGATATTTTTCTGCTGGCATATCAAACATACACGTTATTTCCCCTTATGCGCGTCCCAACTAACTTCTCTGTGTGGGAAGAACTGCTTTATTTCTCTCTCTTCTGTTCACAGTGCTGTCTATCTTAAAGCCACGTAGTGTAATCATGTAGAAAAAGAGTTCATGATGACTTACGTATGTCCACAACTTTTAAAGTTATGTTTTCCTAGTTTTTTTTTAAGAGTTATTTGTTCAAATGGCGACTCCCTCTCCTTCCTTTAAAACTGAGAGCTTTAAAATCAAGGTTCATTGAATTAAGAAAATCTTAACTTCTCTTAAAGTCTTACCACTGACACAAACTTACCTCTAAGAGGAACTGTATCTTTCTTTTTTCCTCCTACCTTCCTTTCCCAATCTACATTATCATCACACACTCAAACACAACCTGGGTTTTAGAATTATGAATAACACATTCTTTTCTCAATAGTAAGCTTGAGTACTATCCATCGAGTTTACAGAATAAATGTAATTTGCTGATAGATATTGAATAAATAGTGCTTTACCATGAACAGTCATTCTTATGGAAAAATTTGCTCTCAACTATGTGTATATTTTCAACTGAATACATAAATTTGGGCTGGCAACTTATCTATTTCAAGATCAAGATCATTAATTACTTTGTTCATCAACAGGAAAACAGAATTTCCGTATATCTTCAAACTTGACTTTTAGCCCAGATTTGGACAAATGCATGCCTTTTCTTTTAGTTCATTTACAGTTGAATTAGTCATAATTTCCTTTTTGTTTCCTTACACTCTGCAAAAACATCATCAGCTATTAACCATTGAATTTCCATTTTCTCACAATTTATTTAAGTTAATTTATATTCTCACTATCAATTCCTGTTAGCACAAAGACCTTGAAAAGGGACTAACCCTTAAACAAGTGAAAGTTAAAAAGATCGATTTTAACTTAGCATTTTATTTGTGCATGTGGTAAAAACTACAGTTTTAAAATATAATGTAATTTTGAAGGTTGCTTTTGGATCATTAAACCATTGAAATGTCTCCAAAGACTGATTCTCAAAGTTGTTGATTAAATGTGGTTTATTGCTTTTAATGCTATGGCAATATTAAAGATACATTTTGACTTTAATTTTTCTTGAAACTTTTCATATTGCAGTGTCTTCAAACATGAGTACTTAAAAAAAAAATCCTTTTGTTGGTTTATTGATTGGTAGTATGTCCTTAGGAGCTAGACAGCAGGGGATCAAATGCCTTCTCCATAATTCACTAGCCATTACTTAACCTCTCCTTGCCTCCGTTTACTTATCTGTAAAATGGGGGATAATAGTAGTTCCTACCTCAGAGTGTTGTTGTGAGAATTAAAAAAATAGACATATGCAAGGTACTTAGAAGAAGATCTGGTATTTGTGAGGACCACAATAATCTTAGCTATATTTTCCCTCAATATATAGTAGTAATTAAAACCACAGGCACAGGAGCTATGCTGACCTGGGGAACAAACTCAGTTCTACCTCATATTGTCAGTGTGACACAGGCAAGTCAGTTACTTGCTCTCTCCTCCAAGCTCCCATCTTCCCCATTTTGTGAGGGCAATAATACATACTTGACTACATTAGATGAAAGGCTTATCATAATACCTAACACGTGGTGAGTACTCAATGAGTTGTACACAGAAACCCCAAATATGTTTTAGAAAGACTTTTAAATGCTTCTTGATAGAAAACAAAGAACAAGATTTCAGATTAAGGCGAAAATAGGCAAAAAGTAATGCTAGATGGTAGATAGATGATAAGCAGATGATGGATGGATAGATAGATAGATAGATAGATAGATAGATAGATAGATAGATAGATAGATAGATAGGAAGGAAGGAAAGAAGGAAGTTAATTTATATTCCATGGTATTTTTAGGTGTATGAAGAATATTACTCCCTTAAGTGCCAGTCTGTGGAGTTAGACAGCCATGAAAATCCCTTGCTCTTGAATCAATACAACTCTGTATTACTGTTTCTGTACTCCAAAGCCCAATTGGTCTAAATGTCCTCGTTTATCCACTTGCTAATTCCATGCTGACTCTCATACCCAGGCCTGACTTCCTGCAGGGCCGGCAAATGTCTATGTGGAAAACTCTCCTTCCAGAAGCAATTTCTTCACAAACAAGTCACCGTTAAAAGTATTATTCTTTATAAAATGCCTATTCCTCGGTATTGTCAGAGTGACTGTATTTTGTGAATTGGTTTATTTCTTTCTTAACAGCTAAGTGAAGAATAGGGCACTACAGTGTGAACTCTGAATGCAGAACAGAATGAAGACTATTTTAAAAGTCCAGTTGATTTTCTGGAAGGTGCAATCCATTTAGCAGGCCCGGGGAGACTCAGAAAGTAACAACTTTTGAAGAATGCTGGATGTAATTTTCTTTAAATTTAAAATACAAAATAAAATTATTGTTTTGGAAATGCCTGTGATTTATAAACACAGCAGGAATAAAAATAATTATACACACCTTTAGAATTATGGTAAATTTTTGTTAAGTTATAGATCAAGAAATCATAACTTTAAAATAGTTCCTGTTTTGCCATGGTTAAAAATATCCCTTGGGGGGGGAAAAACGCACAAATTCAGGACTAGAATTTGAGTCATGACTTACAGAAATAGCATTCGAGTTCCACTTGAAACAGCAAGGGGAATAATTTGTATTCATAATTATGCTATACACATATTAGAAAAATTCTTACTGTTGTATGAAACTCAGAGCCTTGGGTTTCGTCTCTACCGATTCGACTACTAATCTCTCGTCTGGATTCTCTTGCCATTGTAGCACCTCGGTCAAAGCAAAGCATTTTCCATAGGAGGTATTTAGGCGTTTCTTTCTCAAAGCTCTTGCTGCTAATGTGAATGACCTTGTGCCACAGACCTGAGTCACTGTCATGTAACACTTGTGCTTTGAATAGTGAATGTTCCTGACCTACTATTATTGTTCCGCCTGCCTCTTGACTGTCTTAATCATGATTGCAATATTCCCAATTTATCTATTGTTTCACAAGAAGTGAAAACGTAATGACTTAAAACACTAATAAACTGTTGTTTTCTCTTGTAACTTCTCTGCCAGGAATTCTGGAGCTGCTTGGCAGGGCAGCCTTTCTGGCTCTGGGTCTCTCATGAGGCTGCAGTCAAGATATTTGCCAGGGCTACAGTCATCCAATGGCTTGACTGGGCTGGAAGACCTGCCTCCAAGAAGGCTCTTTCAAATGATTGGTAAATTGGTGCCAACTTTTGGCAGCAAGCCTCAGTTTCTCTCCACCTGGACCTTTCCATAGGGCTGCTGCAGAGTCTTGTACTACAGAATGGAGGCTTCCCTCAGCACGAGCAATCCAAGAGAGCAAAACAGAAGCCACTGGACTAATGTCAGAAGTCACACACTCTAATCTCCGTCATTCTCTATGTGTCACACCGTGTAGCCCCCATTCAATATGGGAGGAAACTATATGAGGGTACGAATACCAGGAGGTGAGGATCGTTAGGAGCCATCTTGGAGGCAGCCTTCCACATGACCTAAGAGCTTGCTCTGTTGTCCAATGTTAGACACCGTTTGTGTCTCCTGAACAAGGCTTTTCTATTTCCTAACAACAGTAGATGAGCCTGCACCTGTATTGTTGACTTTAGTGATTTATTAAAAATCCAAGTTCTGGCTACTCCTTAGGTTCACCATCGTGCTAAACTAGGACCCATGAAATTAGACATGTGCTTCTCAACTAAATCATCAGAAGTTAGTAGCTAGTATTAACTCTCAGTGAATCATTAGCTGGTGAACTAGAGCATCCTTTTCCCGTTTCAAGCTTAATAACATTACACTAGTCATTGTAAGCCTTTTCAGAGTCAGTAGGAGTTTTGTACAATTCCTTTCTTTTGGATAAAATATGTAAGGAAATATGAGGAAAAAATATTAACTTCACTGAAATTTACATTATTTAACCATAATGATGGAAAATCTTGTTTTTCCCAGTTGCACTTCTGCACTTGTTTTTCTTATAATTTTTATTTATTTGGGTTGTAGATTGTGACTCTCTACCCTGGGTTTACTCTTGAAGACAAGCCTTATATGGAGGAAGTTATTGGTTGCTTTTGTTAAAAGTAATTGTCTTGGAACTCATTGATTCAAATATGAGTTTTCCTTGATAAGGAGAATTTTACCCAACAGTAGAATGACTAATGGCACATAGCTCTAAAAACCAAGAATGTGGTAAACTGACTTAACCAAGGATTGTCATGATTCTATAAGCAAAGGTATTTATACAAGGAATGTTGTAATTTATACACTACTTTTACAACAAAACGTTTTTTTAATTCTTTGAAAACAACAACTATAATGAAAGGCAGATTATGTAAATAAATTATGTTGGATTTAGATTTGTAGACTTATTGAGCAGATATTAAATTTCAAAATATGAACAAATAGTAATTAATGACCTAAAATTGTTCTAAATGTATATTTTTGAACAAATCTACAATATCTAGTATAAATTAATCTTATAATTAATTTTATTTACTGTAATTTCAAGTAAAATCTATTAATACACATTAAAGCATAGAAAAACAAATTTATTTAAGAAGTACATCCCTGCATTAAAGTTGGAATCCTTAGAAGATATTATTAAACTGTATATCAGTGACTCAGTGAAATTCACTGGAGATAGCCTTTCCCATTAAAAATTCCTGAAACAGCTCATTGGGCAACGTATGTAAGTTTACTTCTGGTAATATCTAGTAAAGTACTCTTTTATTATTATTATTAGTAGTAGTAGTAGTAGTAGTAGTTTCAGGTGTACAAAACAATGTAATAGTTAGACATTTATCATTTATATCCCTCACAAAGTGATAACCTCCCTCCCCCAATCTACTACCCGTCTAACATAGCACACAGCCGTTACATGCCCACTGTCTCTATTCCTAATGCTGTATTCCACTTCTTGTAAATATATATATAATTATAGTTGACATTCATTATTGTTCAGCTTCAGCTCATAGAATTTAAAACTGAAAATGCTGGACAAAAGGAACTAAAATATTTTCCCCTTCCTTTCCACTGGTCTTAAGCTTTCAGTCTGCCTTTAGTGTTAGGAAAGGATAAACCAAGAAAAGACTATGTGAAAAGGTGGACAATAACAAGTCAAGAAAAAAAGGTAAGAGGCTCACTATGAACAATTAGAACATGCCTAGAAGTTGTGCTATTGACTGTGTCCCCTAAAAATGCATGTCAAAGTTCCTAATCCTCAATGTAAGGGACTTCGGATGTAGGGCTTTGGGGAGGAAATGAGGTTTAGATGAAGTCATGAGGGTGGGGCCCCGTGATGGGATTAGTGCCCTTATAAGAAGAGGAAATCAGAGCCCTCTCTCCACCATGTGCTAGGAAAATAGTTCTAACCAGACACCAAGTCTGTTGGCATGTAATCTTGGACTTCCCAGCCTCTCATACCACGAGAAATAAATGTCTATTGTTTAAGCTATGCAGTCTATGGTATTTTGTCATAGCAGCGCAAACTGACTAATACAGGCAGATACCTCAGGAAAGAATGTTCTAGGTAGAAGGAAGAGAATGTGAAAATCCCTGAGAGAAAATCATGCCTGGTGTGTTACAGGAACAACCAGGAGCCTGATATGGATGGAACAGAACGGAAAAACAAAGAATACTTCAACCAATAAAATATCCTTAAACATCATCAACCAAAGTGGCATCATTTAATCTGCTAACCCAAGAGACAAGCAATAACCTATAACCAAGGAAGGGTGTGGCTATTACTCTGGGAGCAGGAGATGTAGAGATTATTGCACCATTCCAGGACGCTTTCCCTAGGGGCTATTATGTCTTAATAACCACAGCAATTTTACCCTTAAAAGTAGCTCTGATTTGTATAATCTCTTGTTCATTCTAAGACTCAACCTCTCCTCTTTTCTCTAGAAGAAGAAATCAATCTCCATAATAGTCCAAACAACATAGTCATGTATGTAGTTATGAGTTCAACAAACTGATAAAATCCTGATGTTTTACTTTCCCTGGACAAACATACTGTGATTCCTTTTAAAAGCGCTATCAGCACTCTTAGATAACTCTCCAAGTTTGATAACCTATCATAAATTAGCATAAATGCCATGATCGGTTTGCTTTATGAATTAATATGCCTAAAGAGAATACCTTGAATTTTTAAATATAAATTTGGTATTTAAAAAAATACTTTGACTCATAATATATATATACATATATACACATCTATATATACTCATATGTATATATATATTTATAAATTGAACATCTATCAATTCCATGTAATGAACTGAGATTTACTTAACAGTCGCAATGAACTTGTGTGTGTATCTCTCATTCTTACACCCTCATAACCAACAAAGTCCAGCTGTAAACTGTGAGTCTGTCATCTTGTTTTCCATGACAATTTGGTGAAGGCTTGGGAAGATCATCAGATGCTGAGAAAACCAGAGGCGACATCAGCCTGAGGACTAGGTGTGAAAGGAATAACTCCCTACTGTCTTGCTTTCATTTCTTCCTCCTAGCTTCCACTTGACTCTCCAGGGTTGTTGAGGCTATTTTCATCCTAGACCTCTTTCTTAGTCAAAGGCTTTCTTGAGTTAGCCAAAGATTATAAACTAATTCTGTGTGTCCAGGCCCTGGAAGGCCAAGTCATTTCAACTCTGAGTCCCAAGTCCCCAGGCTGTCGGCACGTTTCTCTGACTTGGTTACAAACTGTGGGATTCTTACAACTCTCCACCCCAACCCCAGCGCAGCTTCAATAGTTTGCTAGAATCACTCGCAGAACTCAGGAAAACAGTTTACTTACATGTACACATTTATTATAATGGAGACAACTCAAGAACATCCCTATGGAAGGGATCCATAGGGCAAGACATGGGAGTTGGGGTGGTGGGGGGCTTCCATGCCTTCTCAGGGCTAATCACCTTCCCAGAACCTCAGTGTGTTCAGCAACCTGCAAGATCTCCAACTCCTGTTGTTAGGTTTTTGTTGTTGTTGTTGTTGTTGTTTGTTTTTTTAATTGAGATTGCATTATATAGACATGACTGATTAAATCATTGGCCAATGGTTACCGAACTCAATCTCCAACCCCGCCCCTCTGCCCAGAGTTTGAAGAGTGATACTGAAAGTCCTAATCCTCTAATTGCCTGGTTGGTTTTTCTGGTGACCAGGACCCATCCTGAAGCCATCTCAGGGTCTGCCAAGTCATCTCATTAGCAAAAGTCCGGGACAGTTGAAAGGTGCTAGTTGTGAACAACAAGATACTTATCACTTGAGAAATCCAAAAGTTTTAAGACTTCTGTGTCAGGAACTGGAGACAAAGATGAAACACATTTTTTCTATTATACCACACATACCCATCTCATGTCTTCCTTATTAGACACCATAACATGTTTAAGGTATCCTTACGAACCAGATTAAAGGGGCCCCCACTAGCCAAATCTGGGAATGATAAATGACAGAGGAGGAAAGTAGAATTCTCTGAAGTAGAATGCCAACTATTAAATGTTGAAGAAACAGTGGTGTTTATTCTATTTGGCAACAATCAGTTCAGGCAAAAATTGTCAAAGGACACTGGAACAAATGGGTACAAGTGTGATAAGAAATAGGATAGTTAAATAGTCTTAAGATGTCCCCTCCCCCACCCTGATGCTTATTAGCTAAAAGGGACATATAGTCATTTTACAATGGAGAAATATGGCAGTACTACCTAAATACAAGTGATTGATATCAACAGAAATGGGGCAAATCAATATCATGGGCCTCCTGACATGATGCTTTGCAAGTGGTGACTAGCCACAGTGTTCTCAGGAGCACTGGTGAAGTGCTCACGGTGCAGCACTGGTGCAGGGATCAAAATTCTTGTCAAAAATGTACTACCTGAATCTGTATAATTCTTGTCAAAAATGTACTACCTGAATCTAATCATGGAGGAACATCAGACAAGCCCAAATTGAGGATATTCTACATAATAACTGACCTATCTTCTTCAAAAATTGTCAAAATCTTGCAAAACAAACAAAAAAATATGGGAGAGGAACTGTTTTTGATTAAAAGAGACTAAGACATGACAACTACACACAACATGTAATCTTTGATTACATTACGGTCTGGCTTTTTAAATTTTTTCTTTAAAGACAATATTGGGACAATTGAGAAAAATGAAAAAGATTTTTAGATAATAATATTGAATCACAGTTAATTTTCTGATTTTCATAATTGTACTGTAGACATGTTAGACTGATTCCCACCCCCAACTCCCAGGAAATAAAGACATGCTGAAATATTTGGGGCAGAACCTGGCTTCATGTTTGTAACTAATCTTAAATTATATATATATATATATATGTGTGTGTGTGTGTGTGTGTGTGTGTGTGTGTGTGTGTGACCACATATATATATATATGACCAACTATTAACAACAACTGGGGAGTCTGACTGAAAGATACATTTGAAATTATTTTGTCGTGCTCACTTCAGCAGCACATATACTAAAATTGAAATTATTTTGTAATACAAAGTTACATACAAAAGTTTGGCTGTCCTGCTTTTATTCAAGGCAGAGGAAATCTGTTGTCTTACCTGGACCTCTTATTAGGGCCTGGAAAGGGATCCAGTGAGAATATGGTGTGCCTTAACCAATTGCCCAAACCTCGGTAACTTAAAGAAGAGAAATTCGTTGTCTCATGGTTCTGAAGCCTGGGCGGATGAAATCAAGGTGTTGACAAAGCCACAATCCCACTGGACCCGCTAAGGGAAGAACACTTCCTGACTCTTTCAGCTTCTGGTGGTTGTCAGCATTCTGTGGCTGCATCTCTACTCTTTGCCTCTGTCTTTACACGGTCTTCTCCTCTGTGTTTTGTGTCTTCCATTCTCTTATAAGAATGCGTGTTATTTGATTTAGGGCCCACCCAGCTAATCCAGGATGACCTCATAGCAACATGTTTAATTCTATCTGCAAAGACTCTTTTCCCCAAATAAGGTCATATTCACAAGTTTGGAGGTTAGGATATAGATGTGTTGTTTGGGGACCATCATTCAACACACGACATATGGTCATATATATATATATATATATATATATATATATATATATATATATATTTTTTTTTTTTTTTTTCAAAATTCACATAAAATATTAGTTAAGACGTATATCTCTTTCCACTTCAATGTTTTCTTTGTCATATTTTTCCTTGCGTTTACAGTTGTGAGCAATTTGGGCATCCAATGGTAATTTCAGTTGGACATACATTTAGTGTGACGTTAGAAGGATATATTTATGGATATGTAGTCAGCTGTAAGCACAGTTCACTTACGGCTAGCACCAGGTGTAGGGTGGCTTCCAGAATTCCTTTTGTACTCACTGTGCTGATCACACGGTGCCATGATACAAAGGTGCAGAATCATAGCTATGTCATCACACAAGTGTGTCCAGTCAGCACTAGAAGTAGAGGGGTCCATAAAAGGGAAAGGGCTTACATGCATGGAACAAGAAGTTAACAGGTGGAAACTTCTTCCAATCATTTGGCATACAAAATTGGGAGCAAAGGTTTAGTTCTCATCAAAGCCTTGTCCAAAAAAGAAGTCTCTCTTATCAACAATATACTTGATAATACAACATATAGAATTATAAACACAGAATGTGTATTTTCCAACATGGAAATTGAGCAAAATATATTCATCAGAATTCTTATGTTTTTAGGGTGCCAAATTTTAGTAATACTATGTAAACTATTAGTGTAACTGTGTGTGAAGTCACACATTTTATGCTTTCCAACATAGTACTTTGCATTTTAGCACAAATGCTGGATCACAAACTGGAGAAATCTGTCTGCTATAACCTAAGCAATATGCAAATACATTTTGACTCAGTGAAATGACTTGAAGTAGTACTAGTTCCAGTGACAAAATTTCTACTCATATCCATCGATAAGTCAGCAGCTCTAGTATTAATCTGATTATAATTATGTAACTCAGCACAATGTAGTGACAATTAAAAAACTACATTTTCCTTCATTTCAGATTTTGTTTCTTTTTTTCAGAATTATTTATCCCAGCAAAATTCAAATATGGTTGTCAAGAAGTTTCCTAGTTGAGCCCCCAAAAAGCAATGTAAACTTAAGCAAAGACCGGAAGAAGTTTTAATATGCCAAAGACTCTTTTACCACCTAACAGGAGAAATTTCAATGGTCTAAATTACAAAGAAAGGAATCAGGATATTGAAGAAAAAATGGAAAATAGATATGCAACAACATTGTAAAAGAAAATTATTAGAATCAGTAAATTTTTTTGAAAATTAAAAAAAAAAATCAATTACAGTTGACCTACAATATTATATTAGTTTTAGGTGTATAACACAGTGATCAGACATTTATGTAACTTATGAAGTGATCACCCCAATAAATCTAGCACCTATCTGACACCATACATAGTTATTACAATATTACTGACTATATTCCTGATGCTATATCCTACATTCCCATGACTACTTTGTAACAATCAATTTGTACTTCTTAATCCCTTCTCCTTTTTCGTCATACTGGCTGCCTCCCTGTGTTTGCTTCTATGCATTAGGCAGATTTTCCATGCCTCTCATTCTTTGCTGGGTGGCCTTATATAGTCTTGTGTGGTCCAATGGTGCAGTCTCCCTGATCTCCTGTGTGCATGCTCCAGGAGTGTCCCTTGTGTGTTGTGTGTGTTCTCCTGTTGTAGTTGAGCCTCGATTGCTTTTGGCACATCAGTGGATAAGATTGACTCCTAGGCTGACTGACTGTGAGGACTGGCTATGCCCACAGTGTATGGGCTGCTGGGTGGGGGCTGACCCCTCAGAGGGGTATTTGCCCCCTTGGGCTCTTGTGCCTGTTGAGACCACCCTTTTTCATAGACCACTTTTGGGGCTAACCAGGTAGTGTTCTGGTGTGATCTGAAGCCAGCATCTGGGTGTGTTGTTTCTGGTGCCTCCTAGGAGGGGCTCCCATGCAGGCCACTTTCAGCCTTGCCTGTGACCTGCCAGGGGCTACCTGGTCGGAGCTATAAAGCTACACATATGTGGTTGGTTGCTGCCTGTGCTGGACCTGGAGGCATGTGTGGGTGTCGTCTCTGTGAACCAAGGCTAGGTGCCACCAGTATCAGGCTTGGGGCAGATTAGCAAACTGTCCAGGGCCCCCTAGGCCTGTTGCCACCTGTCGGCTGCCCATAAGGCTCAGCCACTGAAAGAGCCTCTTTAGGTGCTTGGGCCAGGCTGGTTGACCTGGTGTTGAGAGTGTCCCAGAGATACAGCACTAGCTGTGCAAGACTGGGTCCCAGGGAGTCATGAGGCGTGGCCCGTGGTTTTTACAAAGTTATTGCAGATTTTGGTCCCTGCACCAGTGCCGCACTGTGAGCACTTCACCAGTGTTCCTGAAAACACTGTGGCTAGTCACCACTCGCCTCAGGCCCGCAGCAAACTAAAGATATAAAGAACAGTGGCAGATTTGGGCCTGTTGAATATTTGTGAGATCTCATCTGTCATAATTACTACATCTTTTTCTTAATGTATTTTCTCACCATTAATTGAAGCTATACTTTATCTGAAACGACCAGCTAACATCACGACAGCGAGATCTTGGAGCACAGCCAGGCTTCTGGCATTTCCGTGGTCCTTGGTGCAACCCAACACCACTGTGAACAGGATGCTGCACCAGCTGTTGCGGTGAGCTGAGAGGGGCGTTTACAACCACTGAGCAGACAAGCACACAGCAGACTGTCCAAGCCAAGTTCACAATGCAGTGATGCCTTGAACAAAACATGATCTTGGTTAAGAGTTTACTAGTAGATGCTAAGGCAGACTTAGAAATACAGTCGTCATTTGCCGATAGGAAATTCTCCCCTGGTAAAATTTGACAATTCGTTAATTCATTTGTGTATACATTTCTGTCAATTACCCAATTTGGGATTTTAGAGTAGGTCAAGTTTTAAATCGCTCTTGCTGATAAAGAAGAAACAACTAGAGTGAGGAATAGAAAAAAGAAGAAAATGAAATAGTAGAGAAAGAACACTTTCTTTTGATTAAGGCTTGGAAAAGATAAACAAGGTTAAAAGGAAGAAAATGTAGCCCTTAGAGGAGGCATGAATGAGCTGGGTCATGTCCAAAAAAAAGCTGATGGAAATGAATTAGGAAAGTGAGAACGCGGTGGAAGCAGGAAGGAAGGGATTGGCACGTAGATGTCAGTATCTCTAAACCATCACATCAGAAAGGCATTAGCATTTGGATAAAGAAACAAAAAAGTCTTCTCAAAGAGAGACGGCAAATGTGTTAAGTAGTTAATAATACTGACCTTTCTCCTCCCCTTATCTACTAAAAATAAAATTTGGCTTCACTCTTGTGGTTTTCCAAAATGGTCCACTCTTGTTTCACTTATCTTTGGGGCTTTTGTGATGGGCTATTAGAAGAAGGAATCCACATTCCTGAAAGAGAACAATGTGAGTACCAGAGTCATCTGAGGATTAAAACTTTCATGGACATTTTTCAGAGGAGTTTTGGGAGGCGTGGCACAGCAGTGAGAAGCTGATGAGTGAGTGAAGGAGAATTGCAAGCATTACAGTAGAAATATGCTTCTTTCGTGGACTTCAGGAATTACATGTGAAGAAGTTAGATTATTATAAAATTATTTCTTTAGTCCTGTTCTGACCGCACAACTCATCTCAGCCTGGACCTCATGGACCACGACTCTATAAAAATTACATTTACTTGTGCATAATCCTCAGTTAATCCAGCAGCTGTGCATATATCATGTTGAAGCTGCAGTGAAGAGAGGGAGCCTTGATAGCGATTTAGGTGGTAAACAAAAATAATAGTACAGAACAAATTATCACTTGCCTTCATTAATCATCATTGATCTCATCCTAAGTGATAAAAGTTTCTTTTCTGCCTTGTGTAGTAAACATAAAAGTGTAACAGATTTAATTGGTTAATTTCTGACATCAGTTACTCTATTCTACTTTTTTTATTATAAATTCTCCTACACAAGAATTTTCATAGACATGACATCTACAGTTAGGCAGCTACTATTGTAGTTCTGAAAATTTTATTTTTCATAAGTTTTATTGTTCGCCTCAACTATACAGTTGCCTCTCACCTTCCACATATAGATTTCAGACGTATAGACACATCAACATACAAATAACCAGGCATATATACAGATATGCCTGCCCACTCTAGTCCCTCTCTCCCCCCATCCATTTGTGCCTGCCTCTGTTTTTCTTACACACACACACACACACACACACACACACACACACACACACGTGCAGACATGATTTATATATTGGCACTGCTAAAAAGGTGGCAATGAGAAAGACTAATGACACATTACCCTTGGCAAAAGTCAAAAGGTTGATGGCAGTTCTTCTTTAAGCCTCACAGTTTTAGCCATTATGAGAAAGAGCCTGTGGTTTAAAATATAACTAGTGATGGTCAAGGTATCCTGTGGAAATCCAACTTGAATATTGCCACAGTGGGAGCCGAGTGAGTTTGATAAGAGACCTCGCTATAGCTAAAGAGCCAAGCTTCTAATGGCTGTATTTATGACTACTTGGATTTCAAATATATCAACACTCCATGCCACCAGATGCAATAGGGGAAGCACAGCATTGAATTAGCATCAGTGGAGCCCTGCTGGAGAAGCAAGTATTTGGAGCAGTTCCTGGTCAGGCCTAGCCCAGATTTATGTGCAAGGGCTGTTCTAACAACAACATCTCATGTAGCAGCCTTCTCATTAGTTAGGCGGTCTTACCAGAGGTCGCACTGTTCAAGAAAAGTCAGAGCTGGACAGCAGTTAAAGTGGTCGGTGCACAACTGGACTCAGTTCTGAATATAACAAGGAAAAGCAGGAATTTTTACTAAAGGAGCAGACTGGGGCTGGTAGATAGAAAATTACTAAGGGGAAATACCAGGAGGAAGGGCAAGGGGAGATCCTGGCTAAACGGACCTAATAGGATTCTTGGTGAAGGCTGGCCAGGGTGGTCAGACCTCACCTGTGTTTTGCTGGAGGATGAAGAGCCTGGTTAGATATTGAGGGTGAGCCAACATTAGGAACGGAGTGCTCTGGCGGAACCAACTAAGCTGCACTCTTCATAGAACTGGACAATGCAGAGATGGATAAGAAAGCTCCAAAGCACAGGTCTACTTGAAAAAGAGCTCAGATGAGCTTGACTAAAGCTTATTAATGGAGAGAATCTTTGTCCATTATCTGTATCTGCATCCATGTTCTGAGACCCACCTGTGCGATTCAAAGGGGTAAATGTCAAGGACAGCTGCACATCTTGCCCTTTGCACTAGTCCCAAACATAAAGTCAACTTCTATCAAACTTCCTTGAAGCTTTTCATAATGGGTATAAAAATGTCCCCAAATTCTGTCTCAAATGTATGTTAGGAAGACATAATTTGCTATTGGAAATTTCTTCTCCTTTTACTTCTCTTATGCAATTGAATCTTTCTGAAGATGGCAAGACCACTATGAGAAATACAAAAAACGAACAAAACAAAACAAAACAAAAAACAAGTATTCTCTCAAGTTTTTGCTTTTCCATAAGTGTAGACTAGTCAACCAAGATAAACTCCATACTCTCCCTGACAAGACCCTTTCTTTACACTGAAGTTCCTAATTCTCCCCAGGAAATCCCATTGTAGCTTCTCTCAGAGTTTCCCAGAAGTATGGTTCACAAGTTCAGTTCCATTTTATTTAACGCACACCCTAAAATATACAATCTTTTGCCTCAGACTTCATTGCAAAAGTCACTTTCAGTAAGATGATTTTCTACCTTGATAATTAAGAATTAGTGAAATAGCTTTAGATCAGGGGTGTCTAAACTTTTTTCAACGTTTTTCACCAAGGGCCATATGCAGTAAAATACACAAACAGCCGGGCCACTGACTCAAGGTGAAGTACGTATTGCCTCACCTGGTTTATTTAAGTAAACTAAATATATTTTTGGAATTTGCTGCGGGCCAATAAAAAATGGATTGTGGGCCGCAGTTGGCCCGCGGGCCGCAGTTTGGACACCCCTGCTTTAGATAGAGTTCTAGTTCTTTCCTTAGCCGTGGCAGATTCAGAAAACTGACTGCTCTGTTGTGCTTAAGGTACCACTCCAGCACCATCCCCAGATTTAGACCCCTGGTGAAGGAGGGATATAGTGTCACAAATGGTCCTCTTCCTCCCTCCTGAGAATACACAATTCAAACTCCAGAGGCTGTAGCTTCCCTCAACAGAACACTTGTTGAGACACTTTTGTCCAACTGCACTAGAAGCATAATCTTTCATTTTTTGGTCATTCCTCTGATGGAAATGTGTTTGTCTAGCTTTGCTTCCCAAGGCAATTTCATCTTTCCATTGATTTTCCCATTTCCCCCCCATTTCCAACTTCTTTGTTATGATATTTCTGGGAAGAAAAGTAAATGTCACCATATTTAATTATGCTTTCCATACCTCTATTCACTAGAGATCTATGCCACTCGGAAGTTCACAATGTTATCTTACACTGAATTTTGCTGGCCCACATCAGTATTTTCCACCTCTTGCAAGGGTCAGAGACCATGACATTTGACTTAAGTTGAACGGGGTTTCAGTGTGAGAGCTTAATTTGATGGACGGGCATCTTCCCCTCACCTCCTGTGTTGAGATTTATGTGCAAAGCCTTCAGACTTTCACTGCTGTGTTAGGACTTGTAAGCACTGAGAGACTGCAGACATTCCACAGATTCCACTTAGTTAAATGAGTCATGCGTTACTCAGGTTCAAATTATAGTCACCATTGAATAACAGACTCACCCTCTTCTCTGTGGTTAACTGGTATTGATGTGTCTCTTACATATATCTTATTTTCACTATGTTGCTAAGTGTAAAATAGTGACACAAAACCGAATATCTACATCAGCACATTCTCCACTGTCTCCTTAAGAATCATTTCTAATATTTTATATACCATACACTCTCTTTTCTCAATTAAAAGATTGTTACTAAGCAAAGAAAACTAAATGTAGTCTTAAAAAGTCATAAAATGAGAATTAACATTCTTTATAAATTTATTTTAAGAGAAATTGAAAGTCTCATGAATTAGCCAAATTAATATTCATTTTATCACGTATCCTAGGTTTTGGTGCCATTCCCTCGGAATCAGTTTGCTAATGGAAAAAGAGATTCATGATAATGTAACTTGATTTATATTCATTTGAAATGTGTAATTTTTGAAAGTTACAATTGGAAATAAATAATGAATAAATCTACATGTTAGCAATATTTTATATTATTTAACCAAGTTAATCCATTGATACATTTCTTAAGAACATTCTCAGAAAGAAAGATTAATGGATACCTAGGTATGTTTAATAATATCCATGTGAGAAGTCATGAAAGTATTTTTAAGGGTGCTTTGATAGAAAAAAATATATAGAATTTGATGTTATCTTCTCCATATTTGTATGGATTGAGGCCCTGGCTGGCAGTGGCTCAGATGGAAGTTTAAGGAGAGAAAAGTGTCAAAAATTCCAGAAGTCTAATGAATGTCTCTTCCTGATGGCCTCATTCCATGTTATCTTCTTTTTCTAAAGTGACACTTCTATTTTCCTAGCAGATTTATAAAACAAGTACCTTTTTTATGTTTTTTGTACCTTATTGCAATTGTTTGTATTTTATATTATTTTCTCCTGAAATATTCAGTTTTTAAGTCATTAAAATTGTTGTGTATGCTTAATTTAAATACAATTTTTAATTAATTCCCTTATTTTAAAAACCTTGACACACTTTGCTTGGTCTATCCAGTTTGAAAAATATTACTTAAACTAATTAGTTAATAAAGCTGGAATCTTTTTCACTTCTCACACACACAAAAAAAATAGATTTATTTCCCATGTACATCAAATAATGGAAATTGAACAAATGTTCACAGCTGCCAACCCATCAACTTTCTGCAGATGCCATTCAAAACATACATTTTTAAGAGGCACACATATGGGCTTTATATCATGCTTATGTAAGCATTTGTGAATTAAACGCCAAAAAAAAAAAAAAAAAAAAAAAAGGTTCTGTTCCAAATATAGTTACATCTTTCACCTTAAAGAAATCCATAAAAGTTAATACATCAGCTTTTGGTAGAGTTAATGTACGCCACTTAACTGCAGTATGTTTTGTAGTTACTAGAAAATATTTTACTTTTTATTGTTGGTGGTGTTTGTATTTTATTGAGGTATAACTTGCATACAATGCAAGCCATTCATTTTGTATTTTGAAAAAATGCACTGCAATCAAGATATAATAAAGTTCCATCATTCTTCCAATTTCACTTATGTCCCTTTTGTCATTGTCCTCTTTCTCCATACTCAGTCTCTGGCATACAAAACCCCTGACCGATTTGTTTTCTGTCACTACGGTTTTGTTATTTTCAGAATATCCTATAAGTAGAATCAGACACTATGTAATTTTTTGAGTCTGATTCTTTTTACTTAGCAGAATGCATTTGAGATTAATCAATGTTTTTGTGTGTCAGAAGTGTATCTCTTTGAATAGCTGAGTAGTATTACACTGATGGATGTACCATAGTTTGTTAATCCACTCATCAGCTAAAGGTCATGTAGCTTGTTTCCAATTGTTGGCAGTTACATAAAACTGCTGTAAACATTTTGTTTTTTGTTTCTTTTTTTTATTGTATTCTTACATCTCCATTTAGAACGAGAATGAATTCATAGTAATTGGAATGGTATAAAAATTCACTCCTATCAACACATCACGATATAGTCTTTTTGAAAACATTTTCCTGACAAAACAATGTATTACCTATGATCAAGGTATAGGTACTTTGTTGTCTGATATTTTTGTCATCTAGGAATTCTTTACAACTGTGGCTTAAGCCTAGTGCATCCATCTGTGATTTAGTTGTCCTCAGATTACATATGTGATCAGAGGTGCATAAAACAAAAGAAGGATAGTGTATTCTTTTTCTAAGAACAGCTGACCAAGACTAAAATAAGTCAGCAATATGTGAGGCAATGGAAGAGACATTGACCTATATGTGTGTAACACAAATATGGCACTGGGTCTGTGTCTTCTAAACTATATGGTACTCCATATCATCTAGCATAGTGCTTTGTGCATAAGGTTTCAATACATGGTTTTCTAAAAATACTATGTCAATATGCACATATGTATATATACAGCAAGACCCCAAGGAAGAGACATCAATGTACCTAGTAGACTTCACTCTACTTCATTTCTCCCATTAATAAGTCACATCTTTTGACTAAATATTAAAATAAATATTATTTTCTGTCTTCTTTCCATTTTAATTCTCTATGCTCTATTTCTTCAGACACCTAATATATCCAGGAACAAGTGATTTATTTTATTATTTAAGGTTAAAAACCTTTAAAATGCTTTCCTGATAAGTTGACTAATACTGGAGAAATTCTTTCACCGTAAAAGAAAAATAAAATTAAAAGAATGATGAGAAAGAAATTTAGAAATGAAAGAAAGGTACAAAAAACTAAGATGCTTTGTGATAGGATATATAATAAGCCCTTCTTTTGAATTTAAAGTTGGTATTTAATTATCATTAGTTGAAAATTATTTTTCTCCCACAAAATTAATATTGAACAAATATTTAAATAAGGGGCACAAGTGATGAGCTTATGTAGTCTACCACGTGCCTCAATTTGACTTTGTTTTAGACAAATTGATCATTAAGAGAAATACTTACAGGTAAACTAGCTATAGGTGAATTATTTAGTCATGAGTTCCAAAGAGCTGAGATTAATATTGGGAGTATTTATTACACAGAATAGTTATTAGGCTGAAATCACCTCAAGGAATTTATTATATAGAAATAAATAAATATAAAGATATCAATTTGTAAATATTTGCACAGAAGAATATTTATTGAAACTTTTTCTTTTTTCAATTTTTAATTTATTATTACTATTTTTTTAAATTAAAGTTTATTGGGATGACAATTGTTAGTAAAGTTATATAGATTTCAGGTGTACAATTCTGTAATACATCATCTATATCTCATATTACGTGTTCACCACCCAGAGTCAGTTCTCCTTCCATCACCATATATTTGATATTGAAAACTTTTCAATGGCAAAAAACTATAAAAATGTTGAATGTTATTAGGAAGAACGGGTAAATAAATTTGAATACATCCATACAATGCAGTTATTCAAAAATATGAATTTTATTTATATTTATTGACTGAGAGGAATGTATATGATGTATTTTTAAAGGAAAAAAACCAGACTGCATATTAATGTATACAATATTACTCCATTTTTGTAAAACAATACACAAAATCTGTCAGAGAGAAAGAATGTGTGTGTGTGTGTGTGTCAGAGAGAGAGAGAGAGAGAGAGAGAGAGAGAGAGAGAATGTATGTATGCACTGGTTTGTATGACCATGTGGAAATGCAAATTATGTCTGTTAGATGGGTGGAAGGGTATATAACCTTGGGTAGTGGTATATCTTCCTTTATCTTTGTATAACTTTTGCATGGTTCATTCAGTTGCTATAATTAGCATGTTATAATTAGCATTGTTGTAATTTACAGTCATTTAATAAAATTAAAATTAAAATTTGCTGTCTCAGGAAATATCAGCTTACTTACCACTTCATCTCTAGCTCTTCTCTCTGCAACAATTCATGGCTAATCAAGCAAAAGTTTTTAATAACTATCTGCTTTTGATAATTTAAGGACTCCCCTACCTAGAGGCATGGTACAAACTAGACGTCTTCTAGAACTAGAATTCTTTTTGACTCTGCACATATACTTATATTCATATGACTACATATTCATCCATATTAAATTTTATGAAACTGTATGGCACATTTTAGCCTGAAATAGTTTTCTCCCATATAACTCAGTCTCTGTAGACTTAGAGTGTGTTTTCAATGGAGTCAAGTGAATGACACACTTTCAAGAAATTTTGATCTAGAAAATCTCCATGGATACACATATGCACAAATTGAGAATCCTTTGTTCCTCATATGTACATGAAGCTAGTTGCAATTTTAAAGCAATATTGTTTGTTAATCTGGAACACCACATTTATAACTAACTATTCAGTGGCTCCTCGATCTTATCCCTCTGCTCTCACAGTTCATTATATGTCATATACCCTTTCCACCTCAGAACTTCAGAAGCATTCTAAGCAGCCTCCTTACACTTAAAAAAAATAATAATAATGTTAAAATTAACTAATAAGTAATGCATGCCTTCTCTTTCCTTTTCAGAAAGGCTGCGAACAGAAGGCACTAAAGATAAATTTCCACAGCAGTTTTAATTAACTTATATATGGAATGAAATTGAAGTACTGTGCAAAGAAAACTAGAGCCATATTATTTTTTTCCTCTTCACACCAAATGACGACAGCTACACAATAACAACAAAAATCTAATATACATTCAACTATTTCCCCTTCTGAAAATGAGTGTCGGGAGACTCAAGGATCAGACCTCTATGTTTCCTAAATATCCCTGCTATGGTATCTTCTATACAACCATATTCAATACTTCAATAAATACAGATTAAAAATATCTCCAGCACATGTTTTTGGTAAATAACCCGAGTACAATAAACAAACAATTGCTAGTTGAGCCTGGGATGACAAAGACAGAATTAACACATCCCCTCTTATTCCTCCCTCTGATTTCCAGGAAGTTTACAAATACAACCATTCTCTGCATGTGATACTCCTGTATGCAGATGTAAGCATTCCATTTATTATGGAGGAATGTGTGATGTAGTTGGGCTATCCAGGGAGGTTTGAAAATGGAACTTGGTGTATGAGGAACCAATTTAGAATGACCTGCTAAATGCCTCTGTGACCATGTGCCTTGGCAACTTATGGACTGGCTTGATGGGAGAGTCTAATCACATGGTAGAAATACTGGGGATTGGTTGAGACTATGGACTCTGCAGTCAAACTGCTTGGCACCTGTCTCCGCCCCTCTCCTTACTAGCTAGAGATGTTGGTGAGTTAATTTCTCAAACCCAGCCTCAACATTCTTGATTGCATTGTTTGCTTTAGAACTATGAAGATTATATAAAGGGTTGCTTGCAAAATACCCAGCAAGGGGCCTGGCACAGAGTCTGTGATCTGTGTATGTTAACCATTAACGATATTAAGTATGTTCAGGGCCAAGTCTTGCATCCACTGAACTAGAAAAATCGTTTTGTTCTATTTCTGGATGTTTCCATTTTCTAGGTCTGGCAGTAAATTTAAGAAAAGCAATTTAAGATGAAGATAAGTTAAACAGAAATTTAGCTAATTCACAGACCAATTAGACCAAGGGAAATTGTGACCCTGAAGTAAACATAGTGGAAAATGCTCTTCAGAACTGCGATGGTTCTTGGGAAATTGTCAAAAGTGATAGCATCAAAGGAATATAATCCAGAGAAGACTATTCTTGCAGCTTCTGGCAGACAGAAAAAAAAAAAAAGCAATTCCAGGTGATTTTAACCAATCTTAAAATTCTTTCTTGAGACTACCACTATGAAGAGTGAGGAAATGGTTATGAAATACTTTTTTATGTCTCGCTGTGATTGCTGGTTGCTATGAACCAGAGAAAGAGGCAGGAGAGATACAAAGGTAATAGGAAAGGATGGAAGGGGGGTAGGGAAAACTTTATTGACTTTATATTATTGTAAGCTTATAACAGCAGGCTCACTCTTTTTAAATGCAGAAGTTTAGAGAAAAAGAGAAGGAAAAGAACCAGTATATACGTGTTAATCAATTAATATTTTCTAAGCACTCAGCTAGGTGCCTCATGTATGTTATTTCATTTAATCCATTCATTAATTCCACAAGGATGTTCGGTCACGATACAGTAGGTTACCCTGTGGTAAGCACTCTCAGTGGCTTAAAACAGCAATATTTTAGATCCAGGTAATTCTCAAAGGCATCTACTCTCCATGTGGTGGCTCAGACTTGCCACTCCATATCACATCAACATATGCTTCCAAGACTGTCCCAGAAAAATAAAATACTTCTGTAGAATTTCATAATGCCCATTAGTGCTTCTTCCCAGAAATGACATGTTGCTTCCACTCACATTTCATTGGCCAAACCAAGTCACAACACAATGAGTGAGTAAACTTAACGGGCAAGAGAAGGCAATTTCCTCATGTGCCCCAAAGCATGAGAGACAGAAATTCTGGTGAGCTGCATCGATGCTTATCTTAAAAGGGAACTTCCTAATTTGAAGATGAGGAATCTGAGCTTCAAAGACATTAACAACTAAGGCAAAATTGCCCTGTTCCCATGTGGTGGTTTGGAACGCAACACTCCTAAATCTATATTCTTTCCATTGCATCATCTGGTTCCATATATATTCACTTTCACATTTATATGAATGGGACACACAGAAGAAACATATTTTCCACTTAAATCAATGTAGAAGTGAGCATTATAAGTCATCCCATAGTCAGATAAACACAGATCAGTGGGTCCATTATTGTAAAAGAAAAACTACTAATACTGTAATTATATACATTGGGAGGAGTTATTCTTATCTGGTGATACTGAGATATGTAAAATATTTTCAATGTTGCAGTGTTGGTGTAGTTTTCATATGTTTTGTTTTTTGTTTTCTAAGGAATTTTAGCACTCGTGCCCTGAAGAAACCTCTGTTGAGCTCTTAGAGCATAGTAAAATCCATGACATGTGATTCAAAGAAAGTTCACTAATTAGGCGAAGAACATTTTCCAGATTCAAGAGCGCCTTCTTCACATTTGAGCATGGTCTACGGATCAGTGAAGATAGTAGTTCAAAGCGACTAGTCAGTTTGGTAGAATATGTACCTTGGTTACCCATTACATTTGCCTTTGTAAATAAAGTACAGTGAGTTTCCCTTTGATCTTGGGAAGATAGTTCAGCATGCTATACATAGCACAGAGATGAAAGTAGACGAGGCTGCTTAAAAGGAAATATGCCACTGAGTGATATAAAGCTTTCCAACTCTTTTGTGCAGAAGCAGAAGTAATCTGGTAAGTAATGTCCTTGCTTTGCAGTATTTTCATAGGGGACTTGGCATTAATTTCGGGTTATTTTTGATGAATATGAATAAACAATGGGCACTGCAGGGAAAATGTTATAAAACATTAGGCATAAATATGATCAGTGATTGATGATAGGCTGAATATGTTTGTTTCCGTTCCTTGAAAATTACATCTCGCTTTCACATTATTTCATCAAGAACCAACCCCCTGTCACTCTCCTCTCTGGCCCAGACATTAAGTTTTTAAAATTTATTAGAAATGCCTCTATCCTTGCATTTTATCTTCTCCTACCTCGTTGACATGACTTGTGTTATTATTGGCAGAGGATGATGCATTCAAAACAGAAAATAGGAAAAATTAGATTGCTGTGTTTTCCATTTTAATGACACACTGCTAGCATCTGGTAGATTCCTCCTGTTGCACTTTCCTCCTCAAATATACAGTTTTATCCCAGTTTTTTTTTAAAAATTCAGGCCAATGTCGTTGCTCATATTTAATTTATATTCTGAGAGCTGGCATTTTAATAGAGGTTTTGAACCCCAAAGAATAAATCCTGTTTGGAGGAATTTTTGACACAGGTAATAGATGGGGTGTAAGAAGTGGCCTGATTAGTGTGTATCAACGGGCCTCCACTGGAATTCTTGTCACCTGTTTGGAAAGCTGACGGTGGTTAAGGGATAGTCATAACGTGTACCATAATTTCTACTCCTGCTTTGTGGCAGTTTGATTTCATTGTTTTTTATAAAGTTTGTTGTAAAAAACCTAATTTTTAAAAATTCCTAACTTACCCATGGTGTTTAGGCTTTCAGTATTTACATGACTGCATTTTTCTTTGACAATTAAAAAAAGCACCTATTTTTCAACAAGGTCATTACCTTAACCCTTCTTTCCTCCATTTGCTCCCACAGAGGAGAACTGTCTTATCTAGTATATGTGCTGCCGAATCGAGCACGAGAACTGTCTTATCTAATAAGTGAAATTTGGAAGAGAAAGACGTCACTCGTTGCCTTCTCTCTCTCCTCTCCTCAACTTTCCTTTCCCCTCCCCTCTTCTCTCTCTCTCTCTCTCTCTCTCTCTCTCCTTTTTGGAAACCAGCCTTCCCATAGGGTGCATGCATTTTGGTCTGCCTGCCTGTGGGGATAACTGGGATTGAGCAGTTGCAACAGTTACAATGTCAGTTGGTCTAATTCAGTGGAAAAATAATATCAAGCACAGTTGGTTGCAATGTGTGTCTCTCATCTAGCCTTTGTCAGTAAGAAAGCTGATATCGTGAGCTCCATATTTGCCTTATAGTTAATACCCAACTTTTGGATAGAAGGGATGTTACCTATTGGGCTCTTCTAAACCCTGCAGGTATATCAGGTTGTCTCATGCTGATGGCATTAACTATCCAAATCATATATTTAATTCCTCTTGTTCTGATGCCATACTCGCCAAGTAGCCTTCAGATGATAACTAGCCTCTTTACAATGCTTGTGTATTGAAAACAAGGTGTGCACCAGAAGAATATTGATACCTGGCCTCCGTACCTGTTGTATTTATCCTTCTAAATTAATACATTGGCATTTTATTTTCAACTTTACTTTTGTAAGCCTGGTTGTCAACATTCATCTGCCCTTAAGAGGTGAGTCTGTCAATAGAATGACCTTGGAAGTTGTGGGCAAAAGTAGCCAAAGCTCCACGGCATTTCAGAATTCAATCCAATATTTTAAAACTACAAAGAGGTTTGATTAACGTGGGAAAATGCAGTATTGCCTTACATTCAAATGTCTTTACACCTACACGTGAATACATTTACTTGTCTTAGCACTAAGGAAAGCATAACCAAGGAAAGCAAAATCCAATTAAAAGGTATGGCCACCTGGGTGGGAGTTATAGAATCTAAGCTAACTTGAAAATTAGATGATGATGTGATTCTAATGGATATGAGCCCCAGGAGGTTTTCTTCTTTCACTTTTGAAGTCCATATTATTGTCTGCTATAATCTACAGGGTGCAGTAGCTTCTATCCCTGTCACAGACAGGATCCAGTCTTTTCTCAGACTAGCCTCAGGTCACGGAGAAGCTGAGAAAGCAGCTCCAAAAATTACTTGGAGATATAACCCTTACAATTTTGTGAGATGGTATGTTTCCTTTATGGAAAATAATTTCTAATATCTAGGAAGATTAGAATTAATTGGTAGAAATGTTTAGGAGAACCAAAATGTAATAATATTTTGACATTAATTAATGAGTGCTTTCTCACTATATTAGGTATCTGTAATGTGTAAGAGACATTAACCTGTTAGAATAACAGGTCAACCTTGTAAGACCATTTTAACATGTCTAATTGGGAACTGATTTAGAATTGTGTGTCTAGGTTGAATATAATTAATTTTATATATAATATCTAAAGATTTAAAAAAACTCAAAACCACTTTTAAAGTTCCACTTATTAATTTTTATAAGTATTGCTTAAATACTTGAGAAGTTTGTTACATAATTCATGTTTGCATACAAAATAATTGAATGTGTTAATGCAATTTAAAATGTTTAAAGGAGTTTAATTAACAAGGTTTATAACTGGCTCCAGACAGTAATTAAAGGTCACCTTTAAAGTGACAGAAAATTTGCTAGCTTTATACATGGGATAATAAGGTTTACATAAAGAACTGAAAACTACAAAGAAGAACTAATTCCTTTTTACTTTTAACTGTAATAAAGTGAATATTTAAAAAAAAACACAATCTATTAACAAATTTTTCCTCGTAAAAACCAGTCTGGAGGAACCCAAACGCTCCTTTAATAGGAATCACTTTTAGTCTCAGGCACAGATCAAGCTTCTAATATCAATAAGTTGAAGCCAGTGTTTAGCTTAGTCAGCAGTAGATTCACAGGAGCCAGCCTGGGATTGCCCTCTGGGACAGAGGCAACTGGCCTTTCACATACTGCATTCTGACCACGTTATGAGCAATTCCGTTCCTTTTTTTGGAACATCTACAACTTTATTAGTGGTTTATTAAAATAACTTATTTCCCTAAAGTACTGAATATTGAACATATAACATAGCATTGAGATTAAAATACACACTTTAAGTAATCATAGGCTTTTACTGTTCTCAAGCAAGTCAGCTCTGTTAATAATGAAGATAGGCTTGTAACTTGAATAACAGAATTTACCTGAATTCTTAATGCTTTCATGAGTTTGTGCTTCAAAAGAGCTTTTACCCTTTGTCTCGGCCTTAATGTGACGCATAAATGGATCACTATTTGTCAATGGCAAGAGGGTTTGGGAACCAGACAGATCTTGCTTTGAATTATAATTCAGGCTTACACTAGTCTGAGTCCTTGAGCAAAATCTTCAGCCTCTTAGTTTTCCTGTTTGTAAATTGGGGATCATAATACCTACCTTATAGGATTGCTATAAAGCTTAGAGATATTATGTAGAAAGAGTTGACATACAACTGCCCCTCAACAAATCAGATGTGATTCTTAAGGGTGATGTGGAAACAAGGGTGTACACTTGTTGGAGGTGAGAAAGGGTTAATTTCTGCAGTGGGTTGAGTGTGTGTGTGTGTGTGTGTCTGTGTGTCTGTGTGTGTGTGTGTGTGTGTGAAGGAGCAGCTGCCCTGACAATATGCTGCTGCAGTGCTTCATGGCCGGCTGCCAAATGGAGGCTCCAAAGACTCTAGTGCAATGTTAGGCGATGGTCTGCATCATGTAAATGATACCCTGCAAGAACTTCAGACTTCATGAGCTTGGAGCTCTGGCCTCATACAGGCTCCCAGAGATCACAGATCCTACACTCTGCTGGAGTGAGAGAAATCCCTAAGCCCAACAATTTGGGCTGCCTACTTAATTCCTGAAGGTCTCCTTCATTCACCACCTACGTTCTCGTGGTTCAGCTTTGCTCATATAGCTACTGGATGCTTGTTGTTGTTGTTTTCCCACCATGATTACTTGAGGTAAAATATTAGAATTTGAAACTTTGTGGAAACTGTAAAAAAGGTTGCATTTTACACACTGTTGTGGTTGACAAGATTCTGAAATTGGTATTTTATATCAGGCTCCAACTGTAAACGATATTAAAAGAATCACATAGTATGATGGAGAGAAAGAGCAAGACAGAGGTCAAAGATGCTGACAATATTTGGATGCAAAAAGAGAGGATGTTTTAGAGAGCTATATAAAAGGGAAGAGATCTCCTCCATTGATAGTCTTACTGAATTTCACTATTTTTCAATGAAGTCTTTGTACACGTGAAGACACCTTTTAAACGGAATAGCAGAGATGGGATCTAATGAATAATAGAAAAGAACATTGACATCAAATACTTTACTATTATCCCAAATACATTATCTTAGTATCATCTGTTTGGTAAGCAAAAAGTCAAAATAGTTCAGTTGACAAAATGTTCCGTTGAACTCTTCCCAATCTGGCCAACAGGAAATGGAATCTTTCAGGCATTCAAATATATGTTGATTGACTAACTTTAAATTGCCTTCAAGAGTTAGTTACACTTCTTATCATGATTTTGATTGGGTGAAACATGACTTTGTATTATATTCTTTTAGAGAAGTTACTTTTTCAATCTGAAAAATGTGTTTATGGAATGTCCATAGAGCGTTTTTAGACTCAGAAGAGATGAACAATAGAGACTGCTTTTAAGGGGGTTACAGTCTGGTGGAGAATATAAACTAACAAATAATTACGATGCACAATTTACATGTTAAAGAGGTTACATAAGGGGTGTGGGAGCATCAATGAGGGGAACTTAATTCAGCCTGGGCCTGTCAAAGAGTTCTGTTTTAGGCCTACAGTGTTGAAAATGCCAGTGAGTCGTCACTAGAAGCTGAATGTACAGTATTATAATTTTGGAGCAAGTAAAGGCTATAGATGGAACTCTAGGAGCTTTTCACAATTATGAAAAATATCAAATGCCTCTAAGGAGCATTTGTCACTCATGTGTAAATGCTGTGCTATTCCTTATCATTAATTTCAAGTATAAATGAAAATGAAGTTTAAATATATATATTGTATAGGATGGCTTAGGATGTAACCAAAAATTCTTTTGATGATAGATTTGGTCAGGAAAATATAGAAAGAAAGCAAAGTCTCAGAAGAACATAATTTCTGATCTCAGTTGCAAAGACCCTTTTGATTAATCCCTATAACAGAATCTATAAAATTAATAAAAATCAATTAAATTATAACAATTATGAAAGTAATGAAAATTTGGTCATAAAATTAATATAAAAGGGTCCGAGTGAGACTGACATTTTCTTGACTAGGTTGGTAGCAATGGAGACAGAAAATAAGATGGATTTGATGTATCTTTTATAGCAGAATTGTTAGAAATTTCCATTAGAGTGAATACACTGTAGACATAAAAGAAAAGGGTGAATCAAGGATAAAATCTAGGTTTCTAGTTGAAAAACGAATGAATGGTGATTCCACTTACTAATTTAGAAGTGGGGTGTTGTTCCATCACGGAGCGTTCCATTTTGCAAACATGGAGCTTGAGAGAGATATGGTGTAGGTTTGATACTAGAATCTGGAGTTTCCGATGGAGGGAGTCTGGGCTAGAGCTGTACTTATAGGAGATAGTATAAATATAAATTAAAGCCTGATTGAGAACAAATTGAGATTATTGGAGGGAAAGAAAGGAAGAAAAATAAGTAGAAGGGACAGAATGGCTCAGGAAATGCAGCTGCTCCCCATTCCATCATCTCCCAGTGCCCTGCAGGGAGAAAGAACTCTTGAAATTAATCCCACTGTCTCATTCCTGGGTTAACTTGCTGAAGGAAGGAAGGGACAGTAGAAACGTATATGAAAGCATTCAATAGAAGCAGCTGCTGACTCTTCTGGGTAGTAATTTGATGACTGTTTAGCTTCAGTGGAATAATTTTGTTGAGTAGATGAAATAGTTTAAAATATTCTTATGCTGACTGTATATACCTTTACATCTTACCATTTTTTAAAAAAAAATTGCATGGGTAGATTTACGAAAGGGCATTTACAGGTAGAATTGACATGTTTTTTAGGCTATAAAAGACTTGGGTATGCCTTATTTCAGTTTGAATTAGTCCAATGAGCAAACATTACTGGTAAAATTCTAAAGCACTATACACCTGTTAATGATGAATGATCATTTCTATTTGTACTTTCCACATTGTTCTTAAATAATATAAAATTATATTGACAATTTATATGTATTATGTCTGTGGTAGAGAGTGATTTTTTTGGTTAGTATTTAATGGAAAGCAATAATTTAATAAGCCAATTAGAATTTAAAATGATTATTTTATGAACTAAATTTTTTTTTTCACTCTCCTTATTTAGTCTGTAAGCTTGGATACCTTTTCCCCCCTCTTTGTTTTTTTTTAAAGGAATGAAAGAGATGAAAATCTAAAGCATCCCTGTTATGGTCTGCACTGAAGTTACTAAGTTAAAAAACAAGTTCAGCAAGTTTTAAAGAAAAGACCTGTTAGTTAAGTAGAGGGCAAATATTTTCATTAGTGCTAAGTGGAAAAGGGAAAGTTTCATGTGACACATCAATGTTCTATCACTTCTCACCCGAAGCCCTTTTAACTCAGAAGAGGGAGAAAACAAAATAATGAATTTGAAATGAGGAGAGTTTACATCAGCAAAATATATTTTTTTCTCACAACGTGCAGAAAGAAGAGATGGTGTTATTTTATTCAGCATCTCTGCACTTTTTCATCTAAAATAGCATGTCATACAATTATTTTGGATATGTTTTTGACTAGGATGGAACAATTGAGGAAACCAACTAAAAAGAAGAGGTTGGATGCAGTAAGGAAGATTGGAAAAGGAGGTACATTCTTGTAGCCCACCCCATTTTGTTCAAGTGGTGATCAAACAGCTTTTCACATCCTGAAATCATCTCACACCTAGCTGGTGCCCCAAACGCTTTATTTACCTCCTGGAAGAGATGTGATTTTCTAGACGGGCTGAAACTGAAAGAAAGCCTCTGGAGCAGAATGGAATTTCTCTCAACAGTGGTGCTAGTTCTGGAAATTCACCTTGTAAAGGGGAGAGTAAAGGTGTGCTGTTTGAGACCTGTGAATATAATTAGTAGTGAACGGAGTTGATTTCTGTTGCTTGTGGTACCTTCAATCCAGCTCCAAAGGAAGTGTGCCCCAGGAAACTAATTAAGAAAAACTTGTACAGGAAAACACTGGGATCCCAAACCACTCTGATCATGAACCTTTTAAAATAACTGTTGTTATACTGGCTGGAGAAGGACCAGCCCACCTGTCCACATACACATCCTTCCTACTCAGCCACGGTAGGAGGGGAAAGACCGCAGGAAGAAAGGAGGCAATGCAGTCATACCACGATTTGCCTACATCACCGGGAGCAACAGGAGGCGTGAAGTGGGTGTTAGCAGGGGCAACGGAAGTTCAGTCACTATGGTGGCACCTGTGTCTATAGAAAACAGTTCAAATGATACCCAGAGACTGGGCGAGATAGGCTGGACCTCATTGAAGGAAAGAAGGGTATAAAAGCTTGCAGTTTACAAAACACACAAACAAAAACAAACAAACAAACAAAAAACAAAGAGAAAACCATGGTTGTTATTATTATCATCCTTTTTCCCTGCAAACATATTCTCTCATGTTGGCAAAAACTGGCAGGACATATTCCATTCAGAGATTATATTTACAATATTTAATCCATTATGGTCCAGTAACCAATAAGAGTGGAAGTTCCAAAGCCTTGAAAGAGATCCTGGAGGCATCTGCTGCCCCAACTGCAAGGCTTTATTTTATAGACTGTGCAAAGATTTGGGAAGCGTGGATAGGGTGGCTGGGGAATCAAGGGCTCAGAGCAGCAGCTATTTACCAAGTAGTGTAGAAGCATTTACTATTTTAATGACCAGTATGGCTATATCACTGCTTGCCAGATAAATATAAACTCTGATGAAATTAAGGAACGGTTCCCAAATGCTCCTTCCCTCCTATAAACTTGACTCAGTGGTGAGCAGCATACATTTTGTTTTAGTTCAATGAATCTGAGCATGATTCGTTGATCATTCATCAAGTATTTATTTTACTAAACATTAATTTTGACGCTAAAAAGATTTTAGAACTACTTATTTTGAATCTTTCTTTATACTTCACATATGAAATCAAAATTGAGTTATCAAATGGCTTTTATAGATCCAAATCAAGATTTCATTCATGAATCAAGGTTTCATTGAAACATCGTAATGTATACATGCATTTGAAGTATCTCAGGATCATTATAACATAAAGATTTGAGAAGAACTCATTTAGCACCACCTTTCCATGCATGGTTTTTAAAAGGTATCAGAAGAGCAAAAAAATTGTACTGATCATAAATTATAGAAAATTAATAGTAAAGATTGGTATTTTTTTCTTCCACTGATACAAACAGGGGAAGAACTGTCTTGGATACACCTCAGTTCTACCAGATGTCTAAATGTCCCAACCATCCAAAAGAGAGCATGCACATCAATTTGCTTTCCAGCACTGAGGTGGAGTTTGTTCTCACCCCCCTAAGAGCCTTCTGTGGATTAAAGGACACATTTTCCAGGGGGCAGCAATAACTTGTTATCCTCAAAAACAAGACTGATTCTATCTAATTGAGTGGTTCAGAGTTTTCTTGGTTATGGAAAGAATGGGGAAAAAAATTATTAGGGAGCTTGGAGCATTTTCTGTTTTGGAGAATTATAGGCAGAATTTAGTGCTCTCTTTATGTACTTTTTTTCTCAGAGAAAGGATGATTTTTAAAAATCTGTTGCCAGGTACATAGATAGATAATCAAATAGGTAGGTGGATAGATGGTAGATAGATAGCAGATAGACGATAGATAGATAGATAGATAGATACATACATACATACATACATACATACATACATACATACAGATACATAGATACACAGTTGATAGATAACTTTTTAAAAATCAGGATTGGATCACCAATGAGCAATATGAGTACAATCTTTTTGTTCTTGCTTCTCTCTATAGTTTTTAGCCATCTCATTAATTCTTGCTTCTCTGATTTTTCCCTCCGTCTTTATTTCAGTCTCCTCCCTTCATTCCTCTCCCTTCCTCCCTAGTCTCCTCCCTTCCTATCTCGTCTCTTTCTTCCTCTCTCCTTCCCTCTTTCTGTTCCTCCCTCCCCCCATCTCTTTGTCCCTTCCCCTTTCCTGCTTCGGTCCTTCCCTCATTCCCTTTCTGCTCTAACTCCAGTCACACAATGCTTCCTTAATCCTTTTCTTCCTCTTTTAATGCTTCAGCACATCTAATCAAGCAAAATACTGGAAATTTGTCTGGGGGAGTTTTGTGGGACTAGGAGACAGGGTACATAAGAAAGATTTTATGATATGGGTATTGTAAAAGGTCTAAAGTGGTAAAAAGCTGTTCTGTAGTTAAGCTCATTAGAACAAAATATGTAAAACAGTTACAGATTAAACTAAATGTTCCTTAGTGCTGCTAACTAATTAAACTAAGTGAATACTTATGATTTGTTTTATCATTTGTACATTAAGAACATTTCTTAAATGGAGAATAATTACAGAAAAAGCCTAATTAGATGCTAACAGACCATACTCTTCTGTTCTGATGCATTAATGATTTCTTTTGTGTTATAATTATTGTATTCATCAGGGTGGGTTAAGTGTTTCTTTTTTAGTATTCATGTAAAGGATTTATACTGCAAAGTAGGACTTAAGAATAAGTCAGTTATTTTAAATGAGTTTGATATTTCTACTCTGACTCATTGCAGCTTTATTATCTGCATTTCAAAAATGTCTAAAACATCAGGCATTACTGTTAGTTTTAGCAGAAAATATGTCTTTTGAAAATCACACCTTTCCCTAATTCTTTCTATTAAACTGAGAATCTCAAATGAACTTATAGTGAGCTATTATTGATTCCTGATATACTAATTCTTTTGTGAAGACTGTCAAGTCATAAAATAATATAATATTGTCATTTTTATGCTGTAAATGCAAGAATAATAGGCTAAGTACATCATGATTTATGATCTCGAATCTGAATCAACAGAGGAAATTAGTAACTACCAGAGGAGGTCCAAGATGGAGGATTAGGTAAACTCTGTGCTGACTGTATCCCCGGATCACACTGAAAATACAAATAAGTTATAGAGCAGTCAACCTCAGAAATCACCTGAAGATGAGCTGAACAAAACCCTTATAACTGATACTAAGAAGAGGCCACATTGCGACTGGTAGGAGGGGTAAAGATGCAACATGGGCTGACCCGAAATGCATAGCGAGTGACTGAACGCTGGGAGGGACACCTCAGGGGAGGGGGTGCCCCAAGAAGAAGGAGGAGTCCCAGCCACACATCAGGCTCTCGAGGCCAGCGGTCCTGTGCCTGGAAGAGGAGTTCCCACAACATCTGGCTGTGAAAATCAGCAAGGACTCTGTCTACCCATCCTGGTGAGACCAAAGGCAGCTAGAAACCCTGACACCTCATAAAGGGCCCCCACACAGACTCATTCACTTGCAAACACTTACCTGGTCCCCTGTGGCGGAGAAGCAACTTGAGAGGTGCCAGAGACATATGGGGAAAGACTGAATTGTGTAGCTTCAGGGCAAGGAATAGCGAGAGAGGAGCCATTATCCCTGTGTGGAGCCTGACTCACAGGTAACCTACAGAAAGGCGCCATCTTGCCTATGTTGAACCCTCCTCCAAAGGGCTAACTCTGAGCCTGCATTGGTCTGGTAAAATCCGCATGCACGCTACCTTGGTGATGCCCTGGGTCCCTGCCCTACTCAGCTAGTGCTGCATCACAGGGAGCACTCTCCGAACCTGGGTGGCGGCCCCATCCCACAAGCTGTAGAAGGCTTTTATAGCAGCAAACGACCCAGGGCAGTCCGGAAACTTTCGGTGGTAGACAGTGAGCCATAACCTGTGTCACAGCCTCTGGTGGGTGGCTCTCAGGGCTCTAAGGTAAGCTGCTCCACAGTCTTTCTGGGGCATTTTTGCAAAGTGGTCACAGGCCCGACACCAGTGCAAGAACTAAAACTGCATTACCTTTGTAAAAACCATTGCCCAGACCCCATAGTTCCTTGGAACCCCATCCCACCCATATATTTCTGAATTGCTGAGGACACTCTCAACACAAGGTCAACTAGCCTAGCCCTTGCACCCATAGATCTTTCAATGGCTGAGCATTATGGGCAACTGGCAGGTGGCAACAGTCCTAGGGAAACCTAGGCCTTTTGCGAAGCTGCCTAGTACTGGTGGCAGCCAGCCTTGGATCACAGTAAGGACATCCCCACATGCCTCTAGGACTAGCACAGGCAGCAATCAACCACATATAGCTGTGTAGCTTCTACCATATAGCCCCAGGCTTGTCACAGGCAAGGCTGAAATTGGTCTGCATGGGACCCCCTCTCAAGAGGCACCAGAAATAACACACGCAGAGGCCAGCTTCAGTCCACACCAGAGCATGACCTGGTTAGCCCCACAAGAGGCACACCCAAAGGGTGGTCTCAACAGGCACAAGAGTCCAGTGGGGTGAGTTCTCTTCTGAGGGGTCAGCCCCCACACAGCAGCCCATACACTGTGGGCATAGCCAGTCCTCACAGTCAATTAACCTAGGAGTCATTCCCACCCACTGATGCACCACAAACAATCAAGCCTCAACTACAACAGGAGAACACACACAACACACAAGGGACACTCCTGGAACGCACACAGGAGATCAAGGAGACTGTGCCACTGGACCACACAGGGCTATATAAGGCCACCCAGTAAAGACTGAGAGGCGTAGGACATCTGCCTAATGCTTAGAAGCAAACACAGGGAGGCAGCCAGAATGAAGAAACAAAAAAGCATGTCACAAATAGAAGAACAGGCGAAACCTCCCAAAATGGAACTAAATGAAATGGAGGCAACCAACCTACCAGAGACAGAGTTTAAAACACAGGTTATAAGAATGCTTAAGGAACTTGGTGAGAACTGCAACAAAGAGGTAACAAGCGTAAAGAAGGACATAAAAACCATAAAAAAGAACCATCACAAATGAAGAATACAATAACTAAAATGAAGAATACTCTAGAAGGAAATCAACAGCAGATTAGATGAAGCAGAGGATCGAATAAGCGATTTAGAAGACAAAGTAGCAGAAAACACCTAATAGAAACAAAAAGAAAAAAGAATAAAAAGCAATGAAAATAGCTTAAGGGACCTGTGGAACAACAGCAAGCGTAACAACATTCACATCATAGGGGTACCAGAAGGACAGGAGAGGGAGCAAGGGATCGAGAACCTATTTGAAAAAATAGTGACTGAAAACTAACCTGTTGAAGGAAATTGACATACAAGCCCAGGAAGCATAGAGAGTCCCAAACAAGATGAAACCAAAGAGGCCCACGCCAAGACACACTATAATTAAAATGCCAAAATTTAAAGACAAATAGAGAAAGACAACTAGTAACCACAAGGGAGCTCACATAAGACTGTCAGCTGATTTCTCAACAGAAACTTTGCAGCTAGAAAGTAGTGGCAGGAAATATTCAAAGTGATGAAAAACAAGGGCCTACAACCAAGACTACTCTGTCCAGCGAGGCTATTATTTAAAATGGAAGGAGAGTTAAAGAGCTTCCTAGATGGGAAAAAGCTAAAGGAGTTCCTCACCACCATGCCAGTATTACAACAAATGTTAAAAGGACTTGTTTAAGAAGAAGGGGGGGGGGGGGGAAACAAGACTTAAATATGAGATCTGAAACCATAAAACTCCTAGAAGGAAATATAGGAAGTAAACCCTCAGACATTACCCTTAGTAATATTTTTACTGATATATTTCCTTGGGCAAGAGAAACAAAAGAAAAAAATAAGCAAATGGGATGACATAAAACTAAAAAGGTTTTGGACAGCAAAGGAAACCATCACAAAATGAAAAGACAACCTACTGAATGGGATAAGATATTTGCCAATGATACATCTGATAAGGGGTTAATATCCAAAATTTATAAAAAACTCATATGAGTCAACACCAACAATACAAACAATCTAAATTTTAAAAATGTGCACAGGATCTAAATAGATATTTCTCCAAAGAGGACATACAGCTAGCCAATAGACATATGAAAAGATGCTCAACATCACGAATAATCAGAGAAATGCAAATAAAAGCCACAAGGAGATACCACTTCACACCCGTCAGAATGGCTATCATCAATAAGTCCACAAACAACAAGTGCTGGGGAGGATGTGGAGAAAATGGAACCCTTGTGTACTATTGGTGGGATTGCAAATTGGTGCAACCACTATGGAAAACAGTATCAAGGGTCCTCAAAAAGTTAAAAATAGAGCTACCTTATGACCCAGCAATTCTACTCCTGGATATTTATCCAAAGAAATCCAAAATACTAATTAAAAAAATATATGCACCGCTATGTTTACTGCAGCACTATTCATAATAGCAAGATGTAGAAATAACTGAAATGCCTATCAATAGATGATTGGATAAAGAAACTGGTACATTTATACAATGGAGTATTACTATCCCGTGAAAAAGAATAAATCTTACCATTTACAACAAGAAAAATGGACCTAGAGAATATTATGCTAAGTGACTAAAATGACAAATACCATATGATCTCACTTATATGTGGTATCTACAGAATAGAATAAACAAACAAACAAAACAGAAATAGATTCATGGATACAGAGAACAATTTGATGGTTGCTAAATGGGAGGGTGTTGGAGGATGGGTAAGAAAAGTGAAGGGATTTGGAAGTGCAAATGAGTAGTCATAAAATATCATGGGGATGTGAAATACAGTATGGGGATTATAGTCAATAATGTAAAAATTATGTATGGTGTCAGATGGTTACTAGACTTATCGGGGTGATCACTATATACAAATGTCTAACCACTGTGCTGTACAACTGAAACTAACATAAAACAATATTGAATGTCAAATATAATTAAAATGTATATACATAGTCACGGGATGTAAAATACAGCATAAGAAATATAGTCAATGGTATTGTAATAGCTATGCACAATGTCTGATGTGTAGTAGACTTGCAGGGGGTTATCACTTTGTGAGGAGTGTAAATGTCTAATCATTATGTTGTTTTGTACACTTGAAACTAATAATATAAAAAGAAATTAGTAACTATCAATTAGCATTAATTTATAAAGTCAATTGTATATACTATGAATGTCCAGTGTACAAAAAAATTACGAGACGAAGTACGAATGTGGATGCATATACAATTCTATGTTTTAATCACAGCCATCTTCAGATTTGAAAGACAAAAGAATAAGAAAAAAAGCAATTTTAACCTCTCTAATGCTAAGATAGATCTAGAGCACATATGAGTATTTGATTTATATAATACAAGGACCATATCTAAAGCTCTCATAGAAATGGAATTTTTTTAAATCAAAGGTAATATGTAAATTAATATTGTAACCTAACTTTGAACCTTAACAATTGAGTTGTGATTTGTCATAATAGTATCAAAATGCAAAGCTATTATTATCAATAGAATTGAAGAACATCTCCCATATCAGTACTTATTGTTTAGATTTAAGGAAAGGGTGTTAGGTCATGAATATTTGGCCTATAAAAATATTACTGTGGGTAGTAATTTTTGTCAGAAGAAGAAAGGATAGAATTTTAAACACGTGATCAGATTGCTCAAAGTTAGAATTATGATATTAAAATTAAAGAAGTTAATAGAATGCTAGAGATAAAAATCTCTTTCTTATCTGTCCAGATGGAGAGCCATTAAACAACTTTAGGTTTTCTGGCCCAGGGAAAATCTGGTTTAGAACCTCAGTCCTTTGTTTCCCAGTTCACTGGTCATTCCACTCACTAGATGGGCTTGAGGTCGTTCAAGTAAAAAATTAAAGTTGGAAATATTATGATCAGGTAAAAGGAAAATCCCCTTCAAATATTTTCTCAAGAGTCTTATTTTTGAAAGGTTAGTTCAGTAATACTCCTAGGACCAGAGTTCACTGATCTTAGAACCTTAACTACACTAAACGGAGATGGGGAAAAAAAAACAAACACACACACACACACATACATGCACACATGTGCACACACACAATCTTTATATTAAATCCTTAGGCAAAAACCAACATCACAAAATCCTTACACGAAAGCTCATGGATTTTTCCAGAGTCTCATTAGAGTATGTCCTCTGGCTTTGAGTTCTGTTCTATCATCTTGGTTCTCCTGATTTTCCGCCCAGAGTAGATGAATAAATCTATTCCGTTGCTTTTGACAGAAAATAGAGCAGGGGATAGGGAAGGGGAGAGCTGTGTAGCTTGCTGCAAGCACACTATGGCCTGCAAAAATCACAAACAAACCAGCAAAATCCAGCCTGACAGTGAGAAGACAGAATGTTACAAACTCACTCAGTAGAGAAGCTAAAACCCTGCTTACTTCCACAAGCTGTGGGACCAACCCCGAAAAGAGACTTTAATGTATTTGCTGTTAAAATTCAAGCATGTTTAGACAAAACAAAAACAAAGACACAAAAACCATACAAATCTCTCCAGGTTGATATAGGAAAGGACTGGGGACAGTGTCCTAGATCTAGGGCTTCAGGTACGTGTCTGAAGGGTCAAGGCAGACCCAGGCTTGTTTCTTGCAGATTTTAGTCTCCAAGGAGGTCCAATGCTGTGTGAGTGTGAGTGTGTGTGTGTTGGAGGGTGATCATGGTGTGTGTGTATTTTGGGGGTTGGGGGTGATGATCCACAACATTAAGAAAATTCCAAGTTAAGCAGGTGGTACCTCATGGTGTTTTAAAGATCCAGTCCCAACAGGTCCCAGAAAACTAAGAAAGCAAATGAAGTATAGGGAGCAAGACCTAGCTTATGGAGGGAGAAATCAAGAATAGTATTAGGGCATAGCCAAAAGATGGGGTTTGGGGAAGGATTTCTGATTTTAAATAGGATTTGAAATTGGGATACCCTGTAGGCAAAGCAGAGGCTGGAGCCCATGATTTGTGCTGGACCAATAGTGTGGGGCCAATGGGGACCGGCTTCAACCGGGGGCAGAGGGATTCTCGGAAGCCCTGGCAGCCAATAAGCTTGTCTTTCCTCTTATACCATCTGCACCAACCTCAGGGTTGTTTCAGCACCAGAGTGGGGCTGAGCATGCAGAAGAAGCATATCAGGAATTCAGCAAGTAACTGCTAATTGCCTGCTGATTCTCCTACTTTTCAACAATGCCCCTGGGCATAGGTTCCTCTACCAATGAATCCAATCAAAATGTGGCTTCAGGGGGCTGGCCCGGTGGCTCAGGCAGTTGGAGCTCCAGTTCCTAACTCCGAAGGCTGCCGGTTCAATTCCCACATGGGCCAGTGGGCTCTCAACCACAAGGTTGCCAGATGGTGGGATTGAACACGGAACTTTGAGCTGAGCTGCCGCTGAGCTTCCGGATGGCTCAGTTGATTGGAGCGTGTCCACTCAACCACAAGGTTGCAAGGGATGGTGGGCTGTGCCCCCTGCAACTAGAAACAGCAACTGGACCTGGAGCTGAGCTGCGCCCTCCACAACTAAGACTGAAAGGACAACAACTTGAAGCTGAATGGCACCCTCCACAACTAAGATTGAAAGGACTGAAAGGACGACAACTTGACTTGAAAAAAAAAAAAAGTGCTGGAAGTACACACTGTTCCCCCAATAAAGTCTTGTTCCCCTTCCCCAATGAAATCTTAATTTAAAAAAATGTGGCTTCAGAACCAAATGAATAGTTTCTGAGGTCAGTGTTCATATCCCAGGATGACTTCTCCCAGCTGTCTTAATCCCACATTCTCTTCTGAAAACCAGCCACCTACAGTCTAGGCTGTGTCCTCATTACATCCATGAGTCTCTTCCCAATTGTCTTGCATGGAAATTTCTCTTAGGGAGAGAATTGTGTGAAAGCTGAGACATCTATGGCATAGTTTGAGTCTATAAAACAAATAAGATAGCTATGTTGTCAGCCTGAGAAGTTACCAGAACTTTGGGAATAACGTGTAGGCAGTGCGAGAGAACAGAGAAGGGGTGAGGGGCAGTCACTATGGAAACTTCAGGGAAAGACAACCAGGAAGAAGTAAGTAGTAGAGTAACCAGAGGATTTCTAATATTTGATTTTGAATTATATGTGGTGCTGCTATGGAAATCCCTTCAGATGCCCTGAGACTTTAGTCAAGGCAGCTACAAATGTCGGCTTAATACTTTGAGAGAGAAGGAATCTTTTCCTGAAATCTGTCACCCTTCAGAGAAAAGAATAGCATGCATGAGATGGCAAGATGATCCATAAACAGATTCGGAACTCTAGAAGACGGCTTCTTCTCTTTGCCCATCCCAAGAATCCCCAGAGGGATTACAAGGGGGAAAACAACTTTACACACTGTTTGCAGAAAGAGGCTCAGCCTATTCTATTTAAACCTCAAAGGGCAGTGTGACCCCAGCTAAATTTAGGTCACTCACATATTATATAATACTCATGACCACTTTAGGAGGTAGGTATGCAGATAAGGAAACTGAGGCTTACAGAGGTGAGGACGTGAGGTCATTTCCTCCTGATCACATTACTAGCAAGTGGTGAAACCAGCATTCAAATCCCCGACTGACTTTGGAACCTCTGTTGTTACGCTATTCTTCTGCTCATGTCAAAACCCATTAGTGATTGTCATTGCTTCTGAATAAAGTGCAAACTCCTCAGCCCAGCTTTAAAAATCTTCCTTAATCTGGAAACCACAAATGGTTCTAATTTTAACATTATGACTCTTAAAACCAGTGACTAGAGGAATTTCTCTGGAACTGTGGTTCTTGCTCTGGAATCTTGGTTTTCTTGGGACCTGCCTTCATCTCCCTGGACCACCCTGACCGACTAAGGCCTGGAGAGAGTGGTTAAATCACCTTGATATGGAGGGGGGTCTTTTCCTGCTTCTCATGGGTTTTTTTGCTGCCCAACTCCTGTGCCACTGAGCTCTGTCTGTCTGCCAGGGCACCTGCCTGTTACCATTTGCTGGACCTCTCTGTTGCTGCCATCTGTCTTCCTGCTGAGATTCCCACTTCACACTTGCCAACACATTCCCCTCATACTTGGTTCCGCTCGGCTGGCTGAATTTCAATGCCTTTTGATGGGTCTTCACTCAATTCCAGTCACAGTCTAATTGATTGGTCTAGTTTTTAAGTTCTGGCCATCCCTGTGGATTCTGACCATCTTCTCCCATAACTGAATGAGGCACTTTTGTGAAACTTTGGATGTGTAGCAAACGTGATAAGTTCATGGAACTGTTTGGCAACATTGGCCTGAATAGAGTGAAGGTCGTAGAGGGGAGGGAAGAAGTGAAATGATTTATAACATCCTTAGTATAGTGCAAGCTGCGGATAGTAAAAAGAAAAAAGAAATCAAGAAAGAGAGTAAGCTGAAATAGTGCCATTTGTGACAAAATAGATGGATCTTGAGATTATCATGCTACGCAAAATAAGTCACACAGAAAAAGTGAAGAACCGTATGACTTCACCATATGATATGTGGTGAAACAAGGGAAAAAGACAAAGAAACAAAAACTCATAGACACAGACAATAGTTTAGTGGTTACCAGAGGATAAGGGGGGGGGGGAGGGCTGGTAGATGAGGATAAACAGGGTCAAATACATGGTGATGGAAAGAGAACTGACTGTGGGTGGTGAGCACACAACGTGATATACAGATGATGTAACACAGAATTGTACACCTGAAACCTATGTAACTTTACTAACCATTGTCACCCCAATAAATTTTAATTTAAAAAAAAAGAAAAAGAAAATGAGAGTAAACTTAAATAACATAAGATTTTGGTTACTATATTCTCAGTTTTTATGTCTGATCTAAGAAATGGTGTCTGGGACCTAGTTAATTAAATTAACATGATCAGCGTTGCAGCCCAAGCTGGCTGCTGCCATATTTTAGGTCACCTTCCTTGAAGTGTAAACCAGCTCATGTCCACATTGGCAGACTTGGAAAGATTCCGTTCTGTGACCCAGTGCTAAGGTGACAGTGACTCATAAAACACCATCAACATAAAACGCCCACCAGAAAACACACACTTTAACTCCTACTAGTCATCTTGGAACATATGTGTACGTTTTCTAAACTAAACATATTACATCTAAAATCTTTTTTTCTAGTCATTTACAGTGAGTAATATTAGTGATAAAGCTAAGAAAGATATTCAAATCACAGTAATTCTTGTTAAATAATTAAAACTAACTCTGAGTTACGAATGGATGTTTTATGTCCCTGGCATGATACCTCCTCCCTTATATCTGTGAACAGTAATCATTAATACTACTTCTAAGAAAGAATACTGAGGATACAGAGATAGTGAACATTATGGCAATTGCTAGTTCTATGCAAAGGGAAAAAAACGTAGCATCATCACTGAAAGAACGCAGGCACACTAGCTTTTTGTCTTATTCATCTATCAATTACTTATGCATTCATAGCATGAAATAGGAAATGAAAATTAACTACAACTCTAGTTCGCCATACATGGTTAGGGCTAATACACAAACACAAATAATAACATAGGAATAGAAAGTCTAAGTTTCAATGATAAAACTCTTGTACAGGCTGAATTATAATCACAAAATCATAATTGTTTGTATTATATAAAGTGGTTGGTTTACATGTGGTAGAATGAAGAAACCTGTGAGCTTGGATTAGCCAATTAAAAATAGGTTTTAAAATTAAATGTTTTATCCAGAGCAAATAAATAAATGCTTTATTAATGTGCTGCTGGAATAATCTGAGTTTTAAAACACAGCAAGTGAATGGAAGGAACAGCAGATGAAAACGCATAGTCATATTCATGGTAACTATTTGGTTCTCTTTCTCCTGGTTGTTGTATTGTGGGCATGACAAGAAGCTGATGCAGTGGTATAACGGAATAATTCCTGAGGAACCTTTCTAAGAAAAGTAGGGCTTCATATAAGGAACTCAGACAACTCAACAACCAAAAAAGAAACAATCCAAATAAAATATGGGCAGAGGACCTGAATAGACATTTTTCCAAAGAGGACATACAAATGGCAAATAGACACACGAAAAAAATGCTCATCGCTAATCATCAGAGAAATGCATGTAAAAACCACAATGAGCTATCACCTCACCCCAGTCAGAATGGCTATCATCAACAAGACAAATAGTAACAAGTGATGGAGAGGTTGTGGAGAAAAAGGAACCCTCATACACTGTTGGTGGGAATGCAGATTGCTGCAGCCACTCTGGAAGGCAAAGTGGAAGTTCCTCAAAGTATTAAGAATAGAATTACCATATGAACCAGCAATCCCTCTCTTGGGTATCTACCCAAAAAATCTGAAGACATTTATCCGTGAAGATATATGTGCTCTGATATTCGTTGCAGCTTTATTTACGGTGGCCAAGACATGGTAAAAACCAGAGTGTCCTTCCATAGATGACTGGATAAAGAAGATGTGGTATACATACACAATGGAATACTATTCTGCCATAAGAAAAGATGAAATAGTGCCATTTGCAACAACATGGATGGATCCTGAGATTATTATGAAAAATGAAATAAATCACACAGAAAAAGTTGAGAACCATAGGATTTCACTTATATGTGGAATATAAAATGGAAAACAACAAAGGAACAAGACAAACAAATGAAGAAACAAAAACTCATAGACATAGACAATAGTTTAGTGGTTACCAGAAGGTAAGTGGGGAGGGGGGTGGGAGATGAGGGTAAATGGGATCAAATATATGGTGATGAAAGAATAACTGACTCTGGGTGGTGAACACAAAATGTGATGTATAGATGATAACTGTATTACAGAATTGTACACCTGAAACCTATGTAACTTTACTAACCATTGTCACCCCAATAAACTTTAATTAAAATGAAAAAAGAAAGAAAAGTAGGGTTCGACTGCTGTTTGTAAATGGAGCTTGCATTCCTTCGTTTTCTGTATAGTTTGTTTCAAAGAATTGGAAGTTAAGACCTTGTACAAAGGGGAGGAATTCTTAAATTCTGTAAATGTTGCCTTCTGAAGAGGAAGTATGCTAATGACATTATAAATTCTTTGGGAGTCAAAATTACGTTAGAACTGTTGGTACCTCCTAGTGCAGTTCTCAGTTTTTAGTAACAATTGAATACATATTTATTAAGTAGGTCTGGATTATTTGTACCAATGTAAGTCGGCAAAATGAGCCCATATCTCTGAATTTTGTACAGAGGCTAAGTTTGCATATACTGCAACAAGAAATTCTTTTAGGTTTTTCTCTATGAAGGTGATGATTGGGGCAACGCTTTAATCAATAGTATGGTGTGCAAATACAAATGTAGTGCAGGGTGTAAGCTTATGGCATGGGATGGAAGTTATGTGATCTGAGTTCTCTTAGGGTCCTTTGCTGTTGTCACTAGGTTCCTGTTTCAGTGGTTCTCTCAGTAACTAAGGGCATTTGCTGAGTAGTGCCACAGTAGTTGGCTGAGAGCTGGGTTCTTTTGGCAGTGAACAGGAGAGGGGATGGGAGCATCCATTCCTTTTTATATCCCATAATTCAAACAAAATTCTGACTGTACTCAGTTATCTACCCTCCTCTGTTTGTCCATGTGTTTCAGAGAAGAGTTGCCCCAGGCACAGGAAATGTGCCTGATTGCTTTAAATCGGTCATGGCAGACCCATGGGTCTTGCCAATAATTGGTGCATACATAACTATGTGGTGAGCTGCCAGCTCATGAATCTAAGGAATAATCTGCCGCAAAACTTCTGGGAGAGTTTTCCTTGATCCTAAGGGAGACCCACAGAAGGGAATAGTTTCTTCCTCCTGTAGAAGTAGTAATGGGACACAATGGCTGGATTTGCACAACCATCGTGTGATCATGAGAAGAGGTAGCCCAAAGATACTAGCTGACACATTGTGTATATCAGAAAAGTAAGGTAGAAAACGATTAATTCCTTGACGTCATTGTTGAGTGGGTGAATTGCTATTCTGGGGCTTACTGTTATATGAAATAATATATTTACATATATTGTTATGTTTGTGGCACTTCGAATTGCATTTTAGTTTCCATAGGGTTGCCTAAATTAGCAAATGAAAATATAAGATGTACAGTTAAATTTGAATTTCAGATAAATGTTGAATAATTATTTTTTAGTACATGTATATCCAATGTGAATTTTTCCTGTGCAATATTTAGGACATCCTTATACTAAAAAATTATTTGTTGTTTATCTGAAATTCTAAATGGGAATCCTGTATTTTTTTGTCAACCTTAGCTTGTGGTTGGAAGAAGTCTACGTAATGCAGTGATAAAAGGGTTTTCTCAATCCGATTGGGTCTACTCTTTTAGAAATAAAAGGTGAAAGTAGATTTACCAGTCACAGTTTAAGCATATATATTTGAAATTCAGCCTCATATTCTCCAGAACTAAGATAAAAATGCCTAGAATATTTTTCTTCTTGAGGCTTGTCAATGACTCTCCACCCAAATTTGAAATATGATAGTAACACAGATTAACAGTGGAAAGAGTCAGACAGATCTTAGAACCTGTTTCTTTACTTACTACCTGTGTGACCCTGGAGAAATCTCCGAGTCTCAGTATGGCACCGTGTAGTTATGAGGAATTACGAGAAGCATTTAGTACATCAGGCACATATTACTTGCTCAGAACATGTTATGTCTCTTTCCTGTATTGATTATGAAGAGGTGTCTTGAGTGTACTGTAAGTTTTAGGTTGGTGCAAAAGTGGTTGCGGCTTTTGCAATTAATTGTAACCTTTTAAACCACAATTACCTTTGCACCAACCTAATACTATACTAAGAAGCAGTAGAAACTCATGCATCCTACTGAATACATATGCTGCTCCTTCCCTCTGCACAACTTGAGCAGAGAGAGTGGAATAACTTATGGACGAATGAGTTGCCTTGCAGAGTGAAGAACTTGTATTACCTTACTGCATGGCTGAGTTTTACTCCTGACTCTGGAACTGACACATGTTCCTTTACTCTTCATAATTCCAGAAGATGCTTTGTTGCTTTGTTCATATAAATAGCAGGTGTTATCATCTAAACTGAAAAGAGTATTTTTGCCTTTTCTTGGAGGATAGAGAACCATCTTATTCCTAGTATCCTCAGCATACTTATATTTAGTAACTTAGCATCTTTAGTAGGTATCACACACACTCAAAATGTACATAGTGAAGCATACACAGCGATAGAGCTGCATTTCTGGCTCATGGGCAATGAATAGACCATAGGGTCTTCCTAGTATGTTATTCTATGTTCAAATTGTCATGCCCATTTGGGGATTTTTCTACCCTCCATTTGTGCATATACACACAATAAAGTTATTCTCACAGAGAAAAATATGGAGCCCACAAAATGACAGCTGTGATGTCAAGTCTTGTGTGCGTCTGTAATCCTGGAGAAGAACTGGAGAGGGAGGAAAGAGCAGCTGCCCTCAAGTTGTTGATGGGAGGATTACTAGAGGGAGGAATGGTCAGGTTTAGAGAATCAAAACTTCCCACTCTTGCAATGGCTCACATGTGGTGAGGTCTCTATTGAAATGTTGAGCCATAGACTCTGATGACCTTTTATCAGAAATAGTATAGCAGTAACTACAGCTCTGTTTCCTTCTTAACTCGTGAAACGGGGGTATTAATTTTAATTTATCAGCTCACAGGTGAGGGAGGTGAGGGTTTTGATCTAGCTAAACCCAAAAACACTGCTTTGCTAATTTTCAAGTATCTGTAAAACGTTAGTTGCAGTGGTTTTCAAATGTTGCTGCGATTACACATAACTTGGAAACTTTGAAAAGCCATAATGCCTAGGTCACATTTGCAGAGATTCTGATTTAATAGGTATGGGGTATGGCCTGTGCATTAGGATTTTTTTCAAAACTTCCTGAGTGATTCTAATATACAGCCGTTTTTGAGAATCTCTGAACTAGAGTACTCGTTAGAGAGTATGATTCTGGATTTCAGTTTGGATTTACCACAAGATGAGATATTGAGCAACTCCTTTAACTTCCCGTGGTTCCATATTATTTACGAAAAAGAGTGGGGGTCATATGTACTTCTAAAGCACCTTCCTTTAAAATTGTATTATTCTAGGGACTTAAAAGTTTATGAATTATGGGAAGGCACCTAACTACTTTCCAGAAATAGAAGAGGATCTCTGTTCAGTGATACAGGAATTACTTGCACTTTTTGTCAATTTCAATCTGGGGAAGTTTCTGTCTGAGAACTGTGTGGTGCCAACAGCATTCCGATGCTGGGCTGCTTCAGCGTTTATCTGCTTAGAACTGGTGTACACCCTAATGTGAGCAGAAACTGAAAGTGGGTTCCTTTACTCTTCATGATTCCAGAAGATGCTTTTCTTGTCAGAATTAGAGTCATCTGATGGCTAGCTGGACACTTTTCTTGGTGTTTTGTGCGGACGGACGGCTATCTTTGTGCTCTTTGGGGCTTGTTGCCTTACATTCAGCTTAGTGACTTGCTTGCCAAGAATTGTCCTAACTCGAACCCAGAACACTCCGATTCTCTTTTAGTCTTGGTTTTACTCAAATGAGTGTGTGTCTCCTCGTCATTCTGGTCATGCAGCAACTGACCCTGGACAGGCAATGCTGTACATGGGGCTCCAATTTTGTTTTCCTGTTTAAGAAATTTGAGGAGGACTCACATTACTAGGTTTTCTTAAAGATGTGGCTTGAATTTCAGGGAATTTGTTAGTGAAGATTTATTTGCCACACAATATACACAAAAATAATCATAGAAATGTGGACTACTATAAGGCATAAAACATCAAAATTTTATATGGAGAATATGATAGAGTGCTTTTTAAGTGTGAAACTTCTTACTTCCAAGTGGGAAGGTAATTTTGGAAGAACAGTCTCCTATTATTACTTTAATACTTCCTGAATTTCTAGTTAAAAAAATCAAAGTCCCATTACTATGTACACAATTCAAGATAAATCACCCACTTAAAACTCAATCTTATTGGGAGAAAATTTTGCAAACTCTGTATTACTTGTGAAAGAGTTAAAAATTCCTATTGTGGATGTCAGCAGAGCTGGACACGTTTACTCCGGTGTTTCTGTAAATGCTTTTAGTGCACTATGGAAGTGGGGAAGAACTGTTATTATTATTATTATTATTTTAAATCTGGGATATCAGCAAAGCAATAAGAAGGATCATAGGCCACCAAATTAGTGACACAGGAGGAGGTTCCAGAAAGGGTGTGAAAACTGGTTTCCCATTGCTGGAATTGGGTTGGGCCGCTCCTTCACCCCCCTTCTCAAACACAAATATTTTCATATAATAAAAGCCTGTTTCCCTATGGTTATAACCCTACCTCCTCTCCTCCGACACCACCATTTTAAAGGGGTTTACTGCGCGGTCTTCCCCAAAGTCCCTAGGCTTTATCTCTTTCTGGACTTTGTCTTGTAGAGGTGAGGCGTCCCCTTCAGGGGCTCCCTCCGGGTGAGGGGACAAGAAACACCCACTAAGATCCAACCCCTGCAGCCAGCGGCCCGAGCATGCGCTGAGAGTTTGTGCAGCTGGCCCTGGCTGCCGCCGCTGCCTCGTCCGGACTTGGCGAGGACTTGGGAGGGACAGCGGCGCTGGGAGGTGGCTTAACAGAGACTTTCCAGCAACTGCTGCCCAGGACTTTTTTTTTTTTTTTTTTCCTTTTTCTCAGGAGGCGGCGACCGCGAGGGGAGAGGAAGAGAAGGAAGCGTCTCCTGCTGGAGCCAATGCAGCCCTTCGGCTCTGCGGGAGGAGCGTCCCTGCCCCGATGAGCCCCCGCCGTGCGTCCCGGACTGTCCCCCGGCGGGAGTGGGGCGCGGAGCCCTACGCCGACGGTGAGTGGCCGCGCGTCTCCCGTCTTTCCTGCCCGCTGTCCCGCCAGCCCCCCGGCGGCTGCCCTGGGCTCTGTGTGCTAAACTACTTACAGGCTGCCTTTCTGCTCCCGGCCGCCGGCGCTTCCCCCCGCGCCCTGCCGGGGGCGCGCGGACGCGGTGGCGGGGCGGGTGACCGCGCTGGGCTTTGTGCTCCTCCAGCGGCTGGGAGCGCGGGGTCGCGGCAGCGGCCGGGGCCGGGGGAGGGGACGTGAATGACTAACCCGGCGTCTGCACAGCTGCACCGGCCCTAATTCCCCTGCGCCCCTCCCCGTCCCCCGCCCCAGGCTAATCCATCATTCCGGGGCTGAAACATCATTTCTCACGTTCTCCCAAAGAAACCCTAGTCGCCGGGAGGAATCGCAGCTCAGAGCTGCGCCCCCTCCAGTGCCTCGCGTTCACTCTGGAGCTACAGGATGGGGTGGGGGGTGCGCGATTGAGGGGCCCAGGAATTATCCAAATGAGAGGCACATTCGCACTCTTGGAGTCTCCCGCGGCGCCTGTGACGTCTCCAGAGGGTAGTTTGGTTTCTAACCTTTGGGACAGTTCCGAGCGGAGCTGTCCCCGAGGAGGAGCGTGGATTGAGGGAGGTTTTAAAGAGCGTCTCATCAGAATGCAGAGGACACCGCCGCGTGTCCCCAGAGAACGGGAGTTTACTGTGCGCCTTCATTCATCCGGGGAGTCAATCGTTTTCTCTTCTCAGCAGGTGTTATCTGAAGCCGGTTTGGAACTTCGGGGAGTTTAGATTACCATTATAACTTTAACAAATGATTTTCGATGTAGCAGTGTCTCGAGCGAACTAGGCTTCGGACCAGACTGTGGACCCAGCTGAGGGCGGGAGGGGATGGGGGTGCAGAGCGCGGTGCTGAGACGTTCCCTGTTGTCCCCCGCCCCCTGCAGATCGCTGCTGCTTCGCCCGTGGGGGTAGGATGTGGTGAAAGGATGGGGCTTCTCCCTTCCGTGGCTCACAATGGCCAGAGAAGATTCCGTGAAGTGCCTGCGTTGCCTGCTCTACGCCCTCAACCTGCTCTTTTGGGTAAGTCCAACAGTCCCACGCACCAACAGGTGGGGACGGCTGGACGGCGTTTCCTGCAGCCACTACGTAATGCGCCAAAGGGCACGGCTAGGCATGAATTAATTACATGGGATCACACCTTCGATTTTTCAGAGAAGTAAAATTTGACCTTAAAATGCCTTTGATCTCGCTCAAGTTCCATTTGAAAAAAAGAAATCCACCCCTGGATACTAGTGGCAGTAAAATTAGACTTGAAGTTAATCTAGGGATATAAATAAATGCACGTGCTTGTGCTTGTAGATAAGACAATTATGACATACCGCTTAGGGAACTGCTTGTTTTCAGGAATTTCAGATAACTGTGCAAGCCATAAATTGTTTCCCTACGTCATACTAGCCTGTAAAACCTGCTTGTGGCAAGCAGTCTTAGTTTTTTTGTGGGAATTCGTAAGATAACCTATCAAAAGACTGGGTAGATTTTTCTAGGAGATTCCAATCAGTCTAAAAAGGTGGTTTTCATGTAACTATTTCTAAGTTGGCAAAGTTTTAAGGAATTTTGTGTATGCTTTTGGAAAATCCCATAACCATTTAAGGAAATAAAATACATTAAATTTAACAAGCTCATGGAAATCTTTATGCCCTATGAGCTAGTGACTTTTTATGCTTTGCACCCAGACATATATTTTCATGAAGTGTTATTAATAGTCACATTATTATTTATAAAACTTATGAGGAAATATAAAAATTAAAACTTTGTTTCTTCAGGAAGCTGTTATGCTTAAGCAGATAATTTTTTTTGCCAATTTTGTATTCTATTAATAGCACATTCAAAATTTTCTGTTAGAAATTTTAATGCGTAATTTATTTATTTGGCTGACTGGCGGGCATTGACCAGTCTTTTTTTGTAGGGCTTTTACATGTAGTCTCTAGAGGATGACGTTTTGGTTGAACTACTTATGGATGCCTCCATTTGAAGGTGATAAATTAAGCTTTACTTTAGTGAGTGGATCTGGAAGATATCTAAACTGGCAACAAAAATTAAAGCATTGAGTAGTTAAACTCAATGCTTTTCACCATTTGAAAATGTAAAATCACTAATTGATCTTATTGCAGATTTTAATTCTAAAAATGTACATTTTTAAGTGGGTCATTAAATTACTTGCTTAGCTATACGGCATTAAGATTCAAACTTTCTTTCTTTAAAATGTATAATAATTATCACTCCAATTTACCAGTTTTTTATTTTCCTATTTTATACTTTTTAGTTACAGAATCATCACATTTTTATAACTTTAAAAGGGGATTTAAAGATGACCTAGTTGAACTTCCTTACTTTGGGGATGACAGAACTAAGTGTAAGTTAGTGACTTGCCAAAGGTCAAATAATCCTACAGTGACAGTGCCAGGAGCAGAATTCAGCTTCCATGCTCTTAGTACTTTTACATGGGTAATTTCTGAGTTTTGAACCTTGGAATACCAGGATTTTGTTGTTGTTGTTGTTGTTCAACAAAGAATAATGCTTTGGAAATTGTCTTAATCTGTGTTATGTAGGGGAAAGAAAACCCAAATTAGTTAACAAAAATATTGTTTTTCTGAGTAATGAAATATGCTTAAAACCACCTACTGCTTAAGCTCCTCTAAGGCTCTTTGTGTCTCCAAAGAATGTAGTGTTATTTTTTGGTTGTTATCCTATAGTTCAACTTTCTCACTTTCTGTGTTTGTGTTCTGATTATTGAAATGGCTTCCTCCTTTCTCTTTTCCCAAAATCACCTTCCCTCCAACAAAATAATCCACGCAAACTGCCTACTATGCGTCCTTCTGTGTTTTTCTTGATTTCATATAAAGATATGTTTACGCGTACCTGTCCATATATACCCTTTTATGTACATTCAGATGTACATTCATAATATTTTTTATTAAATTCTTTTTCTCATTTGGGTTATAATTACAGGAGTGGAACTACTTGTAGGGGAATATATAACAACAAGGGCAAAATAGCTAACATTTATATAGTTCTTCTGTTTGCCAGGCATATTTAGTGCCTCAGTTTCCTAGTCTGTAAAATGGGAATGATAGTTTCAAATTTTTTGGAATTGTTGTGAGGATTAGAGTTGATATATGTAAAGTGATTGAACAGTGGCACTTAATAAGTACTACCTATGTAGTAATGGCACTTACTGTTGTTACTATTACTACTAAAATAATTATGCTGAATAACCATCTCCTGAAAGTAGTTTCCCAGGAGGTGGATTGTTGTGTCACAAGTATACTGACAATTAACAGTAGTAATTGTCATTGTTGTAACTAATACTGCTACTACTGTTACCACCATTACCTTCCTTTGACACAGCAACCTGTCCTTGGAATCTAGTCCCTGGAAATAACAGTACCGCTACACCCATTGTATGCATACAAATATTTGTTGCCATCTTGTTGGTGTCATGGCACTCTTTAAGTTTTGCCATTCTGAAAGGTTTAGTGTTATCTCACTGTTACTTTATTTTTGCATCCTCCACTACCGGTGAGTGTAAACATGACCGTGTGTGTGTGTGTGTATGTGTGTATATACACACACATATGTGCGCATATACATATACATATATATTCATATGTATCCTTTCACAATTCATATTCATTAAATATTTAATATTTACCATTTAGGTTTGCCCTATTGTTTGTTGATTTCATTTATGTTATCTGTTGCTATATAAGAAACACATTTTTCTATGTGTTTTTTTTTTTGGTTAGAATTGTTCTGTAGAATTGGATATATTCTTTCATATTCTGTTCTTGTAAGGTGCCTGTCTTTCTTGTCTTGGTTAATGGTTTCTTTTTCCATACTGACTTAAAGATTATTTTATACAATTAAAAATATCTGTGGGAGTTTGGTGGAATTGTATAAAATGTATATGCTAGCTTTGGGAAAATTGGCGTTATTCTTTCAATGTTAAAGCAGTATTGGCAGATCCTTCATTTCCTACCAATCCTTGGATTGGAATCCCTGGATTCCTACCAATACGGAATCAGAAGCAGTTTATTGCTCTGTGCTGGGCACTGCTCTCTCATCGAATTCTCATAACAGCCCTGGAAAATAGTTTGTTTTCAAGGTAAATAGAGAAGTTCAGTAACTGCTAGTAAGTAACAGAACTGGGATGCAAAGTCCAGTTTTTTTTTACTCCAAGTGCGGGAGGCGTTGTACTTCTGGACACGGTGGGGAATTTGTTTGCAGCTACGTAAACATCCGCAGTAGGAAGGGATTAGCTGTCCGATACCCACTCCAAGTCCTCCACAGCGGTACTTACATGCACATGTGCACATATGCCCAATGTCTTGTGCATCTTGTTAAAATGCAGATTCTGATTCAGTGTGTCTGGGGTTGTGCCTGAAAGTCTGAATTTCTAAAAAGCTCCCCTGTGATGCGGATGCTGCTGGTACCCAAGAACCACACCTCAAGGAGCAAGGCTTTTGTCCTTGCTTTTTGTTTTTATTGGAATTAGAAGCAGAACCGACCAGCATGGCATATGAATCCCACTTCTTAAACCAGCCGTCACAGGCTGAAAACGGAGAGGGCGATTGTTCTTGCCTCTGGTTTTGCAAGATTGAGTAAACTGCCCTCAACACCTGTGAGATCAAGAGCTGTAGCCTTTTTGTCTTTGTAAGCCATATGATGGTGGCAACCGGACCAGGAAGAGTAAGTCCTAAGCTGGAATAGTTTCACATCATGTTAATGGACCTGCCACTATGTTACATACTTGAGTTAACGAAAGCTCAAATATATCTTCATTTCTATAAAATTTCAATGTGCATTTTAAAACTCAGGAAATACAGGGGTGGCCTGTTAGCTCAGTTGGTTAGAGTGTGGTGCTGACAACACCAAGGTTGCCAGTTTGATCCCCGCACGGGCAACTGTGAGCTGTGCCCGCCTCAAAAAACAAAACAAAAAAAACACCTCAAGAAATACATACTTAATCGCCCACCATCTTGTTTTAGTTCTTCGTAATCAACTATTGGGCATGTCTTCCTACATATCTCTACCTAAGGAATTGGCTACTAACTTTTCTGATGTTCATTTTCCTAATTTGTAAATCATGTTCATAAAGTATGTAATACATTGAGTTAATTTAAGAATAAATTATATATAGTCCATGTAAAAAAAACAAAAAGAAAGGAAGACCTATAGCTTTAAACTTTTCAGTTTTAATAGACTTTTCCCCATCTATTTCTACTATACTCTCTCCCATTCTCTAACACACAAGGATTTTAGGGAAAAGAAAAATAAATCTTAATTGGGGAAACACTGGGGATCTACTAATTTTGTCCTATTGTTCTGGGAGTTGAAAATCAAACTGTGTGATGATGATGATGATTATTTTTTAGTTAAAAAGTATTTTAAGTGTGAGGTGCAGACATGTCTAAGAGGAAACAATCCATAGCACATTCCAAATCCCAAATACTCTGCCTTCTCTTCATCGCTGGGCATCCAGTCACCTTGATTTGCCATCTGCTGAGTGGTCCTTCCACGTTACAAAGAAGCACGATCCCTGGATAGCTCTCCTGGGGTTGGCAGACAGACACTGGACCTTGTAGGTTTGTCACGAGTGTGGTGGGTCTGTAAAGGGGAGGGCGTGTGGGGCCTGGTACGGATGAGTAAACTGCCCCTACAACTCATTTGAGACCATGTTTAACTGTGTTATCTTTACTTCAAATTTATCACACTTTTACTCTTTAGATGGCATATTATCTAAATAAGTGAACGCTTTCCTCCAGTTAAATGACAGCTTCTGCGGGTTTATGATAGGAGAGTTTGCCGTTCTTAGATGGTCATTTTCTGCTATTACAAATATATGGATAAGTATGGTTTTCTTTGGAAATTCCTGAAATCGGTGCACCCTTAACATTCGTCAAATATGCTTATTATTTTCTAAAAATACAATGCCATATTCATAGTTTTAAGCTCCCATTTCTCATCAGCAGATAAGAGGCATTGTTTTTCACTTGCGATTACTAAATATGGTAGCAATAGAGAGGGACTACCCTGATGAACTATGAAAAGAAACTTATAAAAGAAAGCTTAAAAAGTGGTCAGGAGACCTCGTGCACACTTTGGGGAAATATGCAAAGTCAAAGAAACAGTGGAAGGCTCAGTGTTCTTTTTCTTTTTTGCTGGGCGTCTTGCAGACGCTGTAGGTGTCTGACCCACGCACACCCTACAGGAGTTCTTGGCAAGTAGACATTTGCATGCCCATGGCATTCAGATAGGCACGTTCAAGTGCTATTTTCTAAGTTGATGCCCTCAACTTTATACTGTGAAAGGCATTCCAATTTTCTTTAACTTTTCCTAAGGAATAGTGGAAAGCCCTCCAACAAATGTTAGTGCTTTTTAAAAATAAGCTTTTATTTTGGGGACAAAGCCGATGCATTTTTTTATAGTGTTGCTCAGCTGACAAAGGCAGGTAAACTGCATGCTTCTTAAAAAATGCCTTCTGAGGAGAAGGGCCTGGAGGATTCCTGGTCAAACGTCCCGCTGCAGACTGGAGCAGTGTCCCCTCACTCATCTGTTCCCATGGAGAGCAATCACAGGCCGGGCCCTTGGGGAAGTGTAGGTGGAGTTTACTGCCATTAGACTGCATAGCAGCAGCCGTGCAGAAGGAGGCGTTTTCGCCCTTCTTTTACCTGAAGTCCCTGTAGGGTAAAATAATTTGTCATGGAAACCAGGACAATTTAAGTGAAGGGGATTTTGCTACTACTAATTATGCCAGGATATCAGAGGCTTAGAGCCTGGGCAGAGAAGGATGGATGGTCTCCCCATCGATAGGCAGCATAATGATCTATAAAAACTATTAGTCAGAACAGCTCCAGGGTGCTATTGATTGATTCAGCTCTAATTAATAGATGCTGATGCTTAAATGATACCCACAAGTAATCTTCAGAACTCATTTCAGCCAGCACTTACATTGCCTGTTTTTCCACAGCATTCTCCAATAGTGTTCCCCGTTTGCTCTTTTTTCCCCACTGCTCATGCCTAATAGAAAGACCTGGGAAGGCATAACTGACCGGGAGCAGAGGGGAGCAGGCACGGGGACATGAAACAGACATGTTACTGGGGAGGGCTGACATTGGGCTGCCAGCCTCCAAATAATCGAGAATTGATTCACCTTTACATTTCAAAAGATAACAATGGAATCCTTTTTTTTCTAAAGGGAATTTTAAAAGCACCTAGTCCAGTCTCTCCATTTTTAAGAGTAAAAGAGGTGTGGGAAGTCTGAATTGCTTCTCTAAGTTCTCTGTAGAGACAGAATTGTATGTTCCCAGTTTCTTTTCTGCATTTGCTCTTTCTTTTCTAACAGCTTGACATAAAAGGAAAAGTTCAGGTAGGTGGTTTTAGATATCTGTCAGCCTTGAACAGAAATGATTGGTGTCACTGTCACCTTATATGAGACCATGTATTACGGGGGCAGACAGTTGAAGGATTTGGAAATCTGTTTTTTGACTGTGACCTTACCATGTGCTAGAAGCTACACATATACATTTCATAATAAATTTAGGGAATGTGCATACACATAAAATTCTGATTTAGAAAACAACTTGATTCAATACTTGTTTTTACATAATTAGATTCAAGCAAAACCAGAATATATCTCCAACACAGCAAATATCATACTTATAAATATTTGTTAAGAACTAGCATTTTCTAAATGTTTTGCAAGGAAGGATATGACAAATATCCTGCTAAGTAGTATATTCAATATATTTCTCTAAAGTAATATTTGTGTTATTTTCTAAATATTTCCTTGAACTACAAATAATATTGTGCAATGTGGAGACAATGTAGGAACCTATAAAGCTAGTTACATGTGATAACTATGGTACATTGCTCCTAATGATTTAATCATGATGAATGACAGTTGAAGAATTCCTTTCACCTGAAAAATTAGTAGAAAATACCATTATTAGTAAGGAGTCCTGAATTACTTGCATAATTAGTGCTTCTAGATTTAATAACGTCAGGATTAGTCATTGAAGTGACCTCATCTCATTTGAGCTTAGTTTCTCCCTATAACTTCAACTATATTTGTTGTTACTGTTATTATTTTCTCAACCCCAGTATATAAAATCACTCTTTGAGAATGAAACTGCTCAGGTGTTTAATGTGACTGGAAATACTGTCATAAAAAAAAGCAGTTTCTGCTCAGAGTTGCTTGTTTACTATAAGATAAGGCTTTGGGTTGATATTATTTATTTTGACTAATGTTCTGTGTACAGCTACGATGCTTGGGTTACTACTGTGAAAATCAAAAACCAAAAAACAAAAACAGTAGGGCTAAGTAGGACGCACAGTTTGTAGCTGAAAGGACTTTTGAGAACACTTAAGCCAGCTTCTGACCTGATACATAAATCTCTGATCTTGTAATTCAGCAAGCATCTCTCTACTGGAAAGCTTCCAGTGATGTAGAAAGCTTCATTCTTCTTAAAGCATCCTCTCATTTTGCTAAAGTTCTCTAATAGTTTATCTAGCAAGTTGAAATCATCTCCCTTTAATTTAATTATTTTTCTCATCACTCATCTAACATATATTGGGCCTCACTCCTGGGCCTGGTTCTCTGCTGTGCAATGCGCTGTAAGCAGTGGTCTGTGTCCCTAGAGGAGGGAGACAGGAGGGTAAAATATAATAGGAAGCTATAGATACCTGCTCTCTGAAGTCTGTACAAGAGCGCTGACTGGGGAAAGGGAGTTGGGAGGACATCTTTACACTCTAGCTGGTATTTGAGCCTGTCTTTCAGGATAAGGTGCCCATGAAGATGGAAAGATTGGGGCAGAATAGCATTCCTGGCAGAGGGAACTACATGGGCAAAGACGTGGGGGCTTTGGGAGACCTGCGTGGTACAGACTGGAGAAGTGCAAGCAGGCTTTTTGTCATCCAGGTATAGAATGTGTGTGGGAAGGAGCTGGCAGGAAACAGATTAAAGAGTGATCGCCCAGGGACTGTGTGCCCTGCTGAAGAGTTTAACCTTTATTTTCTAGGAGAGAGTTGGGGGAAGTAGACGTAAGAGTTGGGAAGGAGCCATAAGGGGCAGCATTTAGAACGTTATAAGCAGAAGAACTTGATCTTTGTTTTATAAAGTAACTAACTGAAGGGTGAATTTGAGGTGGAATCTCATCTGCAGAGTTCTAATATAAGGTGATTGGAGCTGCCTGGCAAGAGACTGAGGGCCTGAACTAGCCAGAAGTAGCAGGAAAGGGGGATGAATTCACCAGACGTGTTGCAGGAACAATCTGTAGCACTTGAATGTAATTAGATGTTGGCCTGAGGAAGAGGGAGAGGTTCAGGCTGCCTGCCAAGTTGCCAGTTTTTGTGATTGAAGCACTGATTATACCATTCATTGAGATAGGAAAAACAGGAGGAGGGACACACAGGTTACCAGAGAATGGCGATGGGTTTAGTTTTAGAGACATTAAAATTGAGAATAGCCGTGAAAGACCAGTAGGTAGCTGTGTTACAGCACTTCCACCTTTACCCATTTGTTAGACCTTCCAATTCATGAAGTTTCCATTTTGAACTGATTTTAGAGGTGTCTTGTCTCGTAAGCTAAGAAAGATTAAGAGAAAGCCCTGAGGTCAAAAGTGACTTAAGATAAAAATATTAGGTTGGTGCCAAAGTAATTGTGGTTTAAAAGGTTAAAAATAATTGCAAAAACCACAATTACTTTGGCACCAACCTAATAGATACTGTGTATAAGAATCCTACTCTGTTTTCTCATCACATAAATCCTCTATGAAGTTGGACTTACTATTATAACATCATATATGTGAGGAAACAGGGCTTAGGAAAGAATAAATGACACACCCAAAGTTATATAGCTAAAAAGGAGCAGAGCTGGAATTCAAACCAAGGCTTTTTGATTCAGTGGCTTCTGGCTGTCCTTATGGTCAAGACTATATGCCTTAAAATGACCTCTAAGACTGTGATCGTTCCCCTGCCTGGCTTTCTATTCTTACCACATGCCAGTTTCCCTTCTTTGAACGTACGATGATGCCTTCCACCCTGGGACCTTGGCTGTTCTTTCTGACTGGAATGTTCTTTTTAACCTCCTTTTCCCTGATGAGCTTGGTAATTATCCAGTTCCCAGCTCTCTTAGAGAAGTCCTTTTGACCCCATGGAACAGGTCAGTCACCCCAAAAGGAGTTCTTGTAGCAACTTGTATTTTTTCTTCCCAGTACTTACTACTGTTTGCAGTTACGCATTTATATGTCTGCTGAGTTGATTCATCTGTGTGCTCTTCATTTAGTAAATTTCACCGTAGAATAGAGATGGTGTGTTATCGCCCACCAGTGTGTCTCCATCACGTCGCACAGTACCTGGCAAGCAGCTGCTGATCAATACCTATGTTTTAGATGGAAGAATGACTTCAAAAGCCATGCTCTTAACTGTTGCATCACATTAGAAATCTTTTGGAATGTGTCATTTATAAGAAATACATTTTCTTTTTTGTTATATATAGAACTGTGCATAATGACAACAACTGATAATATATTATACAAAGTGCAGAATCTGATAATTTATTATTGACACTGTCTTAGAGCAATGATATTGAAAATTGGCTAAACAGCGTGGTAAAAATTAGAGGATGGAGAAACCAAGGTCAATTATTACTTTGAAGAATCAATCATAAAGAGAGGAAAGAATTATTTATAACTACAAGAGACTTTGAGGTAATTAAATAAAATAACACATTACTAGACCTCCCGGTCTAGTAGCCAAGCAAATAGCCAAGCAGAGGGAGAACACATAGCCTCGTATTTAATTAAGTAGTAGTCCATGGTTCCCTGCTAGCCCTGTGTGTTTCAATAGGTTCTATTATTATTTAGAGGCCAACACTTCAGGAGACAACTGCCATTGAAAAGGTAGTTTATTTGCTCACAGATCCCAAGAGAGTACATGCCTCGTTACAGCGGGACAAGGGAAGCACTGGGGTCCATCACAAGCAGAGGTGAGGAACCCGGGCAAGTACTTTTATCGTGGCTTCCTGGAGAAGGAACAGGTGAGGCAGGGTAAGTAAGCTTTGGATTGGCTAGTGTGAATAATTCAACAGCCTCTGGAGTGTAGGGACTGTCTCTAGTCGTCTGGTATCTGGACCTTGGGGTGATTAGGGCAGGTGTAGAGTGGCCCAGAGTGAGAGAACTCAGTAAAGGAGGTGGTTGGGGGTGTGGGCTCCGATTGGTTGGTTTGTATTTGAAAATGAGAAGTGCATCCCTGGGAGAAGGACTCCCATAGATGGGTGGAAGGCAGGTCAAGACAAGGTAACTCAAGCATGTTATCAGTTTGTCCAGACCAAGGTGTGTCCAGCATAAGCAGGTGGAACAGATGTTAAAGCATTAAGTTTACAGAAGCTGGAAGCATGGTTAATACACTGCGTAATTTTATTAGGGATACAATCTGTTCTTCATTCCTAACAGAAATGAGGCTAGCAGTAACTGGTCTAATTCTCCTCTGAACTGTGGTCCCAGGGTTTCTAACCTGTTTTAGACCGTCGATCACTTAGCCTTTATTCACCAAAGATTATACTTCAGACATTCCGACTGAGCCTAACCACTACAGACTACCTTCCCACCCTCTTTTTTTTTTTTTCTTTCCCTAAAGGAAGCCTGCATGCTGTCCAGGCAAGTCTCCTCCCTGCCCGTGGAAATTCTCATGCTCATCTCTAAACTTGGAGGGCAGTTAGTGACTAAACCTAAAGCTCCAAAGACTGAAGGCCTGGATTTGAATCCTAGCTCTGCCACTTAGAATCTGTAAGACCTTGAACAGGCTACGTTGCTTTTCTATGCTTCACGGTCCTATTTCCAGTCTATAATTATCTGATTTATATATGTGTTCCTTGTGTCTCACAAGAGGCTCCACAAAAGCTGCTATCTTGCTTCTGTGATTCATTGCTGAGTCTCTGATGCTAGCACAGACAGTACAAGGCAGACAGTAGGTGTTGAGTAAATGTTTGCAACTGAATGAAGGCCAAATGAATTCACAAGCTGACCTTCGAAGCAGGTAGCTATACTTGGCTGTACCAGAGGTCACAGAGCTGCATGTGTGTTGCTCACCTTGGAGCCTTTATCCAGAAAGCATGTTTCATGGCCACTGCTTGAGTCAGTACAGACACGTTCCTACCTTATTCATTACTTCATCACTTAAAGTTAATCTGTAACACATAAAGGTAATTAGTGTTCACTAAGGTACCAGAAATTATTACAAGTCAAATGAGGTAGAATTGCACTATGTTATACTTAAGAAGGTAAGTATAAGGTGCATTTTAGAAAAATGTTCATCAAAATAGGAAAGACCTTCTGAACGGAGGGGTTGACCTTCAGCTTTTGGAAAAGCTTCCCAGGAAGACTCTTTTTGAACATGTTCTAGATAGTTACACTTTAAAAAAACAAAAACAAACAAACAAACTTGAATTACGAACAATGTAAAACACACAAAAGTAAAAAGCACAGCATAATTAATCTCCATTTGCCTATCACCCAGTTTCAATGATTACCACCATAGCCTCCACTTCCCACCCAACCCCCATGCGTCATGACTATTTACCAAACCATTCAGTATATATCTCTGAAAGATAAGGATCTTTTTACAGAAACCTTAATACCATTGCCATATCTAAAATAATAAATAGTAATTTTTTAATATTTTCAAATATCCAGTCACGTTAAAATGTCTCCAGTCAACTCATAAATGTCTCCTTGTGGTTGGTTTGTTTGAATCAGGATTCAGTGCAGGTCAACAGATTGCACTGGATAATCTCTTAAGTCTCTTAATTTATTATGGTTTCTCCTTTCTTTTTATTCCACTTGCCAGGATTTTTTTGTTTTTTAATTGAAGAAATGAGATCATTTCTCTCGTAAAATTTCTCATATTCTTGATTTTGCTGATTGCATCCCCCTGGTGGCATTTAACAAGTTTAAAGCTATTCCCTATGTTTCCTATAAAAGTGACAGATCTGGAACCTTGATTCAATTCAGGTTTGACTTTTAGGTAAAAATATTTCAAAGGTATCGCTGGGTACTTCTGATTGCATCATATCGGGAGACATTATATCTGGTTGTCCCTTTTTTTGGTACTAAGACTGATTAGTGGGGGTCCGGTATTTTACGTCAGCCTAATCTCTCTATTCTAAAAGTCCCCGTCAGCCTTTCATGTGACACTAATTCTCAGCCCTGACTACACATTAGAACATCTATGGATCCTTTACATATTTCTGACACCTTGGCTCCTGTCCCAAGAATTGGTCCAAGGTGGATCTGGGCTCAGTCATTTTGTTAGAAGTCCTAGGTGACTTTGACGTACAGACAGGACTGAGAACCACTGACCTGATAATTCTGGCAGCTATTGGGGATCTTTGCCTAGAAATTTATCATTTCAGAAGGGGTTGTTAAATCGTGATACTCTATCATGCTTTCTTCACATATTAGCAGAGATTCATCTATAAAAACTTTCATTAAGTGTTTGGTTCTTTAGTTTGTATAGGAAAGATAGGATAAATATTGGATTCTTATCAGTTTTCTGAATAATGAGTATCCAAAGATGGCCAGTGAGGTGCTTTTTTTAGTATTATTATGAATTAAGATATTTTAGCATATTGGATGTTTGAAACCATGCATTCATTATTAGTAGTAGTAGTATTTTGATGTTCAAATTGTTCGAACGTTAGTCAATGGAAGCCCTTTCAAGTTAGCTCCTGTGACTGTTTTTGACAACATCAGTAGTTTTGGCTTGCTTCCTTGCTTTTCCGTATGACATGTTTCAAGCTCATCTTGTACATTTGATACTTTAGTTGTTCTGGGGCCTCTTCATCATGTTCAATTCCTGTGCTAAACCAGAAATCTGCCATTTAATAGTATAGCTACCTGTGTCCTATTGAGTGACATTCTATTTAGTGGCTATGACATGATTAAAAGATGGAATAGCAGTTATTTATAGTAATAATAAATTTCAACAGGTGGTAAATGGTAATTAGGAGAAATCATAATGATTATGTAACAAAAATCCTTAATTATTTTTTATTTTTATTTTTTATTTTTTTACTATTAATGTGGCAGACGTGCTGCATAAATCCTTGGTAACCAAATTGTATTTTTTTCCTTCCAGTTAATGTCCATCAGCGTGCTGGCAGTTTCTGCTTGGATGAGGGACTACCTAAATAATGTTCTGACTTTAACTGCAGAGACAAGGTAGGTTCTACAATTAATGATTGATTTCTTTCATCAGGTTTCCTCAGGCACTAGTTTCTAGGTAACTTTGCCCTCAGCTATTTAGATGGTAGTGCCCTTCCACAATCATTTAGAAAGTTTTCCCTGCCCCTGGCAACCTTTGTTACAGAGGCTTGCATTTTCCAGCATTCTCATTAAGGTGGTGTGCTGCTGGTCCTAGAGAACATTCATTCCTGGGTATGGTAATTAGCCAGTCGCTAGTCCTGACAGTGTGTCCTAGGTGTCACATTTGTGTATAAAGGACAGCATTGCTACTTTTGTCTGTAAAATTCACTGCCAACCTTCTTACTTTCATATTCCTGAGCGAAATGAAAACCAAACCCACCAATGCCATTTTGTTCTCAAATTTCAAAGGTTGATCCACTAACTTCACAAGGGGCAAATTACTTGACTTCTCCCATCCTCAATTTTTTTTTTTACCTCTGAATGGGGTAATATATACCCCTCTGAAATGTCTTAATGGTTAACTGAGATACATTTTTGTAAAGTCTTCAACATAGTAGAGTTTAGCAATGGTAATTTTTATCATTATTATTACTTTTACTATTATGGTTGTAGTTAGTGATATTTTTCCTAGTTTTCTAGCAAAAATCATCTCTCTCTTTCCCTCTTTCTTTTAATGTAGACCAACTTCACTTTACATACCAATTGTTCACCTCTTGAGAAGCGTCAGTTGTCAGGGAGAAAGAAAGTGCTGTACATGGAGCCCAAAATCAGGAAAGAGGAGGGAGGAGGGTCTTCTCAGCTGGAAAATAGCTGAGGGTCCAGTGTGGTTTCTTCGGGCTGAGGCTTCAGAGGTAATAGGAGATCGACTTCTTATTAAGGAGCCCTATCTTATATTTTAAATGAGTTGAGGTAGGAAGGTACCCCTTGTATAAAAAACAAAACAAAAATAAAACAAGCAAGCAAATTGGTGATAGCACACTGATGTTGAAAATAGCAATATATTCATCGGTGTTGAGGCATGAATTGCTTACAGGGTTATTAACAGAAATCACAATTGTGCCTGGTACTATGTCTTGGGTGCCTTTTGATTCTATTGTATTTATAATGTGACACTATTGTTCTTCTTTCAGGGTAGAGGAGGCCGTCATCTTGACTTACTTTCCTGTGGTTCATCCGGTCATGATTGCTGTTTGCTGTTTCCTGATCATTGTGGGGATGTTAGGATACTGCGGAACAGTGAAACGAAATCTGTTGCTTCTTGCCTGGGTATGGTGTTTCTACCTTCTCTTTAATATGGTTAAAATGACTAACCAGTCATGTATTATTTTTTCATCAGTGCCCAAGGTTATATGCTTAGGGAACTGTGATAGCAATACTCTAATCTGGGGTAAGAGTTCAACACCCCGTGAGAAGCGAAGCATTCTTTCCCTGAGAGATGATTTCGAGACAAGTATTTGCTTTATTGAAATGACGAGGTATGGAAATAGGTGCTCTATTTAATTGTTTCACTCAGACTGTGTGTTGACAATTTTATTTGGAAGGATGAGCGTTTTTTTTTGTTTATTTGGTGTGTGTGTGTGTGTGTGTGTGTGTGTGTGTGTCATGGACCTTATCACCACTCAAACAGGTCCCTCAAGACTACAATTGAGAAGTCATAATAGAACTGTGTTTCTTTCTCTTTTGTAATTAAACAAATCCACCATTTAACTCATATGGAAATTCAGATGGTCAGGTCTCAGGCAGACATTATAATTCTAGCACTGCCTTTACATAAAGTAGAGTATATAAGTGAGTGTCAGTTTCTATGATCTTAGTGTTCTGTTTTTTTTTGTTTGATTGCTTGTTTTAACTCGGAAAGAGTTGGAGAAGATTGCTTCTTAAATTCCCTTCAGCACTCAAATCCTATGATTCCAAAATTACAATTAAACTTTTAATGAAAAAATTAGCAAACTCCCTTTTAATATTACAGATTTGAGTCAATTGAAAATACAGCTTATACATAAATTTTTGAAGCGCATTGAGTGACAAAATATTGTATGTTAGTGAGGCCGCTAATATGTAATTGCAGACATATTAGATGCCCCTCCCACTCCCCAAATTAACTTGTTTAGTGTTTCTTTGCAGTAGTTCTCAAGGTCAGTTGTGTATTAATTCCTTCTAGGGAATATAAAAATTTAACTGTGTGCTGATATGCTGGATCTCTGAGCAGGAAAAAAAGCCCTGATGTGACAATACCATATGATTTCACTTATTTGTGGAATCTAAAGAATAGAATAAATGAGCAAACTAATCAGAAACAGTCTCAGAGATACAGATGTAAAACTGAGGGTTGCTAGATGGGTGAGGGATGGGGATGAGGGAGAAGGTGAGGAGATTAGAAAGCACAATCGGCAACCACAAGTTTGCCATGGGAATACGAAGTCAGTTTGGGGAATATAATCAATAATGTAAAGATTTTGTGGGGTATCTGATGGTCACTTGTCTTATTAGGGAGACCACTTCATGGACAGTGTGGGTGCCTGACCACTGCAGTGTACACCTGAAGCTGAAGCTGAGTAATAATGAATGTCAGCTATAGTTTTATGTAGATAGATAGATAGATAGATAGATAGATAGATATAGATAGATAGATAGATATAGATATTCGCAGGATGTGGAGTACAGCATAAGGAATAGAGTCAGTGGAACTGTAATACCTATATACGATGTCAGAGGGGTAGTAGATTGGGGGAGAGGGGTTATCACTTTATGAGGGGTATAAATGTCTAATTATTATATTGTTTTGTACACCTGGAACTACTACTACTACTACTACTACTAATAAAGCCCTGATGTGTAGAATTTGCAGGTTTCTGTGGGGTAAATACTCCCAGCATGGTGGATTTCAGGCTACCAGCGTGCGATCACTGAATGCTGAGTAGGGAAGAGAAGCATAAATTGGCTCTCAGGAGTCAGCTTCCACTCACCAGTGCTTGACTGGCTCCCATCCCAAGCCAATTAAAACAGAATGTTAGTGTGAAACTGAATTAAACCTTTGAATTTCACAGGAACAACCTGTGTTGATGTGCTCCTTGGCTTCTGAGAGGATAAATCTTTAGGTCCATGATTAGAAAACAGAAGATGCTGCAGGAAATGAACCACACTCAGAGAGGGGAACATGTCTACTGCTTTACTTTTCTCCACTTGGGTATGCAGGAAGACGTAGAATGCTGGAAGGGTTTTGAATCGTATTTTTCCATTTAAGATATTTGGGCAATAATTTCAACATAAACTAAAGAACTTAGGCTTTCTATGAAGCTTGCAGTTTAAAGGATAGGTAAGGTATTTTAAACTTAAAAATAACCCCAGAATCCTTTTTGAAACCAAAATCTTACAATGATGTTTCATTTAACTAACCAATTTGAGTACGACTGCTAGATATTCTTTTCCCTTCCCACTCCGTGTATGACTCTGGATGGTCCCTGGACTAAGGGGTGGGGTTGGGGTGTGATAACATGAATCATGGAACCCAAAGGCTTTTAGGAACACATTTTGAAAACCGTTTATGCATTCCATGATGCTGCTTGAATGCTAGTAAAGCAAGTCAACAAAGAACAAAGTAATTTGCTCTCTACTTGAGGCAGGATGAGTCAGAGACTTTGCATGAGAGGCTAGTGTGTGAGGCTGGAAAGGGTGTTATGATGCAAAGGTGACATCGAGGACTGAGGTTCTCAGGGCCGCGACATTGTTCATTCATTCATTCATTCATTCATTCATTCATTCTTCAAATACTTATTTAGAATATAGGCACTATTAGTTTTTGCCCAGAAACCAGTGTGTATGACAGACTGATAGAGCATTCCATTACTCTATGATAAGACCTCTAAGAGGGTTTACACTGGGTGCTCAGAGGAAAGAGGAGGAGCTCCAAGCTCAGCCCCAAGGGGTCAGCACTTCCTTTAGGATGGGGACCCCTGTAGACTGATCCGGCTTTATCCCATTCCCGCTTTGCTTGATGGATGCACTCTTTTTCACAAAGCAGCTTTTGGTGGCTCAATAGGATTCCTCAGTCCTATTGAGCTTCCTCTCTTCTCATGGCAAGTGTCTAGACCTTACTCTGTCTAGACCCAACCCAGCTTTTCCCTTGCTTAAGCATGATCTGTGCTCTCAACTCCCAATTACCCGTCATTCAACCAGTCTGCCTCTGATCTGCTTTTCAGGCAGTTTCTTCTCTGGCTTCCTTTCCATAGCCTCCTCGTCTAAACAATTGCCAAATCCTGTAAGTTCTGGTTCTACAGTCTCAGGAACCTGTTCCCTCTTTACTACATATTTGGAATGCCCAGGTTCAGGCTCTCCTGACTTTTTTTTTTTAATTATTAAATTTATTGGGGTGACATTGGTTAATAAAAGTATATAGGTTTCAAGTGTATAATGCTACAATACATCATCTGTGTATGAAATGATCCTCAACTTCACTATCTATTAGGGAACTACAAATCAAAACCACGACAAGATACCACCTCATACCTGTTAGAATGGCTGTTATCAACAAGCAATAACAAGTGTTGCAGAGGTTGTGGAGAAAAAGTAACCATCGTACATAGCTGGTGGGAATTATAAATTGGTATAGCCACTGTGGAAAACAGTATGGAGGTTCCTCAAAAAATCAAGAATAGAATTACCATATGACCCGGGAATCCCTCTCCTGGGTATCTACCCAAAAATCTGAAAACATTTATCCATAAAGATATATGCACCCCTATTTTCATTGCAGCATTATTCATGGTGGCCAAGACATGGAAACAACTGAGTATTCTCCTGACTTCTTACTGACAATGCAGACAGAGACCCCTAAGTAAACTTCTTGCCTCTGTTTCCTTCTAGTTTACTCAAAGCCAATGCCGTCAAGTTAATATAATGCAATGGTGATCCTATTACTACTCTGTTCTAAAACCTTGAAAGATGCCTGCTTGTGTAATGAACTCTTGTATCAAGCTCTTCTGTAATCAGACCTTCCATTTTCAGCTCTCTTACCAACTTAATTATTCTCTGATCAAACTGTATTTTCTGACCCTTGAACACATTTTTCTTGCTCTGTTTTTCCCTGCTCTTATTCTTGCTGTCCCTAGCTGGGAATTTCTTCTTAATATTTTTGTTTCAAAATTACCAGCCCATTAAGACTTATGTGACATACTGCCTCCTGAAATCATAATAATGACAAAGATGGTGACAATAATCAAAGTAATGAACATTTCTCAGGTGCTTACAGACACTGTAGAGGTTTACATGAATTTTTTTATGGGAAGAGTTTTACATGAATTACTCGATTTTGTCCTCTCCACAATTCTAAGGAGATCGATCAATACTATTACGTATTAGTACCATAATATAGGTGAGGAAATGAGGCACATATTGGCTGAGTGATTTGCCAAAATTTGCATGGATGGTAAATGACAAATCTGGTATGCAGACCACGGCGGTCCAGTTCCAACAAATATTTGTAACAACCTCACCATTTTACTCTGTAATTGCTGCCTTTTCCTAAGTGCTTATAAATATATCTCACATTGTATAAAGTATTTTCCCTATGATCTTTCATTTTAAGCCTGGCAACAATTATCTAAGATAGATAATTATAGATGACATTCAGAGAGGTTCGGTAATATGCCAAAGGTCACTCAGCAATGAGGGGTAGAGCTTTGACGCAGACCTTAAATTTTTCTGATTGCCAAGCCCATTCTCGCTGGGCCTTTACTAACATCCCTAACAGATGCTTCTCAACCTTTGAAGTCCAGCAAATTTCCCTTAATATGAATTTCCTTTTTTAATAACGAGCCCAAACTACCAGACTATTAAAACTTGATAATATTAACTCTTCACCTTGCCTATTGCTTTCATATGTTTTGATTGAATTGAATAATGGAGGAAATTAGAACAGTGCAAGTGGGAGAGGCCAGCACATCAGATGGAGGATGGTGCCTGGAAGCCAGTGAATAGAGTGAGATTTTAGAGGAGGAGCCTGGCTGTTAGGTTTCGACTACAAGGGGAATGGCTTGTTAAAGGAGGTAAACTAATGCAAATGGGACAGGAGGTTGTAGATCTTTGGCAAATATTTGAAAGACTGTCATGGTTTCTTCTTTCTGCCTCCACATCTCTGCAGTGATTACTAAAAATGGAGCTGGCACCTTGGCTATGGTGCGGCTCAAGCAGACGTCAAAAGTCTGTTATTCTTCAGACTGATCGAGAAAAAGGGACAGAGCCTCTAAACATACCTTTATAACCAACCTGCCCTCCCACCCCAGGCCCAACCCCCAAAAAACAACTCTGTCGGTTGAGACCACCCATAGGAAAGTATTTGTGGTGAACCTTGGTTGTAAATTTGACCCACCTATTGAATTATAGATGCAAGTTGTTAAAATACCCTAATTTAAGGTTCCCAAGTAACATAAGGGACATCCAATTAAATTTGGATTCAAGATAAACAATGAATAATATTTTAGTGTATTTTAGTGTAAATATATCCCATGCAATATTAAGATATACATGTACTAAAATATTATTCATTGTTTTTCTGAAACTCAAATTGAAATGTACATTCTGTATTTTTATCTGCTGAATCCGGCAACCATACTCTGAATAGACTTGTTCTTAATAAATGCAAAATTGTCATAGGACAGAAACTTTTATATACATCTATGAGGAGATTAGGAATCATTAAATTCTAATTATATTGGAAAAACAAGCCAAAAATGACTAGGAAAAAAAACTTGATTATGCCATGAGTTTCAAAGTAATTTCAGTAGCAGAAATTCCTTCTCTCTTTAAAGCAGAAATTGAAGCTAAATGGAGACTGGTTTTAAGCCTTAGATGGTACTTCTCAGGCCTTTTAGTTGCAGACTAAATGAAATTCATTTCTTATTGCAATTCTAACTTGCTGTACCACCGGCATTAGGAAAACTGTGCCAGCTCAGGGGGATGTAAACAGGTTGAACAGATCTGTTTATAATATTGACAACAGCTGAAAGTCACCATCAGGAGATCATCAGTTGTCAGAGTGTGATGCTAATATGTGCTCAGCTGCCAGCCCGCACTGGTCAAGCGCTGGTCAGAAATTAAGCTGGACGCCTGGCCCGTGTTTATAAGAGCAGTGCCTTGTGTTTAAAGGGGAAAGTTTTTAATTTCAGTTTTATTATTCCAGAGAGTTTTCCTATGGCTATTGATTGTGCGGAGACATGTTTAAAGCCTCCTTAACATATATAGTGATCGAACCAAATTTGAAATGATTCTCGTAATGGAAATCAAATAAATTTTTAATGGCCATGGATAAATGAACCGTTCTCATTTTTTTGTTGCTGTTTCAAATCATAACACAAAACTGGAAAATCTTTAAGTAGTAATTAATTTTCTATAGACTCTGTTGAAGGCCTTCTCTTAAGTAGTTATAAAATTTATAATTATAAGCCCGTCATAAGCCATTAAGTTAACATTATTTACAGACGAGGGAAGGGAGGATGCTGGAAGTTACATAGCTGCTAGTTTCTATCAGTAACGTTCAAATGCAATCCATGCTCAAAGCCCATGCATGTGTCACCCCACCACACTACCATTATAATATGTTTAATTAATTACTGGCATGATTCTGTAAGACTTAGATATGTTTCGTTTGTAATTCCAAGGCATTCAGTAGTCATTTAACTTTGTAAAATATAACCTTTTAACGTCTTTATTATACAAGGAACTCGAAAAGTCTGCCATAGTTCTCTCCTCCTGTCAAAGGAGGAAACCGTTTTTCCTTTCCTTCCTCTCTTCGTCCCTTGCATTCCCCTTTTCTTTCCTTTTTCCCTCCTTAAACATATATTAAGTACCCAGTCTGTGATAGACACTTGAGGTACAAAGATGAAAGGGGAGAATACAAAGAAAATAACCAAGGACAGTACAATATTACAGTTATAAATAAATTACTGTGGGAACACAGAAGAAGGAGCCATTGGAGACTTCCCGCAGGTTTCACAGGAGAGGTTTTATTTGAGCTGGAAATGGCAAATGTTTTCTTTCTGGTGGAGAAGGGACGGGAAGGAAGGGGCTTTGGAGCAGCATGGAGAGTGTGTGTGAAGGCATTGAGGAGGAAAGGAACACGGCAAGTGTAGGCATAACTCAGAAATCCAGAGTGCCTATCGTGTGGGTGCACAGGGAGAAGCACATGAGGCGGTCGGATTGTCAAGGTCTTTGTAGGGGACGCTGATGCTCTGCCTGGGGCTATGGAGAGCCAGTGGGTGTTTCCAGCATGGGATGGAATGGTAGTGTATAGGGCTGCAGGCACTGAGAAGCCCGTGTGTGGTTACGCCATAGTTTTCAGAAGCCATGGATGGAGTCTGAACTGGAGGGCGGCGGCTGAATTCCATCGACCTCACTAAAATAGAATTATGGATAGACACTTGCACATGATGGTAATGTTTATCTTACTTGACATCCGGAAATAAAGTATGATTCAAGGTTTATGCGTTTTTCAATATAACAAACATATCCGTTCAATGCATGCATGCTATTTTGAATGTTAACTAGAATTCTTTAAAAGTCATCATTGTTAAATTTAGTTGTTAAACTCACAAAAATGTCAAGCAGAAGAAACTGAAGACAATTTAGGCATTTCTGGGTCTAGAGGATCAGTGTGTGTGTCTCGTTACTGAGTGCACAAGAACCTAAGACAGAACTCCATGACCACTTCTGTTTCTTAAGTGATATTGGGGTGATTGCTCCTAATGGTGCCCCAGCAAACCATGTGAGCGGATGTCTTTAACAGTAAATGTTGTGTCAGACACTGGGGCCTAGAACAATTGTGTGAAATTCAAGGCTTCAGTGTTGGTTCTTTGTGACAGGGTTTTGAGGGCTCATTGGACTTGTTGTTTACTTCAGAGGTGGAAGTGTGACTAGTTCAAGTATTTGTATTTCTGTCCTTGCATAATTTAGGTGTACTCTGTCATAGTAAACATTTAGAACTTTGTTTATATACTGTTTCTTAATATACACATTTGAGATAACTGGTTAAATTATCAGCCCTATAAATCTATATGCATTGATCGGGTGCATGGCCTTTGTGTGTGCAGAGTTCAATTCAGGTATTTCTCTGCAGCACGTGCTGTTCAAAGTCTTGTTTCCCGCTGTGACTGCTGGTCACTGGTTCAGCAAATGCTACCTTGATGTGAATTCAGCAGTTGTGCAGTGTGTTTGTTTTTTCATCAGCTTCCCCACTGTTGGTCTATTGACTTCCTTTGGCAAACATGAAACGTAGGCATTCATTTAAAATCACAGACCTGTCTAGATGACTCAGGAAATGGTGTCCCTAAATGTACAGTTAAAACAATAGGGCATATAACAATCACATGTAAAAGATGAGACAAATTGTTTAAGCCAGTGAGGGAAGTAGCTTTGCGATAAGTGTTTTGGAAATGTGATGTTTAATATTGACTTCATATACAGCGTCGAATGAAGTGGATGACTAAATAATTCCTTATGAATAACTTTAGTTAGGCTTTTTTCATGAAATTTCATAAATCTAAAAAAACTTACATTTTCAGAATTGTCATCCATATATCTTTCCCCTTTTTTAGATAAAGTGTGTTAACAGGCCCTGATTATGTGCTCAGATTAAGATTAATCTTTTCAACTCCGATGACAAACACATTTAAATTTTAGTTAAAATGTATAAACTCTGTAGTTGTATCTTTAAGTATTCCTGTGAAGCAATACATTTTAATTATTTAAAAATGTGTTTATCTCTGAATTTTCTTTATTTTTAAAAATATTTTTTATTAAAATATAGCTAACATACAATATTATATTATTTTCAGGTATATATCAAAGTTATTCAACATTTAGACACCTAAAGAAGTGATCACCATAAGTCTAGCAACCATCTAACACCGTACCATGTTATCACTGTATCCCCATGACTTATTTGTTTTATACCTGGAAATTTGGGCCTCTTATTCCCTCTTACCTTTTCCCCAATTTAAAATTTTTCAGTTATAGTTGACATTCAATATTATTTTATATTAATTTCAGGTGTTCGAAGTAGCATTTTGGGTTTATTCTGATAAATACCCAGAAGTGGGATTACTAGGCCCTTCTTTGTCCCTTGTAGTAGCCTTTGTTTAAAATTTATTTTGTCTGGTATAAGTATTGCTACCCAGCTTTTGTTTGTTTGTTTGTTTCCATTTTCATGAAATATTTTTTTCAATACTTTACTGTCATTCTATGTGTGTCTTTCAATCTGAAGTGAGTCTCTTGTAGGCAGTATATGGAATGGTCTTGTTTTCTTATCCATTCAGCCACCCTATCTTTTGATTGGAGCATTTAATCCATTTACATTGAAAGTAATTGTTGACAGATATGTAGTTATTGCCATTTTGTTCTTCAACTTTTTTTTCCATCTTAAACAAGTCCCTCTAACATTTCTTGTAATACCAGTTTGGTGTTGATGTACTCCTTCAGCTTTTTCTTGTCTGGGAAGTTCTTCATCTGTTCTTCAGTTAAATGGTAGCTTTTCTGGGTATGGTAATTTTGGTTATAGGTCCTTGCTATTCATCACTTTGAATATTCCCTGCTGATCCCTTCTGGCTGCAAAGTTTCTGCTTAGAAATCAGCTGACAGTTTTATGGGAGCTCCCTTGTATGTAACCAACTGCATTTCTCTTGCTGCTTTTAATATTCTTTGTTTTAATCTTTGGCATTTTAATTATGATGTGTCTTGGTGTGGACCTCTTGGGGTTCATCTTTTTGGGGCCTCTCTGTGCCTCCTGGGGCTTGTATGTCTATTTTTGTTGCCAGGTTAGGCAAATTTTCCATCATTATTTCTTCAAATAGGTTTTCAATTCCTTGCTCTCTCTCTTCTCCTTCTGGTACCCCTATGATGTGAGTATTGTTACACTTGATGTTGTCCCAGAGGTATCTTAAACTATCCTAAATTTTTTGTTTTCTTTTTGCTGTTCTGTTTGGGTGTTTTCTGCTACCTTATCTTCTAAACTGCTGATTAGATCCTCTGCTTCATCTAATCTACTGTTGATTCCCTCTAATGTATTCTTCATTTCAGTTATTGTAGTCTTTATTTCTGATTGGTTTCTTTTTATGTTTTCTATCTCCATTTTTATGGTTGTCTCTTTGTTGAAATTCTCCTTGAGATCATTGAATATCCTTATAACCAGTGTTTTGAACTCTGGGTCTGGTAGAATGATTGTCTCCATCTTGTTTAGTTCTTTTTCTGGAGCTTTAGTCTGTTCTTTTATTTGGTTGGTGGGCAGGGATAGGGCAATGGTTTACAGAAGGATGCTTGCTGGGGGAGCAAGGTACTTTTGAGGGATTGAAATACTAGTGGAGGGAAAAACTGATAAGACTTGCTCATGTTATGTTTGGAGAGGGGCATTGTGTAAGTCATGGGTGGAAATGTGCCAAGTATACAGGGCTGAGAGTTGGCTGTGTGACCTATGACAAAATCATGGAGAGTCTTAATATTGTAGTTACATACTCTGCAATTTGAAGTTTTGTGAGCTGAAGAGTGATGTGAAGTGATCTGTTTTGCTACATAACCCTAGTAGCAGTGTTTGTTGTTGCTTGCTTCTTGGCCTTTTGCTCGTTTATGTGGGAGAAAATAGTTACCTGGTCTTGGACTCTGGGCTAACATGACTTCACATTTAGGGAAACTTTTTTAATGATAGAAGAGAGAATGGAACACATAGTTTTATTCTAACACTGTACCTTTACTGGTGGATGAATGAAGGTACTCAGGTGGGGAAGTCTATCTAGTTTTAGCACTTTTTTCCAGATGTACATTATAAAGAAAATTCTGTTAAGCTGGATGTGTTTAGTTCAGATTTCATAGCAAAAATATAGTTATCAAGCTAAAGTAGACACTGGGTGCCAGGCTAAGATGCCCTTAGGGAGACAAGCCAGCGTTAAGGACTCTTGTGGAAGTGTTAGAACAGTAGTTCTTTGGAACACTACAGCAACTTTCCAGTCTCGGGGGGGCGGAAGGGGGGAAGAAGTTCTATAAACAGTTCACTAGTCTCAGAGGATTGTTATAGAACTGCTTCAGTTGTTTGAGAACAAACGTTTCTATCATGTTAGAAGCATTTACCTACAGGTGATACATATACTCCCTTCGGATCATCATTGATCTGTCTGTAAAAGCACGTCTTCAAGGGTCTCTACTTTTCAATATTGTTATAGTCAACTATTTGTAACAATCGTATTTCTTTAAAATCATTCTGTAATTCACCCTATTTATTTCAACGTGTTTCTTCTGTCAATTAACCTGAATTGCTGATGTTTGGGCAACTTCAGTGAGAATTTAATGCTTTTATCATTATTCACACATGGCTTTCTTTCCCTGTGCATTAAGCATGATGGTTAATCAGGTTGTGATCTTATACTTTTTTTCTTTTTAAGGAAGAAAATAAATTTTTGGTTCAGGAAGAAAGTGTTTTTGCTTGAACTGATTTATCAAGAAAAGAAAAAAAGATGAACAATTTAAAAGAGACATTTTCCTTTAATACTCTTAACTAATAGGTTTGTGGTTATTCTGGAGCATATATACAAATAAGTTCAAGTGTATATCTTGTCTGCAAAAAAGGCAAAACAATTAAAAGAATGTGATTTAGGAGAAGATACTTTCACAGACATAGAGCTATAGCTATAGATACATTCAAAAGTTGTTGGCAGATAGTCAAGTAAAAGTTCCCATTCTACCTAATAAAACATTATTTTTTAAAATTGCCTATTTCCTAACCTGTTGTCATGTAAAAGGTGTTGTCATAAAGGTCCCTTGTGTTTGGTAGGGATCTGGCCACCTTGGCTGGGTGGGAGTAAGAGGCATGACCTGGATCAGAACTGAGTCTAGTGATACTTTGGCTGTGTTTCTTAGGACATTTCTGTGGCTCCTTCCTATTGGTAGTTTCCTGTCCAGGTTCTAAGGCTCCTTCCTATTGGTACTTTCCTGTCCAGGTTCTGGGATCCCTGTCTTGCGTTCTGAGGAATAACTCAATAATAGGTTGAGACAGCCTATCTAAAGACCAATAACAGCCTGTACATCTTCTGAGGTGGGGCTGAGCATGCAGACCCAGCTTACAAAGAAACTGTCCACGTTGTGACCTGTCTAGAATACCCAGCTACTCTGTTGCCTCAGTCATAATGCTTTACCTCTCATGATGTAGACCATTGACTCTGGGTACCCGGAGCCCTTGACTAAGTGCCTCACATCCTGGTATAACACATTTCTCTGGTGAAAAGTTTGAACAGCACATGAAGCAAACACATACCAATTTGAATTTCCCTGACATCTTTGATACAGAAGTTAGCTCAGCAAGTACTACTGTACATAAAATTGAAAAGGGGAGTAAATTATGATACATTATTGGAAATACTTTTCTTTATTTATTCAAATAGAAGCATGAACAAAGGACCACAGCGTACCAATACTTGCTTACTTTAGCTTGAATTTCTAATGGGCTCTGGAGTTACAAGACTTGGTTTCTTTGAAAACTGGTTTATAGTTCTAGCTTTTTCTAAATTAGACTGAACTCATTCCATTTGTGATTCTTAAAAGAAAGAATATTTAGTGTCGCCTTTCCTTTGAAACATTTGTGGGTAGACATAGAACATGGTGAATAAATGGCCTCCAGAAAGTACCAAGTCTGCTATGGCACCATTTCAAGACGAGGCTGAAACAGGCTTTATGTGGGGGTGTGTTTTAAGCAGCAAGTGCTCTTGGACTGTTAGTGGTTTAGTTCCAGTGGATTCTTAACAGAATGTCAGCTGTTCCATTATCTTGTACAAATATTTGGCACTGGAATTCTTTTATTTACTAACTATAAGTAATATAATATTTTTAAACCTCCAATCACCGGGAAAGGAAAAATAAATAACTGACATAGACATACTTAGCACTGAAAGCTTGCAGAGTTTAGTATTTGACAGGGGGGAGACTGGAGTTTATCATTTATCATTTAGTGAATGCGGGCCTTTAATCAAACGTTTTGTTTATTAAAAGTGTTGGTTATGTAGCATGTAGATAGGAGTCAAAAGGCACCGTGTTTTTAAAATATTAAAATGTCCAGTAATGTATGTTATATTTTGAAATAGTTTTTATTTGGGGGAGGTGAATCTCAGGTTGTATTAATTTTCCAAGATAAGCAAATCTGACTTTTGTATTTCAAAATAGGTTAAATGTTACTTATGAAATAATGATCTGAGTTTTTAGTTATAAATAAAGAGAGTAGCAGGTTAAAATAACTTTTTTAGTGTTTATAATTTTTATTTTTCTCTCAGTGAAGTGTATTTTTACTGAGGAGTTTCTGTGGCATTTGATTAATTATCTGCTTGCTTGAACAGAGAAACTTATGTAAAAGTGCTCGAGGAAGACATTATAATTTTGTTTTAACGTAAAAATTCCTTTCTAGTTTTGTATTTAAATAAAAAAATAGTTTGGAAAATAACTGCTTTTTCTATCTGTGGTAGATTAGATATAGGGTATTTTGTTTCCTTTAGATGATATATATCTCATAGTATTTTTTCTAGAAAGCTGGACATAATGAGCATAAGTTTTATATTATTAGAATGTATTTTCTATAGAAAAGCTCTTAATAATCAAAAGTATCTTTTCCTATATTTCTCAACTGTTTATTGAGTTGAATATTCTCCATAATATAAGCACTCAATAAATTGATTGGTTTTTTTTTGTTTTCATTACATTGATAAAAGTTAGAAATGAAAATCTAAAAATAATCTATTTTCCCCAAAGTAGAGACTATTTGGAATATTTTATATAAAAGAAAATATTATTACTTTCTTAGAAATTTTATTAATATCCATTATTAACAGTAAAGAAGTAAATATGTAAAAAGAAAATAAATCAGTTTCATTTATAAGTACTTTTATTAGATTTCAATTTAATGAACTATTAAATACTCATTGGCTACATGGCACTATACTTCATTATACAAATTGTAAAATATGAATAAGAACAAAAATTAATTTTATAATCAACTTTAAAAGAAGTTGATCTGACTGACTTAATGTAAGTTAAAAATATAAAAAGAAGATGGAATTGTTGTTATAATTTGTCAAGGATCTTGACATAACAATTAAAGCAGCATTTGTGCCTTTAACTAGCCATATTAGGTAAAAGAAAATAGGAAAGAATTTTTTTGGCCATCCTTAAACTTTTGATATTATTGGTAGTCTCTCTGTCTGTCTTTCTTTTCTATTGTAAAAGGTCAAATATGGGATTTTAGGGGGTTTAAGTCATTCTTCCTTAGTTCAAAGACAAGAAAAGTTTTGTGTGTACATGTGTGACCATGTGCTTACACGCATGTGTGCCCAGAAGTCGGGGGTCTACAGGTGATGTGTTGTAAAGTATTGCTAACACCACCAACAACTTCCCTAATGTAATACATACTATGTGTCATCCACTACTATATGTGCTTTTCATGTGTTCACTCATTAAATTCTCCCAGCTATACTATGAGGTCGGCACTATTATTCTGAGAAAGGTTAGTGGTTTGTCCGACTATGAAGTGGTAGAGCTGGGATCTGACTCTAGGATACTTGGCTTCAGAGCTTGTGCTCTGAAAAACTTAGTGTTCTATTGTCTTTCCATCATGGATGAATGAGCCTAGCTCCACGTTCTCTTTTTTAAAAAATAGAAGTTATGATATTTTTGTAATCTTTTGAGGAGTAAATTGTATGTTAATCTCTGGCACAATAAATGATTTGCGCATTCATACCTGTTTATGTATTCACCTACATATACACATTTGCATATGCACATATATATATATATATATATATATATGTATACTTGATTTTTTTTACATCTTTTTATAGACTTTTAATTTTATATAGTTATAATACTTAGTTATATATACACATATCTCACTCTTCTGCAAAGAAACTAAATCCAGGCCTCCCTCATTGAATGAAATTGCCAATAACACAGAATACTTAGCTTCATAATTTTGTGACTGAAACGAAGTATCCCAAAAAATAATCCATCTCACACTGATATGAGCAAACTGTATGTGTGGTTTTAATGTGCAGTATTGTAGGAGAGATCCAAGTTTCCAAACAGAGGCTAGTGAAAGAGACCTCAGGGTGGGGTCTCTAAGTTACATTTAAGTACACACTTTTACTTTGTTAGAGCACTCCTATTTTGTGCTACTGAGGGAACAGTTAGCAGAAGGATGATGGTACCTGAGCATAAAATGTCCAATGCTCCCACCCTCTTTATTCCCAATAACCATGTAGTATAACTGGGCTACTTAACAATTTTCAGCCATTTCCAAATGAGTTTTTCTATGTCAAATATATAAAAACCTTTCAGCTACCAACTGTTTTCTCTTTGTGTGAAGGCTTCAAAAAGGCTGTCGTTTGTTTTAATTTTGTTTTTACTTTTATCAGGGTGCCTCATACACATAATTTACAGAGTTAATTTCATTCTAAAAGGCTTATTATTGTTTATTATGAAAAAATATAGTCTTCACCCCTACCATTTCATCTCCTAAGAGAAAGTGACTCGATTTTCCTTTTAGCCAATTCCCTTGGAATTTACTTCTATATCTCTAAATCACACATTTATGTAACTCTTCTCATTCTTTTAGTTCTTGATTTTGAGTGGTACGTGTGGACTTCTTATGGAAGATGAAGAACTGGCACCCTTTCCTGCCCTCCTGCCCCCCTGCCCTGCCCATGCATGTGTTCTATCTCACCTCAACACGGACATATCATAATTTTGGTTAGGTCAGTGTTTATACAATCATGATTATGTAAATGCTATTCACAGCTGGGCCAGGTAAAGTACTGGGTTTACTTTTTCTTTCTGGAATAATGCTTTGTTTTTCTTGGAATTAACAACTCTTTGTTTTCTATGTGTTTCTGTGTAATTCAACTCTAAATATCCCAAACCCTAGTGTAGGTTTTCTCTTTATATTTTCAAATATTTTGGGTATTCCATCCATGACATTTTTAAGAACTCTCGCTCTCAGAATGTTCTAGACCTGCTGAAGCTGTTTCCATTATGGGCATTTCCTCTACTACCATTCTGGGATTTCCTCTGCTTCCCTCTTGGTTTAGATTCCTTGTTTCCTGGAATCCAAGTCATTGTCCTCCTTTCTTTAGTCTCATTTTAGGGAGACATCTTCCAAGTTTACTGAAAAAGCAAATATAGGAGATAGATTTTTTTAAAAGCCTGTATGCTTAAAAATGGCTTTATATGTGTACCCTCACATATCAATATTGCTGGCTGTAGAATTAAAGGTTAGAAATCATTTTTTCCTTAGAAATTTGAAGAATCTCTTCCACTATCCTCTAGCTTCCAGTATTGTATCCAGTGTTGTTTTGGTTTGATTTGAGCTTTAAATCTTTGTGGAAAAGGTATGTAAATGTGAACTTCAATTCTGTTTCCAGTACTGTACTTTATCCTCTACTGTACCTACTGTCCTCCAGTCCTGACACTCTGTTTTACTGTTTCCACAGAATAACCACGCGCCCCTCAACTTCTATATTGGTGGGAGTGAGTAGTCCCCTAGCTACATAGAATGGACAAGGGACCTGAGAGTTCTAACTTCTTCCTAAACAGGTTTTCAACAAGTCATCCTTTTTTTAGACCTACCTTCATCCACTTTCAGAAGTATCTGGGGCTGCCAATACCTGAACATTTTGGGGTCTTTGTAATGTCAATCAAGTTGTTCTCAACTTGCCCTGCTACTGGTTAAACATTTGAAGAACTGCTGAAAGATTTGCCACTCTTTTTATCTTTTTTACATCTTCCAAAATATACTTGCTGTTGTGTCTTTTTCCTTTTCTTTTATCTATGGGTTTTATACATTTTAAAATATCCCATTATTGATGTTTTAGTGAAATTTCAAGAAGGAGAAGGGATAAAGGTATGTGTTTAGTCTGCTTTATTTAAGGGAGAATCCTGGGGGTGTCAGGGAACCAGGTCATTTTTATAAATAAATGTTTCTTTAAGAAAAGACCTCCTTGAAATTTTATTATTTTGTCTGTACACATATAATGAGATGAAACATTTAATAGGGGGAATAAATTCCATTTATTTCTATTGGGGGATACATCTACCTATAAGTCACCAGGGGCTTCTACAGGAAGGTGGGATTTCATGCCCCTCCCTTCCTCCTCAAAGTGGACACAGGGACTGGTAACCTATGCCGTTCTTGCTATTCTGTGGTTAACCTTAGTTTAAAATAACAGATGAATTGATTTCAGTATTTTTAAAAAAGAAATTAGATTCCCCACCCTCCACACCCTTCCTGCTTTAGTTTCCAAATAAAGATGTTTATAAAAATACCATCTATATTAGCACTGGACAGGGATTTTGCTTGTTGGATTAGATATCCTTTAGTGGTTGTGACTGATAGAATTAGGAGGAGGTAAATAGTTTTACTCACCATCATCCTCCAATCAGAGTTACATCTACTCAAGGAATACACACTAAGTACATGCTCTATGCCAGGCAGTATATTAAGTATTTAAAACATAATGATACCTCTTGTCCTCATGGAGGCTGTATTCTAACAGATACTCTGATATGGTTACAAATGGCTACCTTGTGGGTAGTGCTTACTATGAGACCACACTACCTGATGACTCCTTTGCACAATACTGCAAGGTAATTTTAACATCCTCATTTTGCAAATAAGGAAACTGAGGCTTAGAGGTTTGTTCAAGGTCATCCAATGGGTATGTAACAGCCAGAATCTGAAGCCAGGTCTATTTTATTTCAGACCCCATGTTCTTCTATTTGTATAGTTAAAAAAAATAGTCAACAGAGCAATTTCACCTACACTGTTTGATCTAATCTTCTGTTGTCTAACCCATTTTATTTTTTTTTAACTAAAGGTAATTATTCTCAGCTTGAGAGATTTGGTGAAAAAAAAATCACTAATTGCGTCATTTTGAGGATGTGTCCTATGATCAGCTTGCTTTGTTTGATGAATTTTTTTCATGAACATGTGTGTAGGGATAAAACTTATTTATAGAATGCACATTTTAGTTTAAGTACAGCATAAGAATTTAGCTATTTTAAGGAACTCTGTATTGAACAATTTTGAAGCAAATAAAATAGCTTGTAATGCAAATAATTACATACTAATTTCCTTGTATAAACACACGCTTTTTCCAGTCTTCATTTGTTTAAAATGTGTAGTTGATAGTAACTCAGGAAAGATGGGGAGAGTCTGTTCCTTTTCTTTAGCTATGTAAATTGTCTTAAATGTTTAAAGACACACTAAATTATCATAGTATAGTCCACAAAAAAGACACATCATAAAACAGAGAGGCAATATTTAAAACAGAAACGTGTAAGCAGAAATCAAAGGGAGTCAAATGATAATAAGAAACTCAGGGTTCAGGGAAACTCAGGGAAATCTGAAATTGTTTTGTTTTTAGTTGGTGAGCTGATCACTATTTCCACCGACATTTATCGACCACCTGCTGTGTGACTTGGGCACTGGGGATGCAATAATGTTTAAGAACAAGATCCCTGCTAGTCAGAACCGATGGGCTGGCAGTTAAATGTGATTGCGGGTGAGGCAGCCACTGGTTTAAAAGCCGAAGCCTCCGAGGATTGATGTACAGCAGACAGGGAAACCCTGATACACAGACAGAAGGAAAAAAAGTCAAATGGTAAAGAACAAGAGATAAAACACAGGAAAACACTGACAAGGAAGAAAGTGCAGGGAATGAAGCTTACATCCAGGCGAAAAGGACAAGTCAGCGTTGGATTGTATCTCACAAACGAGTTCAGAGTAGCATTTGGATAAGGCTTGGTGCATTTACAGTTGTTCAAACTATTTCCCATGTCTCCAGTCAACCTTATGTTAACAGTGAAGAGGCTTTATTTTTATCTTCGTTATGTAGATGAACACACTGATGCCAGGCAGTTTATGCTTTTGCCAAAGGGTCACAGTGTGCTGCAGAGCTGGGTTTGAACTTCAGTTTATGGCTCCGCATTCAGAGCTATTTCCCTGCCTTTTACCGTGTTTCCCCGAAAATAAGACCTAGCCGGACAATCAGCTCTAATGCATCTTTTGGAGCAAAAATTAATATAAGACCCCATCTTATTTTACTATAAGACCCGGTATAATACAATACAAAATATAATATATAATATAACATAACATAATATAATATGTAATACAATATAATATAATATAACACTGGGTCTTATATTAATTTTTGCTCCAAAAGCTGCATTAGAGCTAATTGTCCGGCTAGGTCTTATTTTTGGGGAAACACGGTAGTAGGATAGCACTCAAGGAGAAGAGTGGAGAGAGTTGCTCTACAAACTAGATCGGCACAGATCATCTTGTCAAACCACGTGTACTAGGAAAGTAAGAAGCATGAGAGGCACGTGGCAACGCCGTTGCAAGGTACACGCTCTCAATACTGTCGAGGACAACAGATGGATCTGTGGTGAAATGTGCTATGTGTGTACACTTCTGACCATAACAAAGCTCAGCGGGAGCTGTCACTTAATTCTTTGCTAATTTTGTTCCATTGAAACTATGGATTAACACTGTGTTTTATTGGTGCCTCACTCAGATCCAGCCTTTAAACCAAATAGTGGCAGAGTGATTCTTTGTGCAATAATCAATATAAGCATGACTTTATCAAGGACTCAGAGCTCACAGAAAAAGAAAATGTAGTTGTAAAAGGTTGATCTATGTATATTATATTAAGAATGGGTTTAACATTTAAAATTTTCCTGGGAATGAGAAGATTTGGATGTTTGGGTCTAATGCAATGACAACAAAGCAGATAGCTGACCATGAAGGGGCAGTGTCATTTGTAAAAAATAAATATTTTATTTGAATTAAATTTTAATTTTAATTTGTTCCAAGAAAGTTTTATAATATTGATGAGCTTGTATTTTCATTCTCAAGGTCAAATCTGTGCCCCTGAGTGTAAATGGAATAAAAACAGGGGAATTGTTTTATATGAGAAAACTTCCATCAAATGAGAACACTGGAAATCAGAAAGTTACAATCGTTTTAGAGTTTTTCCCAGGGGTCAAAGAGTTCCCAACTCATAGGGACCTTACCGTCTCCCTCCCACGATTGATGATCTCAGTTTTGAATTTGTAATGAGAGATTGTTTTAAATATATATGCTTTATATATGCAACCCTGGAGATGCTTAACTTATGTTTTACTAGCCCAGTGTAAAGAATTTAGGTTAGGAATCTGAGAAATGTAAACTAGAGTAGTTCCCACTATTCGTGGGGGATATGTCCCAAGACCCCCAGTGGATTCCTGAAACTGCAGACAGTATCGAACCTACTATGCTTTTTCCTATACATACATACCTGTGATAAAGTTTAATTTATAAATCAGGCACAGAAAGAGATTAACAATAACTAAGTTGAGAACTTTCACCTTTTCTCTAAAGGAAGCTCTATATGGCTTCTTTGTGGCATATCCGTAGAATTGCCAGCATCACTACTCTTAAGTTTAGGGGCCATTATTAAGTAAAATAAAGGTTACTGGAACACAAGCACTGCGATACTGCAAGAATCGATCTGATAACTGAGACGGCTACTAAATGACTAATGGTCATGGAAGATACAGAGCGTGGAGACCCTGGACAAAGGGATGATTCAGGTCCTGGGGAAGAGGGAGCGGGGCAGCTCGAGATTCCATCTCGTTACTCAGAAGGGCCCGTGGTTTAAAACATATGACTTGTTTATTTCTGGAATTTTCCATTTACTATTTCCAGACCATGGTTGATCACCAGTAACTAAAGCCGCAGGAAATGAAACCATGGGTAAGGGGGAACTACTGTATCCTATAGTGTAATTTTTCTCTGGAGTCTCACTCTTTCCTAGGGTCTTATCGAAGATAAGAAAATTGATCTAACATACAGTTATTGAACAGTTGGTCTCTTTGTAATGTAAGGTGAAAATACAGTATTGTTCGAGTCTAGCAGTCTCTTAGGTAAAGCATTAAAGAAAGTATGGAGAAAAACTGACTTGGAGAACTGTCTTCACAAAATTTCCTGTAATAATCACTTTAAGGCTAAAATCTTTAAGTAAGGCAACACTTGGAAATGGCCTGAGTGTATTGTACCTGACTGTGAGTACTACAGATGCTGAAAATACAAGTGCTTGTATGGTGGGACCCCCCCTTAAGAAAATACTACTTTATCTTTTGAACCAATTATTATATTTAAGCCACATTATTGTCTAAGAGATGACACAGTGATTATTCTTTATTTTTTAATATGAAAGAAGCAAATTAAAACTAAGAGTAGTGATTTCTATCTTTAAACCATAAGGGATACACCGTGGCAGTAGAAAACCAGAGTTTCTGTATCTTTTATTTCCCCCTACCCTTTGCTTGGCAAAAAGTATGAGCAGAGAAACTCAACATTCAAGTCTTGATGGCTCACAATCCTAAATCAGTCTATTTTCTTCCCATTTTCCTGTTACCATCCTAGTTCACCAATCTTCTGCTTAGCTGCTCTGATCACACCCTTACTTTTCTATGGGTCAGATTTCACAAAACAGCACACGGGGATGTGGCTCTTTGCACCTGTCAATGTCATCTACTTGCATCCCAGTATCCCCTCTGTGCTCCAGTTAACTGAGTTCTTAACTGACTACCTCACCCTGAAAGGTGGCCTTGCTCTTGATATTTCCTCTTCCCGGATTGCTTTCCCACAGATCTTCACAGCATCACCTTCTCCTTGTGGTTACTGACGCCTCTTAAAAATCCCGTCATCAAGAGGCCTTTCCTGATCACCCGGTCCAAGGATGTTCCCAACCCCTTACTATCATGTCACTCGGCTTTGTTTTTATTATTCCTTTCATGTAACACTTATTTATTGAGCACCTATTTTGCTTTGTGATGAGCAACACAGTCAAGTCCTTACGCTCAGTGGAACTGCATTCCAGTGAAGGGGAATAATCAATAATCGTCCCTCCTGGGCCCCTCCATCCTGACTTCGCCATAGATGGAGTGGAAGATTCCTGACAGCAGTGACATTACTTTCTATCTGTTGGAATTAGTAAAGAGAACTTCCAGAGAGCCCATTCTTTCTCACACATTTACTACTCACTTCTGTAAAGTTATCTCCAGAACCGGAGAGGTGGCAAGTTATAGCATAAAGAACAAGGCTGCAATGCTCTGGTCCTTCACAATTTACTATGTGCCTTCCTGAGCATGTCACATTATCTACTTTTTGTATTGTTTCCTCATTTGTAAAATGACGTAGTCCTGTACATTTCACAGGGTTCTTGAGTGAATTAATTATGAAATTACTTGATAGACAGAGTACTACTGTGTTTTCCTGAAAACAAGACCTAGCTGGATAATCAGCTTTAATGCGTCTTTTGGAGCAAAAATTAATATAAAACCCGGTCTTATTTTACTATAAGACCGAGTCTTTAATATAATATAATATAATATAATATAATATAATATAATATAATATAATGTAATACTGGGTCTTATATTAATTTTTGCTTCAAAAGATGCGTTAGAGCTGATTGTCCGGCTGGTCTTATTTTCGGGGGAACATGGTATTCAAATGACCCACTTAGGTGAGTGTTGAATGTTGTCTGCAGATGTCTCTAAAGCTGCTGAAATTTCTCCATCTACTCCTGACGGAGCTTCCCGGGTTTGTGCCTGTTTTCTTGTCCTTTGGATAAACAATGCTGAATAAGATTTAGCTTGTCTCTGATGACCATACTTTACTTTGATTGTATTCTAACAGCATTGATTTTCTGTTTTTCTACAGTACTTTGGAAGTTTACTTGTCATTTTCTGTGTAGAACTGGCTTGTGGTGTTTGGACATATGAGCAGGAAATTATGGTGAGTTCAAAATGGACTATAAGCACAGTATGAAACAATATCCAGTTCAGCCTTATAAATGAGATACTTTGGAGTAATTTAGGCACGCGGTTATTAATTGGAATGTTTATGCTATGTGATAACAGTGTATAGTCCCAATACTTCTGAAAAGCAACATTTTATTTTTTGTGTCTAAAGCATAGTTCCAAGCCATAAGGTGTAATAATATTTTGCAACAAGCTACACTACCTTCCACTTTAAGAAGTTATTTGAAGGGTTGCTGTGTGTTTACCCCAGTCTAGAAACACTCACAGTTTGATGTTTAGCTACATGAAAACAACTGTTTAGCTCTTTGTTGTTTTTTCATTTTAGTAATTGAAACCACTGGAACAACTTTTATATAGGTATGTTAGAATGGATGAGGATGAGAGTTTCTCAATCTTAAGACTGTAGCAGTCATGTTCGGTTTACCACTTGCACGTCACCCTTGCTTGCATTGGACATTATTACTTAGTTAATGTTTGTTCACTTCATTGGTGAAAATGGGTGCGTTTATTAGGTTGGTGCAAAAGTAATGGCGGTTTAAAAGGTTAACAATAATTGCAAAAACCACCATTACTTTTGCACCAACCTAATATATCACCCTGAGGTCCAACACCTTTGCGTGTCTGGATTGCTGGCCGTTTTCCTGGTGGCAGGTGAGATTTCCCCATTTAAGCATCGCAGAGTGATTCTGTTTCAGGAAGGTGATGCTTTTCAACCTGTAGTCCTCGGATTGTCTCCAGAAGGAGTCACAGTCTTAAAAATGTGCATGATGGGGCCCTAGGCCAGATCTGCTAAATCAGAGTAGAAGGAAGGCAGAGGAAGGAGGGGCAGAAGGCCTGGACATTTGCATTGGTGACAGATTTCCCCCAGTGAGTCTTCAACTTTTGAAAATCAAAGAGCTCTTAAGAAGAGAGGGAGATTATTTTGTACTATTTGTTTCTGAGAAACATTTCAGCAGCTGTGTAAGAAAATTGAAGTTTTTTACAGTACTGACACCGTTACTGAAGATTTGAGGGTGAATCTGCTACCGTTGTGACACTGTACGGTGACACCGTTGTGAATGCTGAGTGGGAATTGCAGACTAGTGGGTACTCTGCATACTCCAGTTTATATGTAAACGGTGCTTTGGCACCACCACACATCTGAATCCTTGTGAAAAGCCCTCTGAAGCGTTGCCCCAGGAGTATGCTTCCAGGGTATGACAACTCTCAGTTAGAAGAGAATCTTTATGGTTATTTATTTCTCTATTAAAAGTTGAAAAGTCGGGGCCAGCCTGGTGGCTCAGGCGGTTAGAGCTCCATGCTCCTAACTCCAAAGGCTGCCGGTTTGATTCCCACATGGGCCATTGGGCTCTCAACCACAAGATTGCCAGTTCAATTCCTGGAGTCCCACAAGGGATGGTGGGCTCCGTCCCCTGCAACTAAGATTGAACACAGCACCTTGAGCTGAGATGCCGCTGAACTCCTGGATGGCTCAGTTGGTTGGAGTGCATCCTCCCAACCACAAGGTTGCCAGTTCACTCCCACAAGGGATGGTGGGCTGCGCCCCCTGCAACTAGCAATGGCAACTGGACCTGGAGCTGAGCTGCACCCTCCACAACTAAGACTGAAAGGACAACAGCTTGACTTGGAAAAAAGTCCTGGAAGTACACACTGTTCCCCAATAAAGTCCTGTTCCCCTTCCCCAATTAAAAAAAAAAAAAAAAGTTGAAAAGTCAGGGCAGAGTCTAACCAATTAAATATGAAAGTAAGAATTTTCTTCAAAACTACATTTCCTATTAAACTAAGAGTGCTCTTGTCATCTTTGAGAATCATATTTTCCCTCCGTGCCCTAGAAATTTTGTATATTTAGAGGAGTGAAAAATTATTTTTTTCTAGGGACTCCATTTCTGTGTTTTATTTGTAAAGAGGTGGTCTTTTTATTTTTTTTCTGTTTCTTAGAAATACATGTATCTCTTTGACATTCAAGCAATAGATAGTAAATCGTATAATTAATTCTTGATCCCCTCACCTCAGCTTTGGGTTGTATTATTTTAATTAAAAGGTTTTTTTAGAAATGAGTTTACTATCTGTGGATTTTAAAAATGGTTTGTATGGTGTTTAAGTCCTACCAATATTTGATAAATCTCTTAAATTAAAACAAGTTCGAAATGGATTAATTTAAGGTATTTGAATGGAAATGTTTTGATTCTAATATAATTCTAAGAAACTTGAGGTAACTGAGAGGAATTCATCCTTGTTAAGATACTTTCTTCTATTCTGTTAAGGAGCCATCTACAAACATTTTCTCAGTATCACAGTGGTACTAGATGGGTGCATATCACCATTTCAGTTGAGGGCATACATCACTCTTTTGTATGTGGAAATCTTCTGCATTAAGTCACCAGGATAGAGCAAGGGCTGTTGAAAAGGAAAATGTGAAAAGTAGTCCCTTTGAAAAAAATTTGTCAGGTTTCTTTTTTGTTTTGTTTTGTTTTGTTTTTTAATGGCTTTTGTATTAATGGCAGTGTGAGTGAAAAGTGCCATTAAAGTTTATTAGCTGCCAAATTTTGCAGAACTCAGCTTTTACATAGAATGGGCTTTGTGCTCCGAGCTGTTCCCTGCAAGGAGCCAATAAATGTGTTTTCCTTTATGGCCAGGTCACAGTATTTTGTGCCAGAACCTCAGACTTGGATCGACTGTAGTCACAAGGGGGAAACAACTTGTATTTATTTTGGAAAATAAAATTAAAAATAAGACCGTCCTAATAACCAAATTAAGAGATTTGACATCAGACAGTCTGTTTCCCTGTTATTTCTGCTGTTTACACGTAGTCACCTCCTATTTATTATTACTTCTCTCAAGAAAAAGACCTGTCAATAATATTTTTTAAGATTATAAATAGCTAGAGAATTTATTTCACTTTCACTTATTTTATGCTTGAGAGGATATAAGATGTTAATAATTTAAAGTGAGTAGCTTGAACTTTGGTTAGTGCCTTGAACTTTGTTGAAGGAACAATGCCCAGTGAGCCCATTATGTAGGGAACAAAGTTGTGTGCCCACGTGTTGGAGTGTTTTCTTTTGTATTGTGCATTTCCAAGTAATGAAAATTAACAAAGGTAAAAAAAATGAAGAATTTCTGTGCTCAGGAATTTTTAAACTAGTCCTGTTGATATTACTGTGTTTTAAAATCAGATTTCCAAATAATCTAATTCTTGAGTTTGTGTCAAGCTTGCTTGTTTAAGCCTGGTCCATGTTTCTCCATACATCAGATGTGGATGTCTATGCAGGTTCTCAAGAGTTTCTTTCATGCTGCATGTGTGGTGAGCCTAGGGTTTGATGCCTCATTTTCTCCTGCGGCACTGTAGAAAAAAACAGTGACGTCCTGACTGGATGTGCTGGCTAGCTGTTATGTTGTACCTGAAGCTCTGTCACAATTAAACCCTCTGTTAAGGGACACGGAGCTCGGTGACTTGAGAATAGAAACACAAAACATCCTTTAATTTGGGAACTAATATTTCTAAAAATCCTGTATGCCTCTGAAATCCAATTTTTGAAAAGGTGTTTACAAACTTATTCCAGAGTGAGGCTTGACCTGAGCTGAACTTTTTCTCAATGCTTCTCCCTTTATTTAGTACTACCATAATCTGCAGTCATTTCAAAGAACAACAACTTTATAAAGTCAAAGCAAAGGTCATTTCTCAGCAGCCATCATTCATTATGAGGAGCTTCCGGTGTATCTGTAGGATACTTGTTTACTTCTTTTGTGATTTCCTTGAACTTGATATTGGCATATAATGCACTTGATATTGCATTAGTTTGCTTAACATGAAGTACCTCGGCATTTAGTACAAAAATCGACATGTGGAGATTGTTCAGTAAGTATTTGGTAACTCTGTGTTAACTTAGGCCCCATATATAAATTTAAAACAGTATTTGTCAAGTATGTGTACAAGACTATGAGTGATTTCGTTTGTGAATTTGTGAATGTAGGTGTGTCTGAGTGTGTGTCTTTGTGTGTTACAGTTGTTGATATTTTGCTTTTTATCTCCAGGTTCCAGTACAGTGGTCAGACATGATCACCTTGAAGGCCAGAATGACAAATTATGGCTTACCTAGATACCGATGGCTTACTCACGCTTGGAATTTTTTTCAGAGAGAGGTAAAAGCTACAATTTATGAGGTAGAGGGTATGAAATAAATGGCACACTTTCAACACAAATGTTCAAAGCTTTGGCTTTGGTCGCTTTCTCTGTGCTGAAAAGGGAAGCCTGTGATTCAGTTACCATTGTTGTGATTCTTTGCTGAGAAAGCCTTCAGGAACTGCAGGCTCTGCTTTTCTTCCCAGGTACACTGCCATTGTCTCTTCATTCCACACACTTCACATAGAGTTTAGAATTCCTTAAAATCCTTTTGACTAAACTACTGTCAGTTTTCCTTTTTCTGAGACTCGCTCAATAAATATCCAAGTTCTGTTCGAATAGATAATTTTTCACGGCTTACCTGTATTTTAAGCATCATTGAACATTTTTTAAATGATCATGCTCATTTGAGAATTAGGAGTCAATGTGTCATGAAAGGCATCAACATTCTAGTCAGCAAGACCGTGGTTCAAATCCTGATTGCCGCTAATGGTTTCATCAACTTTTATAATTTACTTAACTTTCTTAAGCCTTAGTCTCCTCACATGTAAAATGGGGTTAATGAAATACCTACCTTGTTGAGTTCTTGAGAAGATTGAATGAGATGATTTTGAGTTCATTTAACCTGTGGTTATTAACAGAAACATTACAAAGTATAGGTGGTTTTAGTTTTTCTTACCTAACTTCCACATAGCACTGAACGCAATCGTCTTCTCTAATGGGGACTATATTTAGGTGTTTAAAATCTGGTGACTGGAAGTTAGTCATAGATCTTGCTTCCAACCAAGCTTTTCTCCCAAGCGGTTTCCTTGTGATTGGTATGACATTTTCAGATGACCAAATATATCCGTTTCCTTTCATTTTATTTAGAGCTGGGTCACAAAGCATTTGAGAATCAGTGTCTTACATGATGGACATCCAGCTGTCTGCTCAGTTACTCTGTCTTGAATACTGGCCGAGGTTCAAGTTCAGAAAAATCTCCAAATCTGGCCCTTTGTGTTAGAGTTGTTGAGATGGTGAAAATTATCATTGTCACACAGATTTCCTGTTTATTTAAATGCTTCCTGACTTTGTTTGTTTACTGTTCATCTGTACTAAAAACAACATGAGGGAAAATAAGTAACACATTAGGAAATTTATAGAATGCTGTGTTCAGCTACGGCTCTGGGTAGAAGCTGCTTACTGCTGTTTATTTTCCGGGATTTGTGATGTAGACCATGACAATCCAGGTTAAAAAACAAAGCAAGTTTTTTTTTTTTTTTTCTCCTAATGGTAAGACAAGGAGCTTCCCTTCCACAGACAATGTACAAACACTGCGGATGATAGTACACGTATTTTTACATTTGCTACACAAATTCCCTTCTCTTTGTCATAGGGTTATTTCACTTTAGAGGCAGTGGTAAAGATCTCTGGGCATCCCGAAAGAGTGTTTAAAAGCCCATTGCACTGGTTTGCTAGGGCTGGGGCCATAATAAAGCACCACAGACTGGGTGGTTTAAACATCAGAAAGTTATTTTCTAAGAGTTCTGGAAGCCGGAATTCTGAGGTCAAGGTGTGTAGAGTTGGTTTCTTTGGAGGCCTCTCTCTTGGGCTTGTAGATGGCCGTCTTCTCCCTGTGTCTCCACACTGGCTTCCCTCTGTGTGTGTCTGTGTCTAAATTTCCTCTCTCTAGAAGGACATCAGCCATATGGGACTAGGGCCCACCCTTATGACCTTAATTTAATTACCTCTGTAAAGACCCTGTCTTTAAATCTGTTCACATTGTGGGGATCAGAACATCAACATGAATTTGGGGTCGCATACAATTCAGCCATAACTCTCCTCTTACAAAAGAAATGGTACCTCTGAAAGTGACATTGTCAAGCCCCAGTTTTCCTGACTTGTCATTCAGTGCGGTTCTGTGCCTGTCCCTCAATTTGGGGGACTCTCATGTAAGCCCTAGTAATGTTTATTTAATACCTTTAAAAAAAAACACTGCCTTTAAAAAATGTGTTTTTTTTTTTAACATAGTGGTTGGAGTATAAGGTCTTTGGAATAAACAGGCTCTGTGATCTTGGCCAGTTACTTGACCCATCAGAGTCTCAGTTTCTTTATATGTAAAATTGTGGTGGAATTTTCTAAGTTGGATGCCATGTTAGCAAGAGTGACCCTATCTTGATGCAATTTTAAAGGAAGCAGAAAAACTACAAGGAGATGTAACCCATAGTCACATGTAGCGTAATAATGGGTTTGCTTCAGGGAGTTTTCAAGAAAAGTTTCAATTCAGTATCTTCTGTTGATGAAGAAAAACAACTATGTAAAAAGGAAAAAATATCTCAGTGACTTATTAAAATTAAAAAAAATGTTTGGCACTGAACGTGATATGCTTAAGTTATTTGGAAAAGTCATTTCTGTGGAGCACCTCATTTCCTGACAAGGCCAGATAAATGGGCTGTTCTATTGTGGATGGGGTTAGAGTGTTCCAAGAACTGTTCTGTCATCAGCATAGAAAAACACATCTCCTTAGGAAATGAGAAAAGTAGGTTTTCTCTGGGTACAAGAATTTTAAAAGACTGACTTGGAGAGGTAACAGTTTATGGTTTTTAGAAAGTACAATCTTTTACTATGTATGTTTTTTTATGGATACCGAATGACATATAAAATATGTGATGTCAAGTTATGTTTGACTTAATTTGTGATGTTTATAGTATATTCATGGCTTTTAGAACAAGTTTATAAGAGGAAAATACTGAAAATATTTTTAAAGTTTCTTGGAAATTTTTAGTATTACTCATAGTGTTCAGTAATTCATTTAGAATAGTCTTAAGGTGATTTTTTTTTCTTTTTTAAAATCAGATATTTAGGCACATGAAAAAAATGTAAAATCATTTTTTAGTATTTTTCTTGTTTAATTTTACATGAGAAGTTCAGAATTCTTTAAAGTGGATTTTTGCTGGATTTTAAAAGGGTAGATTGTGATGTTTTATGACTCAGTGTTAGTCCTGGGCACAGACAGACCTGCTGGGCAGCGTAATTTGCACAGCCAGTCACTCTGGACAGAGTTCTTCTCAGTGACTTCACATAGTCCTTATTTTTCACTATATGGAAGAATAACACCTCATCTACCCAAGGACAGGAAATTCTCATAGTTAATTATTCTGAACCTAATTTACAAGGTTTAGTGAATCGAAACTTTGACCAGAGAAAATTTTTGCTAATTGTTGGTGACGTGAGACAAAAAGGAAAAAGACGTCATTGGTTTTCTTAAAATCTAACTTTATGAAAGCTGAAGGAACTTCATTTCTTCTGAGATTAAGGTGATAGAGTTGTGACAGTTTATTTCAAGAATCTCATTTGGTTGAATTACATTTTGTTGGCCTAATATATGTTTTTACACCTCAAAAGTTTTGCAAATTTTACTGGTTGATGAATCTGAATCTGGTAATCTTTGTGGTGGGGGCTTTCGTCAGCAAGTCTTTCTACGGAGATTACATAAACTTCTAATCTAATATTTGAATTTGTTAAGCGATTAAACTGGCAACTAGGCAGATACATGTACATTAACTACTCTTTAATGCCTGGGGGCTTACTGATAAATACAAGCTTTCAGTGATTTGTCTTGTTAGTTGTGAATATTAACGCTGTTGCTATATGATCACTCAGAGAGGACCTGACAGTTGGGGAAGGAGACTCAGTCATGCCTGATCTGTTTTCATCTGTTACGGGCATTCTTGTTCAGAATTGTTCCATTATGGAGGCCTTTAACTATACTTCGGTCATCAGTATAGAATGTACACATATCTTTAGGTGATAACAGAAGTGAATTTACTCCTGGGTTGAAAAAAAATTAAGAAATCTAATGTTGAATCTCCTATAAATTAAGAAAATATTTTTGTAGTTTCTGAGCCTGACCATTCTTTTGCAGTTCAAGTGCTGTGGAGTGGTGTATTTCACTGACTGGTTGGAAATGACAGAAATGGACTGGCCCCCAGATTCCTGTTGTGTAACAGAATTCCCAGGATGTTCTAAACAGGCCCACCAGGAGGACCTCAGTGACCTTTATCAGGAGGTAAGGACACATAGTTAGTTTACAGATACAAGTTTTCTTACAGCGACTGAACTAAAGAATCAATAAGTTCCCAATGGAATTTTCCTCTTTTGTCTAAATACAAAGGGCCTTAAATTTTTTCTTTGCTATGTGGAGAGATAGAATAAAGCTAAAAATCAATATAAAAAGCTGAACACTAATCACATTTTAACAAAGAAAATTGGGAAAGACTAGATTTTAGAATTAATTGGAATTTAAACTGTGTTGTCTAGAATCAAGTTCTATTGCCCCGTCCTAGGGGTCCTTTGAAAACAGACACAGGCAGAGTGTGTAGCTAACTCTGGATATTAGGGAAGATGTAGTTTGGAGTTCCTGAATATCTATTTTAGGGCCTCCACATAGATTAAAACAATGTAGGGGGGGGAAATCGCACTCTCCAGAGAAAATACTGGCCTCTACTCTTCAGTTCCCCCTGCTGGCTAATGATCAGTGATGTTAGTTTTAGTTAGCTGATGTAATGAAATCAGATGCTCACTAGAATTAAAATCAAGTGTCACATGCCCAAGAACCTTGCATATTTGTGTTTTCTGGGAGAGTTTATTAGACTATCAGTTATTGCTTTGTTACCAGTTTTCCTAGTTCTTCATTTTTAGTGGTGTTTTTCAAATTTTGTTAGTAGTGGAATCCTATTTTCAAATTAAAATCAGAACTACTAAACCATCAAACCTAGTAGCCAATGGCTACAAGTGGCTATTTAAATTAAAATGAAATAAAATAAAAATTTTATTTCCTCAATTGCACAAACCACATAATAAGTGTCCAACAGCCTGTCAGGATTAGCTGCTTCTGTACCGGACGGTGCAGATATAAGACATTTCTATCATTACAGAAATTTTTATTGCAGTCTTGAATAGAATAGAATAGAAGCTCAAAATGTAAGTCAGATGGTAAGGGAGCTGCTCAGACTGAGGGGCTGGAATCATTTCCAAGATATATCTCTAGTCAAGTACCTGGGTACCACAAAGCACTGCTGAAAACCTCCGCATGTAACATGACACACACACATAGACACACACACACACACATACAAACACAGTAGAGCTATAAGTAATGAAACTTTAAAACAAAACACATCAGGATTTGGAGTTCTGGTCCAAACAGTGGAGCAGGTAAACACTGTACTTCCTCTTCTCACGACCACATCAAAGTTACAACTAAACTACAGAACAGCCATCATTGAGAATCGCCTGACGTTTAACTGAATCAAAGTCCTACAACTAAGGACACACAGAAGAAGCCACCTTGAGGCTGGAAGGAGGGGCAGAGACATGGAACAGACTGGTCCCACACCCGTGTGTGGTGATTAAAAATTGGGAGGCATATCAGGGCTGTGGAGGTGCCCCCTAGGAGGAGCAAGGGGTTCCAGCCCCACACCAGGCTCCACAACCCAGGGTTCCAGTGCCAGGAAGACAAGTCTCCATAACTTCTGGCTGTGAAAATGAGCAGAGATTGTGGCTGAGTAAGACCGAGGGCGGATGGAGTCCCAGGCATTCCTCTTAAAGGGCCCACATATGGACTTACTAGCTGACAGACTCACTCACTCTCAGCTCCAGCACTGGGGCAACAGCTCGAAAGGTGCCAGGGAGATACAGGGAGGAACTGTACTGTCTGCCTTCAAGGGCAGCTTTCTCTGAGACAGAAGTGCTGGCAGAAGCCATTGTTCTTTTGTTGAACCCGCCCCCTTCCAGTGTGCAAAGGCGGCCACTGTATCTGAGTCTTCATTAACGCAGCTAATGCCTTTCACCCCTCCCTGGTGATTCCCTGAGACGCCCCCTCCACCCAACTTACAGACACACTCATGCCACTTCCAGTGGCTTTCCCATAAAAATTGCTTGTCTTGGCTCATGCTGCAGACTTTCCTAAAATCTCTCAAAGGTTCATAAAGTCAAACAAGCAGCATCTGGCTTCAACGCGTCCCGTAACTCTTGCTGAGCAGCCTCAAGCCCAGCATTAGTGGCAGGTGGCCTCAGTTCACAGCTTGGCCTCTCCCAGGCATCTCTAAACCCAGCACGGTTGGCTGCCATCAGCAGATTGCTTTTGGCTCATACCACGTGGCCCTGGGCAGGGCACAGGCTGCAGCAGAACTTGGCCTTTGGCGGGGCCAGAACACCTGGTGGCCAGCTTCAGACCAAACTGGAGCATCACCCAGCGTGCCTCTGCAGATGACACACCCAAAGGACAGACTGCGTAGGCACCAGAGCCCTGCTAAAGCAAATCCTGCACCACAGGTTCAGCCCCGTCACCACAGCAGGTCCTCCAATGTAGCCACAGCCAGTCCTCACAGCCAAACAGCCTGAGGGTCAATCCCTGCCACTGATGTGCCAACAGCAACCAAGGCTCAACTACAGCAGGAGGGCATACACAACCCCCACAAGGGACACACCTGGAGCACCCAGCTCAGGTGATCAGGGAGACTGCACCACTGGGCCCCACTGCACACCTACCACATAAGGCCGCCCTACTAAGATTGGGAGACAGCAGCCCTGCTTAATACATAGAAACAAGCACAGGGAGGCAGCCAAAATGGGGAGACAATGAAACTTGTCCCAAATGAAAGAAAAGAACAAAGCCCCAGGAAAAGAACTAAACAAAATGGAGACACGCAATCTACCAGATGCAGAGTTCCAAACACTGGTTATAAGAATGCTGAATAATCTCAGGGAGAATTTCACCAGAGATAGGAAACATAAAATTGGAGATAGAAAACATAAAAGAAGAACCAGTTAGAAATGAAGAGTATAATAACTGAAATGAAGAATACCTTAGAGGGAATCAATAGTAGATTAAATGAAGCAGAGGATTGAGTCAGTGATTTAGAAGATAAGGTAGCAGAAAACATCCAATCAGAAGAGCAAAAATAAAAAAATCCCCAAAATGAAGATGGTAACAAAGTACCATGAAGTGAGTGGCTCAAACAACAGAAATGCATTGTCTCCCAGTTCTGGAGGCCAGAAGTCTGAGATCAAGGTGTCAGCAGGGTTGGTTCCCTCTGGGGGCCGTGAGAAAGAACCCGTTCTCTGCCTCTCCCCCAGCTTCTGGTGCTTTGCTGGCCGTCATTGGTGTTCCTTGGCTTGTAGAAGCATCACCCCAATCTCTGCTTTATCTTCCCATGGCATGGTCCTTGTTTGCATCTGTCTGCAAATTGCCCGTTTTTATAAGGACACTAGTCATATTAGAACAGAGGCCCACTCTTCTCCAGTAGGACTTCATTTTAACTAATTTTATCCATAACAACTATATTTCTAAATGAGATCAGATGCTGAGGTGCTGGGCATTAGGACCTCAACATATGCATTTGGCAGGGACACAATTCAGCACATGTAACAAGAATTGTTGAAACAACTGAATAACTCAGGTTGTTTATTTTGAAAGATAATCAAAATAATTTTAGTCGTGCTTCACACTATTGGGAAGCATTGTGTTTGGATATTATTATTTTAAATCTATTATATTTAATAACATTTTGGCTTTGAATAAAAAGGAATATACAAGGTGTTGTCTACTGAACATTGTTGGGTCAGTGTCTCTGAGTTCCTCGGTGATTATGTTATATCTTGTTTCCTGGGTGAAAGCTGACTATTGGCTGGTGTCTGCAGTAGGGATGGCCAGCTGACAAGTGCAACAGTTAAAATCCTGTCCATTGCATAATATTCAATGCAGACATAAATGTGTGTATTCAAATACATTATAACTCACTAGGTTTAAAAAAATACAGATGATTATAGTATAGATAAAAGTGTAAACATGTAAATTGAAAGCTATCAACTTTCCTAGTGTGCAGTTAATCCATTTGTTAGTTTTTAGGAGTGGCAAGTCAATAGGGAAAGTTATTGGGCTACAACAAAATATATAATAATGTCTACCTTCTTTAGTGATTAATACTGATAATACGATTGTAACCAATATTGATCATGAGAATGGTAAAACATGAGTTTACCAGATCTTCTCACAAAGTCTTCACCTCATATAAAGTTCACTTCAATATAGTTTTACTTTATTATGTTGAACAGCATTCAGTTAAACATTTAATAAAATTTTCTTGTTGTAGAACGCAATTCATTTTTACTTGTTTGTCTTAGATTATTTCTACTACTAATATTTATAATGGGATGCTTTACTCTCAGGGTATCAATAATTGCTTGTTCCATGAATTCTAAGATTGGAATAAACCACACTGTTGTGCATGTGCAAATTGATGGCCCAGATTATTTTAAAAGTTTTTACTCATATTTTCATCAAACAACTTTCAACAGCAAGCTGGCATTGTCAGTGATGAAATGTTTCTGTAGACAGAATTCCAGCAGAGATGGAGGTTCATTATATCAGAGTAATCTGCTTTTGCATTTGTAATTCATAACGGATGCTGATATTGGTAATGTTACAGAGCATACTGATATGCATAGCTAACTTACAAAAGTGGATCACTTAGTAGTTTTATGGCAAAAGTACAATTAAGTCCATCATTGAAAATAAGACTTCATTCCACTTTGCACTGGAGAACGTGTTTCCTAATTGCAGTGTGCCCAGAGGCCACCCTTCTGGAAGATGAGGGCGCTAGAAGAAGGAACAGTGAGGGACAGCTGGAGGTGTCTGGGACGTTTACTCTGAAGTAGTGAGTCCTAATGGGAGATATTTCAGATGTCTTCAACTATTTCAAAGTTCATCCTTCAGAACAGGAACGAGGCTTACCCACTGTGGTTCCAAAGGCCAGAAGTCACAGGAAGGAAATTTTGAATCAACAGAAGGAAGACCTTGCTCATCAAAATCTGTCCAATTGTGATATGGGTTCTCTTGTGAAATACTGAGTGTCTCGCTTCTAAAAATATTGAAGTCAAGGTCAGATAACCATGTCATTGGTGGGTGGAATGGGTTTTTAAATTAAGAGTGAATCTGGACTAGATGAACTGTAAGGTCCCTTTTATCTTTCATATTCTGTAAGCTCAGAGATAAGAACTGGCTTTCTTCCTGCAATCTTTCTTCAGTAATCTGAAATCAAGGAAATAAATCATTCTCAACCATCCGGTGGCCTGCTTGGTCCCTGACCCAGTAATATTTCATGACACATTTGAAACCAGTGAAAAATGACAGAACAGAAATATAGCAACAATTGCACATTTTTTAAACGTTCCCGTTAGAAATATTGGTGGGTCTGGCATACAATTCTTCCAATATCCGTAATGAGCTACATACTTGTATGAAAGTATACATTTAAAAATCACAGATGAAAATATCTCTGACCATCAATTCGGTTCCATTGCATTTTTTCATTCAAAATGTTTTATGAGTAACTACTGGGTTTCAGGTGCTGTCGTAAATGCTGCAGACAAAAATCTCCCTTCTTGTGTAACTTACATTCTTGTTAGGGACAGAGACATTTAACAAGAGAAAAACAGCACTAAAAATAATTTCAGGGTCATGTACACTTTGAAGACTGAGCAGGGCCATGTGCGGGAGAATGGCTTTATTGGTTTGGGAGCTATTTAGGATAGGATGGGTAATAATGAGCTCTCTTAGGAGGTGACCTTTGAACTGAGAACAATTAATGAGAAGGACTGAGCCATGTGAGGATCTGTTGAAGAGTATTTTTTTAGCCTCGGGATACTGTGAGCCTAAGCTCACCCAGCGGTGGCCTGGGCCAGTGGTACCTGACTGCTCACTACCCTGTTCTTTGGGGTTGTTTGTGCAGCCACATTGTCCCAGTACTTTGCTGAGACTTGGCCTCAGCAAAGCATCACACTCAGGGTTTTGGTTGGTAACACGCAGGCCTCACATGCATCTCTTCCTTGTCTCATCTGCTGAGTTTTCCACCATATCAGTTAATGGAGTTCTACGTCCAGACTTGAGGTGGAGAAGAAACACAGAAAGAAAGAAGAATCACAAAGGCTGGTAGACAAAAAGTCTTTGTAGAGCAGGCCCTCCCAGCCTCCTGCCCAGGACCTGTGCACTGCTTGGTTGTGTTACTGATCCAAAGTCTGTGTGTCTGATGCTTCAAAAGGCCAAAACTCAAAACGTCAGGGTTTGGAGTCAGGAAAGGTTTGTTTATCAAGAAAGTGCCACTGAGAAGGTGGGAGGCCTGGTGGTGCCTCAGATCCTTCGTGCTTGCTGGGCAAGATTAAGGGTTTTTAAGGGTATAGGGGGAAAAGGTATGTGGAATGCTGGTGGGGCAAGTTTTAATTGGAGGACCTTGGAACTTGGCCATTTATGGTCAAGGGAAGTTGACACCGGATCTTCCTGGACAATGGACCCTCAGAGTCTGAAAGAGTGTCGGTTAAGTGCCAGTTATGTTCCAGTCCTTTGGTTCCGTGTGTGTGTGTGTGTGTGTGTGTGTGTGTGAGAGAGAGAGAGAGAGAGAGAGAGAGAGAGAGAGAGAGAGAGAGAGACTTTGGTTCTGGGTGCAGCTGGAGGTTAAATATCTCTCCTCTGCTCACGCTCCAGGTACATGACGTAAGGTCTTGGGCTGCTGTCCCTGAAAAGCAACTCAGTACCTCCTTAAACAGGATAGGATCATTGTGAGCCGGTTCTGCGGTTCCAGACGGGCTTCACGCTTGGGGACGTGACATTGCTGACATTGTTTTTGATGTTGCCTGTGCATGTGTTCAGTAATGAGGATCCATAGCTTTCGTTAGCTTGCCTTAGTGGCTCACATCTAGAAATGTGAAGAACCACACTTGTGGAGAATAGTGGCAGTGTCTGCCAGATCAGATAGTAAACAAAGCATACACTTCTTCCAAGGGACTAAAAATGGCATTCCTGTCCTCCGTATGCCACCTCAAGAAAAACGAGTGAAAGTCAACAGGCTCACAACAGGCCCCACTTCAATCGGACCAACTCAAAATGTAAAATAAATAGGGACAAAGAGGCAAGTAAGTGTAGCCCCAAAGACAAATTTATTGGTTTTGTAGTAAGGAGAAAGACCACTGTTAGAAGATATTGACTGCGTCTTCAGAAAAATAGTATTTACAGAAGTTTATATAAGGACTAGAAAGAGAGGTTTCCACACAGCTCTGCCTTTGGGACATGTTTCCTTTCGACCCGTAGTCTTTCTATGTTCCATGAGGTCTTGGGTTTGAATCTCAAATACTCTTAATAATTTTTTTATTACAAATAATTTTGTCCCAAACAATTTCTTCCTCTTTAGAAGGCTGTTTATTTCTTCTCTGAGTAACAGGAAACATCTACTAGTAGAGAGATAGAGAAAGACAGGGAGTGTGGATGTGAAGGGATGTGATCTTTCTCTCTGGCTTACAGGACAAAGAACCCAGACGATGACGAACAGGTATAGGTCTCCAGTGCTCACAGGCGGTAAATGGGCATGTAGGGGTGCTCCTTCAGGTTAAAAGTGGGGTCAGCTCATGGTGAATCATGTAGGATGGGTGGTTGGAGGGTTTTAGTCTCTCAGTTACATGTTATATGTTCTGTGAGCTGAGAGTCAGGAATTTACACTCAGTCCACACCCAGATTGGAGGTCCTGTCCCAACCCATCCCCTTTGTGTACCCTCCTGTCCTTGGCAAATGGTTTTTGTTTTATTGTCCACGTACATTTTTTTTTCTGAGCAGTCTCTTAGCCCTCAATACTTTTTGTTAACACTCTTCTCCTGCTAACTTTTCTGACCAGTTGGAAAGGTGAGTCAAAACTGTATGTCTGTTTTGACTAATAGAAATAACTTTTATTTTATAATTTTCACACACAACAACCTAAATGCATAAATATTTCCTCAGCATTTCTGAGCCAGAGCTAGAGATTTGATAGTGTTGTGGATGCAAAAGTACATGGTGGAGAACAAGGTTGCGACCTTCTGGCAAGCTCTATATAGTTATGAGATGATTATGTTTCTAACCCTGCTCTCATGTGACTGGTGGGATTCTTCTTAGAACCAAGTGAATTGCCACACTGGAAACAAACAAAATTAGGGACAAATGTTAGAAGTCCAAATCAGGAAGTGAGAGGTACCCACTTAGGCCCCTGGCCAGGCACTGGCTAATTGCATTAAGCTAAAGGTAGTCATATCTGCGAAGAAATGATCCTCATATCTGTGGCTAGAATAAGAGATAGGAATTTGATGATCTTAAATTGGGGCAGGAGGAGGAACCTGACATAGGGGAGGCAGTCCTTACTGGCCATTGAGTTTATGTTTGAGATAGGCAAAGGGATCCCAGAAAGGGTGTAGGGATTCACTGGCTTCCAGTCTTGAAAGAGAAGCAGGTGTTAGCCAGGTGCTGAAAAAGGGCATTCCAAGCAAAGAGTCCTGGTGCAAAGGTAGAGCTGAAAGCAAGATAGCACAGCGGGAGAGCCAGGTGGCACCAGCAGGTGCTGGGTTATGAAGAGCCCCGTAGGACCTGGTAATGCGTGCGTTTTGTACAGAAGTCTGTGAGTAGTTGCCAAATAAAAAAGGCAAAGGTGTTTACAAAAATTGAGGCATTATTATGGAAGGAAGGCTTAGGGCAGAGTAGCCGTGGGATTCTGATTTAGTAATAATGAAGCTCCATTCTCAGCGAAAAGCACAGAGCCTCCTGCCCAGAGAGTAAACAGTAGGCAGCTTTCAGGCTCAGTGTCTTTTTAGATGGAATCTCCCCAAGAAGTTCCATTCTCAGGGTTCTTTTATATACAGTCAAAGACACTCCATTCCACCTCTCTGCTGACTTCATTATCTCCCCAGCAATTGCTGGCTGGGCTCAGGTGGACTCTGGCTTGGGGTGATATCTGTTTTATCATTCAAAGCCCCAAGGGGCAGTCTGGGCTTGGTGGGGGGTGAGGGGAATCCTTTTATCCTCAGGCTTCACTTGATCTAATCAGGCCTTGATGTCTCCTGCCAGTTTTGCTGCAGGTATACAAATGCATTCTTTTCTTTCACTCCTGTTCTCCACATGGTTCAATTGTGAGTTTCCTGTTACCTATTCACTATTCGAACAACTTTCCGTTGTGCTTTATTAATAGAGACTTGCAAATTTTGCCTTTAGAATTTACTGATATGAAAGCTATTATAATATTTTGACCTGAAAAAAAGTACCTCCCACAGTAACAATTTTAGAGATATGCTCAACAATCGTTATATCAGCATGTAGAAAATGAGTTGGAAAAATGGATCTTGAGCCAGGGAAATCTGTAGGAGACGGTTGTAGGTAATTCATGTGAGTGATTGTGAGGGTTGGAGTTCAGGTTGTGCCATTCAGGATGGAGAGGAGGGGATGAGAATGAGTGATATTAGAGAGGGAGAATGGACAGGATTAGGTGATGAATTGACTGTGAGGAAGTGAGTGACTGGGCAGCTGCCAGGACACTTGACTTGGACCCTGGATAGATGAAGAAGGCATTTATTGCGGGTGAGATTGGCTTTGATTGTTCCACTTTGAAAATGGTGAGTTTAAGGGTCCTGTCAGGTAGTCCATGTGCAGAAACCCAGTAGGAAATATGCAGCTCAGGAGACAGAACTCAGCCAGAGACATGGATCTTGTGTGTATTAATTAAGGAAAGAGCCACCTCAAAATGCAAAGCTTCAATAAGGAAAGTGTGTTTCTCTCTCATAAACCAGTCAGCTGGTCCAGATTGCCAGGCTGCCCGGCTGCTCAAGTTCATCTAGGGCCCAGGATGATGAAACAGCTTCACGTTTTAAATACTTGTCTTCCAAAGTTGCTCCTGTTTTTCTCCAGTTCCAGTCAGTGGAGAGAAGGAGGAAGTGGGAAGGGGCACATCCAATTCATTAAGCTCTACACTCATCCCCTTTGTCACATTCCTTTGGAGAGGGCTCATGTGGCATGCTTAGCTGCACGAGAGGCTCGGAAATGTAGTCTCTGGCTAGAACACTGAACACTACATGAATTAATATAAAGAAATGGAGCACAGACTGGGGTGAGTTGGGGGACTAACAGTTTACAGAGGTTATCAGTGTATATGAGGCAATGAATACATGGGAGGAAAGAAGGCCACACAGAGAGATGAAGTGATGTAAGCAGCCAAGGACAGAAGTTGGGGAAAGGCAACCCTTAAGGGCAGAGGAGTCACCAACTGTAGGCAGAGAAGAAATGGAAAGCAATGTCCTAGAAGTCAAAGAAGCAGGGGGGTTTAGCAATGAGTTCTCCTAAGTGAGAAAGCAGTGTTCAGTGGTTAAGAATGGGCCAGACTCTTTGGGTTCAAACTTTGATCTGCTCCTTACTAGCTGTGTGACCTTGGGCATATTTGCAACCTCTCTGTGCTTCGTTTTACTCACCTTTTTTGGTGAGGTCGAACCTGTAAAATGAGGATTACTACAGTACCCATTTTATAGGTTGTTCAGAGAGTTAAGTGAATTAACATGTTTAAAATCCTTAGGGTAAAGGGGGTCAAATATATGGTGATGGAAGGAGATCTGACTCTGGGTGGTGAACACACATGTGATATATATATGATGTATACAGAAGTGTACACCTGAAACCTGTGTGATTTTACTAACCATTGTCACTCCAAAAAATTTAATTAAAAATTTTAAAAAAGCTAAAAAAATAAAAAATAAAAACAAAATCCTTAGAACAGTCCCTGTTTACAGTATATATTACTAGAAATAGCTGAGAGTTAAAGTAAATCAGAGATTGAAAAGTACACATTGAATTTTTAAAGTGGGATACATATTTATATAGATCTGTGAGCAAATATTTCACATGCATTACCTCATTTAAGCCCTAAAACAATTCTCTGAAGGTACAGTATTATTATTTCCATTTTACAGATGAGAAAAGCGAGGCCCCGAGAGGCTAGTGAACTAACCCAGTATCATAGAGCCATTCAGTGACTGAGCTCAGATCTGTTTGATTCCAAAGTCCATGCTTTCGAACACTAACATTTTGAGATGTGGAATACATGATGAGGGGCAAGCTGAGCGTTTGTAGACTTTTTTCACTTCTAAACCCCAATTTCCTTATCTATGAAGTGAGATAATAATGGTCCCTACCTCATGATAGTCTTCCAAAGATAAATAGAGCTACTTAATGAGAAACCCTTAGCAAACCACTTGCATATAATGAACACCGGTCTTCAATGTATGATGGTGGCTAACAACAATAACAGTAATTTATTAATATATTTATTAAAGTAAATAAAAAATTAGTGATCTATGATTAGTTTTCGCTGGCCAAATCGCCTCTAGTTTTGCTTGTAATGATGAGAAAGGATGCGTTTTCTGATTACATATGTTTGTGCTCTCTGAAGGTAGATTTGCAGGTCAAGGTTTTGGGGACTTCATATGGTTTCCCACTTGGCTGGTTTTCACACCTTCCCGCTTCTTATAGACATACATTTAGGCGGACAAAAAGGCCCAATGAGAGACATTATCTGAATGAGTAGTTTGTAAAAGTTCTGCTCAGTCAAGCAAGGAATGCCTGCTGCTCGCTGGAACTGCCCTCGGGGACAAAAACACCTTCTGGGTTTCTGATTCTAGTCTCCTTATAAACGTTTTGTTTTGTTTTGTTTTGTTTTGTTTTGTTTTGTTTTGTTTTTGGTAGAACTGAAAAATGTTCAGTAAATGCGGGCTTTAAATTTCATGATTCTGCCTATCTAATGGGGGTAAATTGTGAGGATGAAGTAAGATATGAGGGCCTGTCATTATTAAGACATAGGAAGACTTTTTCTACCGGTTTTCCTGTGCACGGGTTTGGTTAACCTTACTCGTAAGAGAACATAATGTCCTGCAGTGAATTTTATTACTTGCTGTTTAATTTTTTTTTTTTTTAAGGAGGCATTTATTTCCCTGAAGAGCTTATGATTGTCAGTGGAGAATTTATGGTCTGATTTGTGTAAAGCTCATGAACTGCCAAGTCAATTGTTTTAATTTTAGAAGAAATAAGATGGAAGATTCTACATTTTACCTGATCATTAACATACGCACTTCCAACTTGACAGTCATGTTTATTGCCAAAAATCAATTATGAAAATATCATACTGGCATGTATGGCACCTAGATTTTATTTAGACTTTACTTCATAGCACATGAGGTCTGCCTAATTCTTTGATGTGGCCTGAGAATACTAAGGATCGAAACGTCATGGGTGCTCTTCCAATTTTAGACACTCATTTTGGAGATTGATCAGAGAGTAATGTCAAGTGTGTAATTTCCTCAAGTGAAATGAGGCATCTTGACATGCCTTCAGATAGATTCCAGGAATTGTACGGATTAGTAATTTTTCTCTAATGAAAAGGTAATGTTATTATTTACAGTGAATAATTGACCAGAATTTTAGTATTGCAGCAAGTAAAGTAGGTTAGCTGATATGTCTTACTCATAGCTTTGAATTACCTGAATTACTAAGGTAGAGCTCACATTGCTTTATTTAGGAAGAAAACATATTAAGGTAAATCAACTCAAAGTATTTTATTTTGAGAAAAGCAGTAAGTGCAATTCAGTTCTTTCCTATTCTGAATAAAACACCCTGTCTTAAATGGAATGCAGTTTTGAACTCTAACATTTCTATTTCCTCTTTTGACTCACTTAACAGAAATGTTTATTTATGCAACTAAATATCTATGAATAGTACAATAGATTATATACAGACACATTTATATATATATTTTTTCTAGACATAGTGTCTTGTTTTTAACAAAAGTATCCAAGTTTGCACTGAAAAGTGTAAACCTCATGCATGATCATTTGCTTGGCTTAAAATAAACTCACAACTTGTGTTCAGACTGAATTACTTCAATGAGCATGATACAGAGTGGACCATAAATCCTGTTTCTATGAAGAATTTGGAGAATGGCTGAGGAGGACAATTATTTTATACAATGAAATCTGGGAAAATACTGTCTATTCAAGACAAGGAATATTTTTTTGGAAAGTTAATCCTTAACATTAAGTAATTGTGTAAATGAATCACTAATTCTCAGCAATATGCTATAAGTTTCTACAGTGCCTTCTGAGTCTTCAAAGAAATATTAAATTGTGTGTAGTATAGAAAGATTTGCGCTTTTATTTATGTATTTCCACCCTCTATCTTTTTTTTAATTAAATAAGGGATTTAATGCAGTGCACAAGAAAAATACAATGAGTTAATAAAATATAAATGGCGTTGGAAAGTCATGGTTTAGAACAAAGTAATTAGACATGCTTAATATGAAGACAGATGGGATTCTGGAGTTTCATGTTTGACTCTGAGCTTTCTGAAAGCCCAGGTGAAAAAGAGATATAACCATTTGCATGATTTAATGTTAGAATCGAATATTCTACTTTTTCAAAGCCCGCAAAATTCTAAAGTATTTTTTTTCAAGTGGGATATTTTTATCTACTACTCTAAGTTACCTAAGAAAATATCTTCAATATTATTTTTCACAAATATTATTGAGCAATTTCTTGTGACATTCTTTAATACATGTCACTAAATTACACCTTAGTGGAAAATAATATGCAAAGGCATAGGCTAATATAATCCAATGTAGCACATTTTGGTGGACTGGTTTGATACTTGGACATAATTTGAAGTATCTAGAGATGTCAATTGATTTCATTTTTTAAAAATAATCTGTATATAATACCTTTTTCTGAGGGGTTCTTGATAGAGAAGCATAAATTATAATTTAGTGTATTCTGATGACAAAGTTAGGTACTAAAATTTGTCTTGTTTGAGGGATTATCTATGTGTTTTGTAAACTAAATGAGGAAGTGATAAGACTGGTGTATTGTTATAAAAATTGAGGAATCCAACTAGAACTTTTGCTTTGAATAAACAACACTTGCCCACCTGGACAGGGAGCTAATCTTCAAGGCCCAGTGAGCTGGAAGGAGGCCAGGTCCCAACTACGTGCCATATGTTACATTCCCAAGTCCACTCTTCTGAGGTACCTGAAAAGTTATTTTCATAGGATCCAAACCCATTCACTTAGTTGTCTTAATATTTTATTGCATTTTCTATTTTTTTAAGTTAAAAATTAGTATTATTTTCAAAGCAACATTGACAAAATCAGCACAACCCAAAAAGAGATCATCAGGATGACAAAGTGTGTATATTTGGAAAACTTGGAGGAACTAAGAATATTTAGACTAGAGAACAATTAAAGGGAAAATGATGCTTCAGATATGGCCTTCTACCTTTTGGAAAAGGTGTCGTCTGAGAGCAGAACTAGAACCAGTGCATCTTATTAAGAAGACAGTTTCCGACAAGAAAATGTTTGTTAAGAACTCATGTTGTTCAAATGTTACCAATTTCAGGTTTGGCTGCTTGCTGCTCGTGAGTCAATGATGGAGAGACAAGGGTTGGTGGAAAGAAAAGTAGGTTTATTCAAAATGCTGGCATTCCAGGAAGATGGTGGACTGTCATCACAGAGGCCACCTTCCCCATTTCTAGACTGGTCAAGGGGTTTTATAGGTACACAAGGAACGGAACACAGGAAGGGGGTGTTAGTCCTGTGATTTCTTAATGCTGACGTCCAGGAGTACATCTCCTGAAGTCCAGTTTGGTCCAGGATGGTTATCTTCAACCCAGCCGTAGAGGTGATTTATAAGTCAACTGACAAAAAACGGCAGTCCAGAATTGCATCCTGGTTGCCAGCGTACAGATGTCAGAATCAGTATCTTTTAACTCAGCATTCTAACAATTAATCAGATTAGCGAGGTATGCATGCAAGAAAACAAAGTTAGGTAGGAGAGAGAGGAAAAAGAAAAGAAAAATAAACTAAATTGTTAACTCTTGAAAAGTACATTGTCACCATTGCACAGATATGGACAGGGCTTTCTAGTGAGGCAGAGCGTTCCTCTCATTAGAAGCATTTTCTTTGATGGCTCTTTTTGTGTGTATCTGAGCCATACTTTCTTTGCATGTCTTAATATTTTTGTTGTTATTGTTGTTGAAAACGACATTTAAAATAATATAATGTGGCAACTCTGAAAATCAGGTTCTCTCTCCTTCCCAAAGTTTGTTGTTTATTGTTATTGTTGTTTGTTTATTAATGACTTTCCTTAACTATTTCTGTAAAGTCTGTATTCTTTGTCCTGTGGGGCCCCTGAAGTCTGCTTGGTTAGCTTAGTGATCAGTTAATGAATGAACAGAGGTTTCCTTAGATGCTTGGAACCAGTAAGTCTCCCAGCCTTTGCCAAGTGTGCACAGAGCCTCAAGTTTAGCCAGAGGTGAGATCTTAGGGTCTTCCTAGGTCTTTCTTTAGTATGTGCATAGTCCTGAGCAAGAGCATAGCCCTACTCGTGTAATTTTCTAGATCCCCACAAATATGTCAGAGTTTTGTCAAGGCCCCTAGATGCTTCCCCAGCATTTTCTTTTCATTTTTTTGACTTGCCCATTGTGTGCAATTGCTATCCACTGCCTCAGGGAGCCTCAATGTTAGCAGTTACCTCTAATTGCTTTTGACAAACATCTCCAGGGGAAAAGTCTCTTCACCCAGGTTGAGCTGCAAATCAGCTTCAAATAAAGACAAGCTTGCAAGTGAGGTCTTCCAGGAAACCTCAGATAGGACAAATAAAGACAGTTCTCTGGGAATGGGGCTTTGAAGGAGCTCCACCCCTATTTTGTTGCCTGTGGTGACTTCTAGGCCACTGGTTTTCACCATAATTTTGGGCTGTTGATTTTCAAGGCTACAGAGCTGGGGAGGTGGGTTGTGGATAGGGCAAATTAAGATGCCACAAAGCTAGCTTTTTTACTGAAACTCAGTTCAGTTGCTTTTCTTAAATAAATGCTCCACAGATTGCTGGAAGACTTTGGTTAATTTCCAGAGTTCTAAAAGAGTTGATTCTGACAATTTTTGCTAGTGCTTTAATTGCTTATATGAAGGGGAGATATTCAGAGGTCCTTTCTCTGCAAGTTTTGCTGATGTCATTCTAGAAGCACTTTTTAGCCATATTTTTTAGTTAAAAATTTGAACTTATTGAACTAAAAGGTCCCCTCCCACTCTAGAACATTCAGTGTTAACTAATATATCACATTTTTGAACCATCCTAGATGATATAATTTACCTTCTTTTTATAAATGTGATTGTTTAACATAAAATTGAAACAGACTTTTCTTAATGCCAAACTTTGAAACACATAGACTATATTTTATTATCAATCTCTGCTTTATTTTATTGACAGGTTTAAAAAACGAAATATTATCTTTCCTATATAGTTTTTCACATTAGAATGAATTAGTCAAAAGCAGTGGGAGACCTTACGCAAATAGGAAGAACTACCTACGTAGATAAAATTTAAGTGCCAGAAACTATTGAAAAGGTAAAAATCAAATGACAATTGATTTATAGCATTTCAAGAATCATCAGCATATGTATTTCTTGAAATGATTTACCTTTAATTCTGAAATGTATTTTAATTACCAAAATATTCATATATCCATGCTAATTCTTTATTCATTAAAGATCCACCTTTATGTGAAGGGCTGAGAATATAAGTAAGGAATCAGCTAACCATAGTCCACAGCCATTTGATATCAATTTCTTTGAAGATAGATATGAAGATCTGGTGCTGTATAACTGGATAATAATGTTAAATGATGTGTCCATATAAATTAATTTTCCAGCAGTCTGAAGCTAAACCTTTTAAATTTAACAATTTTAATGTAACTCTTTCTAAACTATACTAAATACTTCTCTGCTTAATGAGAAGGCTAGTGATGTAATGTCTCAGTGGCAAATAATCATTTTGGATAATTACCTCACTGTCTTGAAAAACAGTGACAGCCAGCTCTTATGGGCAAGGGCTGTTGAATCAGTACTCAGTGGTGACATAATGCTCTGGATTTGGCATGTTCATACTTTTAAAGTGTTGTACCTCATACATATTCATTAATGCCTCCTTTTCATAGATTTTCATCTATTTTAATTTGAGCTTTCTAATCTGTGGGATGACACACCAGATAAGAGCTGACACCTACTGAACGCTTACCATGTACTAGCCCCCATTTTAGTGTTTCAATGTGCTTATTTATTTAAATCTCCCAACATCCCAAACAGGTAGTCACTGTTATTATGTATGTTTTCAGATGATAAGCCTGAAGCACAGGGAGATTAATTAATTAGCCCAAAGTCACAGAGCTTATAAGTCGCAGAGCAGGGATTTGAAATTCTGAATTCTGGCTCTGCAGTTCATGATCTTAACCACTATTCTATAATGTGTCACATAGGATGTTTGTTAGAATTACACAGAAACATAAGAGTGTATTTGAACTTTAGTGAATTGTCTTTGTGACATCTATTTTGGTTTCCCACAGAGTGTGGTATATGTGTGTGTGTGCATGTTATTTATGTGTATATTAAATAGGTAAGATGGCTAGAGAAATGATCTTCCTAAACCAATATTAAGTAGTATTAAATTATGAATATTTTAATTTCACTTTTGGTTAAATTGATGAAACGTTGATAATCTTTTGCTGTTAATTTGCATTACATGGTATACCATAAAAAGGTAGTTATTGAAATGTGTCTATGACTAGTTTTATTTTTTATTTCTTGAGCATAATGACGTATTGGGGTACAGTTACTGATCAATCTCTTTGGAAATCTAAGAATTATTAATTCCTCCTCTCCAATATAATGTACAATCTAACAACTAGTTCAATAGTCTTATTGTCCTTGATTTAGCTGAGTTCTTTGTAGAATATAGAGAAGAAAACAAGGGAAAGTTATTTAAATAATTGTCCTTTTTTTTTTTTTTTTAATTCAAACTGTGGCCTGAGTACGGTAAGCACTGAGTTACTTTTACCCCAAACTCAGAATAGAAGCTTTGAAGAATCAAGTTCTTGTTGCTGGGAGATAATTTCTATGGGTCTCTTGCATTTCTGCATGTCCTATGAACAGAAGCACTGGTTGGTTCTGGACTACCTTTTCAAGGCTGTTTGCATAGAGAACAACCTTGAAGACAGAGGTACTATCTCCCTCCAGAGAAAAGGAAAAATATATTTGCTCTGCAGTATAATAAAGATTATGTCTCTAATGCAAAGGACAGTATGCAGCCAAGGACAGAAGTTGGGGAAAGGCAACCCTTAAGGGCAGAGAAGGAGTCACCAACTGTAGGCAGAGAAGAAATGGAAAGAAAGAAATGGAAGAAAGGTTAGCGTTTCCTAAGCTTGGAGTGCCTCTCCCATAATGCAGTGCATTGTGTGCAGGCGTCATCTCACTTCCCTAAGGCTGCCATTGGGACTCAAAGAACTGGCACATAATCTGGCTAGTGCTATTACTATGAGTAATAAAGTTCTTTGCCTCTGTCTTCTGCCAGCTCCCATTAAACTGTGGCAGGCTAATTTGTTAGGTTCCAAGTAGAATGAAATCTCAGAATCTTCAAAGTTCTTGAAATTTGTTATTGTTGTAAAATTCTTTCCTTGATTTTCACCCTGATTTAGAATCAGCTTCCCTTTATAAGACTAAATTATCATTTCTTTGCTGTGTATTCAATAGAGACATGGAAAGTAGTCTATGCTTTGGTTACCTGAGAAGTGACTTATGACAATTATTAATCCAATTCTACCTCCTTTTGTTTGTCCACCTGCACCCCCTGCATTTTCCTTGGTCATGACTTTTCTTTCTCTTACTTTTTTTTTCTCCTCTTGTTTCAGAATTCTCTTTTATATCTTCTATGGACACTCCTTAGTCTTTTGTACTTAAAACTGAACACACGGAAAACAAAAATCTCACTAATCTTTTTAAATCAGATGTCTCTAGTCTTAGGGGGATCTAAGGATACCTTTCCAACTCTTACCTGGTAACCAGAACTAGAACTTGGTGTTGTCAGAAATTCCCCCAAGTGTATTTCTGCTACAGGCAGAGAACAGAGGTGTGTGTGCACGTGGAGCGTATGGTGTAAGGGAATAGATTGATTTCCACCCACCAGCATGTTTCAGCTGCAGACTGGGGAAACATTCCTGATCCTTGGGGGAAAGTCTCTGACCAAATGAGTTGTAACCTAACAGTGAATATGAATAATAATGATGAAACATTAATTTTGAAAATTTTGGATCAATCTACATCAGGAGTCATTACTCCATGGCATGTGCCCAAATCTGACCTACAGCCTTTTCTGTGCATGAAGTTTCATTGGAGACCAACCACATCCATTCATTTACATAATGTCTGTGGCTGCTTTCGTGTTAAAATGGCAGAGATGAGTAGTTCGAACAGAGACCAGATGGCCCACAAAGCCTAAAATATTTACTCTCTGTCCCTTTACCAAAACAGTTTCCCCACCTATGCTCTAGATGTTGTGTTTTATACCAGTGGTTCTCAATTTTGGGTTATGAGGAAGACAGAAAAGGAGTAAACTCCTCAGAAACACCTGGCAAGCTTTTAAAAAAGTGTGCTTCCCATCTCCCCTTCGGCTTCTCCTAGCTGTCCCTGGTGAGGGTCGCCGCCTTAAACTTTATTATTCAAGTGATTTGGTTGCATTGACTGATGCAAATTGTTTGTTTTCACCATTTTGAACTTCTGTAACACATCCAAAGGTAATATTGACCATGTCATTTCTTTTACAGGGCTGTGGGAAGAAAATGTATTCCTTTTTGAGAGGAACCAAACAACTGCAGGTGCTAAGGTTTCTGGGAATCTCCATTGGAGTGACACAAATCCTGGCCATGATTCTCACCATTACTCTGCTCTGGGCTCTCTATTATGATAGGAGGGAACCTGGGACAGAACAAATGATGTCCCTGAAAAATGACACAACTCAGCACCTGTCATGTCACTCAGTAGAACTGTTGAAACCAAGTCTTTCGAGGATCTTTGAACATACATCTATGGCAAACAGCTTTAACACACACTTTGAGATGGAGGAATTATAGAGAATGTCAAAGAAGGGCACTACAAATTTATTTTATTGGACTTGTGAATTTTTAGCACACACGTAACTGTATCAGAAATGTGTAGAAATAAAAATGTTGCCATAAAAGAATGCCTAAGCATATAATTTTCTACGCTTTAAAATGAAGAGGGGAAAGTTTTATATAAGTCACCACCTGGACAATAGTTGATGCCCTTTATAATGCTGACAACAGAATTAATACTCACTTTATAGACTGTGTTAAGATTTTTACTGAACACAGTTATTATTTTGAGGTTTATGCTTTGGTACAATTTGACCAAAGTTTCTGCATCCATGTAAACAAGCCACGCTATGGTGGGATTGGAGCTACAGTAAAGTTTGATTTACTTCCAAAAGCTTGCTAGTATATAAAGTACCAATTAACTGCTAACATAGGAAGTTAGACAGTACTAATGATTATTATTATTTGGTGATATATTCTTTTAAGGGTAAATAGATTTTACATAAGAAAACTCTGAAGATTGGTGACTACCTAAATGTGATTTTTGCTAGTTACTAAAACAGTCTTACTACTTACAGGAGAAAACTAACACATTGTCTTAAACTGATCAGGGATTTATGTGTATATAAGAGTCTGTGTTAAGTCTGTATAATTCAGTAGATTTCAGTTCTTATAATGTTAAGAATAACAGTTGTGAAAAGGATAAATTTGTCCTGTATAGCACCATTATTTTTAACCTTTCCTGTTAATAGAGTTTTAAAATTCTGTCCTGGGTTTATATTACCTACATAACTGTTAATTTAAATACTTAACCACTAATTTTGAAAAATTGCTGGTGTGATACAAAGGAGTCATTATAATTCAGAATATAGTCTGGTCTCTAGGAAGTATTAAGAAGAAAAGTTTACACATAGTTCACTCAGTGAAGACTTGGATGTTATCTTTTTGCCTAACACTCTGTTTGACACTAAACACTTTTTAAAGAAGCTTGTCTTTGTTTTTCCAAATAGAAGCGACAGTCTCCAAGTCTGAATATAATTTTACAGAGAATAGTGTTTCCTTTCTCCAGCAAAATGTTGTCATAAAAGTAAGTGACAAAGAATCATAAAAATAAGTGACAACTTAACTAGAGAATTTCTTTGCTTTATTTCACTGATTAAAATACTGTGGTGAACTACACAGATTATTAAATTCTTTACAAGAGTAAAATATATTTATTTGAAATGGGAAAAGTGCATTTTACTGTATTTTGTGTATTATGTTTGTTTCTCAGAAAATGGAAAGTTAAAACTTGTCAATAAATATTTTCTAGAGAGTAATAATTTGTGTGTCTAATTTTTGTACATTATAAGCACTTTTATCACTCAAGGAGATTAACAAAGGGAGAAAAATGTGAGAAGAAATGATTGAATAAAGTAATAATAATGATTTCCAAACTCTGGAACTAATCTATAAGAGTATGTACCTTCACTCAGAAAAAAACAAAAGATGCCCGTTTACGTCTCAATTTTGATTTTGAGCTAAATGATAATGCAGTTGTTTGATGTAATATAAAAATATACCCATGTATGTTAATTTATCTTCTCAATGTTTTCATATCCCAGGTTTTTAAAGTAATTTTTAAAATGAGTCTAAGGAATACAATATTTGAAATCAACCGCTAGATTTCATCTCTTCCAGAGATTTAAACAAAAATTGAGTAAATGACTTGTTCAATCATAATCAAAAGCATCCCTTTTTATAATTTCCTCAACACCCCAATTCCTCATAATTTCACATAAAATGCTGAAGTAATTGAGACAGCTATTAGTATTATTTGAATTATTTAGATAGAAGTCAAATTTGGCTGCTTTTTTTTATGTCACAGAAAGAACAAGCAAGCACATGTTGTGGTGAACTCACTAAAAAAAAAATCCTCAAATTATAAGTAAAAGTTAATTTCTATACATTTAGTCTTCAGATATTGTGATACATTACCTAATTTAGTACTCTCTAGAATAATCGACATAAATTTACACCGTCAGATGCTCCTGTACTTGCTTACTGGGAACAAACGGCATTTATAGCAGTGGTATACAAAGGCCTCTGGCAGAGGAGTGCACCTGAAATAATAAAACTGCAAGAGACTTTAAAAAATCTATTTAATATGGCAGAGCGGAGGGAGTTCACTGTTTGGGTACATTGAAAACAAAATTGTTAACGGGTTCTCTGGGAATTTTTAAAAGCTTTCTTTTGTAAAAACCGTTTTTTAAAAAGTAAGAATTGAAGATTGTTTTTTAGACGGGTTGAGTCCATTCAAAGTGCCCTGAAGCTTCTGAGATGACAATAAGAGATGTTGTGTGTCTTCCAGCACTGTAAAATCTGGTTGAGCAACACTCGTGCTAACACAGATAACATTAACACACACAGGAATATACAGTCAGTGGGGCCAGGCTTAGCAATATGAAATGGGGGACAGGAGAATTAAGGCAGCTCCATGAGGAGAAAGCCGCCACGCTGAGTCAGGAAGGAAAAGGAGCTTAGCTAGTTGGTGGAGAATGTTCCACAAGCCACTACACTAAGATTAAAAAGTATGCATTACTTTGGAGGCAGTACCTGTTTTTCAGTGTAATTAGAGCATAGAATACTTGAAGCAATACCATGAGAAAGGAAGTGGGTGAAATTTGGGTTTGGGGTCTTCATTTTGTAAATTCAATGGAGAGTCATTTAAGTATTTTCAGAAAGGGAGGTGGTTTATGTTTCAGAAATTTAAGCGGATTAACCAAGTGAAAAACTTGGGGCAGGGAGACAGGTACCCCCATTGTCCTACTCCCCAGGGTGGGCCATTTTTTATCTCCTCTAGGTGTGGGGTGCTCTGAAGTTGCAGCACCTGGCAACTTCAGAGCGGGGCTGGTTTGATTGCTGTTGCTGTGGTCCTGGAGAGAGGAAAGAACCCTCACCAACACAATGGAGGTCCAAAACACCTAGTTCACAAAACAGGTTACAACATGGTGAATCCACAAAAACGGGCCGCAGATTAATTGTGGGGAGTGTGGGATGAGAAGTGGAAGAACTAAAATTTCTCGATTTTGTACCCAGTAACCTGGCAACGGCATTAACCTGGAGAGCAGACCGGAGGGAGGACAGGTGTGTGAAGGGTGATTAATTTGGTCTGGGACACACCAGTTGGACATGCCTGCAGGACATACAGATGGAGATGTCTACAGGCAGTCTGCAGCTCAGGAGGGTTCACTGTTGAGAATTTTTATGCATTGCTTTCCCATCTCAGGAAGGCTGACAGAAAATGGGCTGAGAACCAAACCTTCCATGAGGAGAATCTTAAGTAGGACGCTGCAACAGCTTCCTTTTGTCTGAACTCCCACTCCTGTGGGTGAGTCAACAAGGTGGAAAGAGAAATGAATACATCACCAAAGCTTCTGTGGTGAAAGTATTGTTTGAAAAGCCACCCCCTTTTCAAACAGTACTGCCAACTGCTATGTGGCTTCACCCAACCCCCCTTTCTATTATAACCCTGTGATTTACAAGTGGATTCCATCTTTCCTATTAACTTGAGTCCTTATTTCTTCATATCTAAGCTCCTCCTAGAAACATGTATGGGAGACTCTTTTATACCATGTTGAAAGTGCATTTATTCTCTATCCTAATACGTTGTTACAATCGTTCTTTATCTCACCCATGATGGGGGTCTACTAGGTGCCAAGCCATAGGGTTTTAGCTGTTTTACAAATATCTTTTCTGCTCTTTACAACTTTTTTGCAGTCTGTAGGCATCATTACCTTTTACAAATGTACAAAAGGGACTTCGCGAGACTGAAGAAATTTATTTAACTAGCAAGTGGCACTGCTTTGCCTCCTCCCTTTCCATTTTGGGACATGACATCTCCACTAGCCTGTGGGGAAGCTCAGCTGTGGCCTTACATAGAGAAGCCAGATGCTCCTCCACATGAATCAATATCTCTAGGCCCAATTTGTCTCCAAATTCTGTTACTTCTTCCCTCAAAATGACTCTTTTGTCTAATTTCATTCTCCTTATTTCCACAGAATAAGTCATAATTATCTAAAACTTGACTGAAGCCATACCTCTTTCCCCCCACCTCTTGTCTCCTCCCATTGATCTATTCTGCACACACTCAATCAGATTAATCAATCAACTTTATTGAGGATACATATACACATGACTTGTTTTCGTCTTTTGTTATCGGTATATATCGAATACTACAATTTTAATGCAGTGTTTTCGTTTCTTAAAATGTGTATACTTTTTTTGGCACCTTTGTATATATTACTTATTTTCAGTATTAGTTTTGACTACATATGATATATAGAGTATATCATATACTCATATAAGCACAACCACACTCAAGATACAGAACGTTTTATCATCTCAGTAAGTTCCATCACAGCCCTGTCTGTGGATTTCTGCAACCCTGCTCCTAGTCCTCAGCAATGCTGATCTGCTACATGTTATTCTTACTAATTCTTGTAAAACACACCTCTTACCATGTCACTTCCTTACTGAACACTTCCAGAGGTTCCCTGTGTTAACTACCGCAGAGCGTCGTAACTCATTAGTGTGTGTGCCATTTACATGGCCCACTGGGGTAAGTGAAGGTCAGAGATGATTGGTCATCCTAGGCCTGTGGTAAAAGGAGCTGCCCCCTTTTCAAACAATACTGCCAACCCAGGAAAGCAGTAGCCGCTCAGCATGCAGGTTGGGCTGCAATAAAGTGGCTCAACCAAATAGAAGTGACTTTTTATTTCATGTGTGAGTAGCCCAAGGTGCGGCTACCTAAGGGCGTCAGGAACTCAGACTCGTCTCTTGCTAGACTGCTGTGCTAAGGTGTTTCCCTTTGTCACCTGGTCCCAAATGGCACATTCTTTGTCCACAAGTCAGTCACAGGCTGGAGAAAGGGAGAAAGTGAAAGGAGAGGAGGTGTGCCTGTGGGGACAGAGCCCCAGAAAGCAGTTTCCAGGCTCTCGGCCTCACATAGACAGGTGCTGGCTCAGGTAGTAAATGGCCATCAACTGTGATTGGATGGTTATCAGCTGTGGCTAGTTGGCTGTCAGCTGTAACCAGTGAGCCATTGGCCACTAATATAACTGCTGTGGCTACGCTAGCAAAAAAAATGGGGGCTAGCAAGAAGATGGTGGCTGAGTCTGCAAGTGGAGCAGTGAGGGTTGAGAATTGTGTGGCTCCTGTTTCCTGTTTCTCCAACCCAGTCACCAGCGAGAATATAGTGGTATGACTCCCCTGCCTATGGCTCCGTGGGTGTTCCTTTTTGGCCTCACCATACCCTGCGTTCTCTTGTGGGGAGCGGGAGCTTAGACCCCGCCGGACTCCCCACAGGATCTCCTGCACGACAGTGCCTCTTCCCTTTAGGGTTATATCTGGAAGCAGCCATCACTTCCATTCACATCTAACAGCTACGGGGGGTGAGGGTGAGGGGTGGAAAATAGTCTCTGTTCTGGACACCCATATATCCAGTTAAACCAGGAAGTTCTGTGACCATAGAAAGAGGGGGAAGTGGGTATTTGTGTCAACTAGCAATCTCTGCCACATTTCTTAACACCATTTAAACTTATTTTTCCAAACCCAAACCCAAGTTTTCCTACATGTCACTCTACACCAGCCCGCTGGGCAAACCGTGGTCCTCTCATTGCCCCTAACATCCCCCGTATCCCATGCCTCCTTGATTTTGCTCACATCGTGGTGCCTCCCTGGCATAGCTTTATCCGCATAGGGTCACGCTGCATTCAGCCTTTAAGTCCCAGCTCAGCCTCCACTTCTTACAGGAAGCTTTCCCTGACCACTCCACCCACTGCTCTTCCTTCTCTGACCTCAGCAGTTATTTGTTGCGAGTTTGGTCCTTGTATTTTCTATTTTCTATTATTTTTCGTGTATATAATCATTATTTTCTCTTTGTATGGCTGTTCTTTCTTAAGTACAAATATGCTATTTTGTATCCCACTTAGCATTTTGCATAAAGCTAGGTAGAGTTTCACATCTACCAGTTGCATGTCTATTCATTAAGTGTATGAATGAATAAATGTATGAATTGTGAGGCAGTTTAATAAATCAAAAGCCGTGGTCCCAAGTGATTACAATAAGGAGAAACTGCTCTAAAAGAGGTCGTCTGTTCTGACTGGGATAGCAGACGCTGGGTTATCCTGGTCTAAGTACTCATTTAGCTATAAATGGATGTACATTGGATCAGCAGAATGTGTTTAGAGCTCAGTCAAGTCTTATAAACGTCTGAGTGAACTATCAAAGTGTACTTATGGGCTAATAATACAAATGTGTCTTAAACTTATAAAATGCTTTTATGCCTAACTCCAAATCCTTTAACTTTTAAATCTACATTTGTTGAACTGGGAGTGTACAGAGTAAACGCTGAGCACACATCGCTAAAGAACTCATTCCTCAAATTTTCCTTCTCACATAGTTTTAGGGTAGATTATTCCATTGAGAGCCACTTTTCTGAAGTTTAGAAGGCTCAGTTCTCACTTCTACCTCTGACAGCTACAGACTTACTGCTCAAGGGTACTCACACCTGTGAACAATCACTTCTAGACTTCTGGCCACTTTCTGAACCTATTTTTGCTTCCTCTCGCCTTAAAGTTGTGGGTGACTCTAATTCCCTATATTTAACCCCTTTCTCCTCAAAATTTCTAGACTGGAGTCTTCTTTCCTCATGGAAACAGATAAAACACATTTCTATGTAAAGAGAATATGAGCAATGACTGAGATTGAGCTATATTTGTGTGTGTGTTAGACAAGAAATACAACCAATGAAAGACACAGAGAAGGAAGGGTCCAAAGTTAAGAAATAATAATAATAATAAAAGCATATCCTATAAGAAAAGCCATTTAAGGGAAAATTTTGAGGGGAGACAATTCTTTATCAGGTATCAGCCACAAAATAAATAAAAGGAGGTGAACGGTGAGAAAAAGGTGTAATATCCGTCACAGTCAAGGATGACTTGCAAGGATTCAGTGTCAGTGTAAGAGTATTCCCGCATGTCTCATTCCAGGGAGACCTAGAATGATTTTACCAAAACAGCGGACCAACATAATGTCGGGTGGGGTGATAAGATGGTCAAGTTCCCTGGAACCTGGCTGTCACAGGGAGTCAGAGAGGCCTCAAAGTCCTGAGCTAACACAGGGAATCTATAGCACTCCCCAGCTGCAGAACAGCAAGTTGCTTTTCTGGTCGCTACTACTTGGTCTAGAGAAAAAGTATTCACCAGATTTAATAGTGGCCTACTATTAACCATATCCCGAACAACTGTGCAAGTGGCAACACTACCTGATTATATTTATGACAATCTGCATAATTGTACAAAATCCATCTCTCTTTGGCATAGGCCTCATAGGTGAATTAAATGGGAGCGGTGACAGTACTCTCTACCCCTTATCTTTCAAATTTGATAGTGGCACTCATCTCTGAAATATTATTGGGGATTTCCTATTTTTGAAGGAGGGGCTATTCCAGCCATTTTCATTTGATCCTTCAAGCTTCATGGATCAAAGAGTCGAAGTGGGTATCTTTCCTGTTGATTAATGTACGATTTGCATTCAGAAACTGCATACTCAAGCACAGGTGAGTTAACAGACCCACTCAGTCCACTGTGAGATGCGCTCTGACTTTGGCATTCCTTTGTCTGCATTATATTAAAGCATTTCTGGTTTATCGACTCCATTTCATGTAGGTAGTTGACTTCCATAAGTTCCTCCTCTAACTACTGGGCCACACCGACATATAGGATCTCCCTGGTTAGAATTTGCTCGGAGCTGGTCCAATAATCTCTGAAGAGTCTGAGTATTTCTCTTTCCTCAGGGCACAGCCACACTAGTAAATGACCGCAGATGCCTTCGGGAAACTCAAGGGAGATTTACACAACCTTCTTGTGGTAATTTGGCAGGGGTGTCCTTGAGGGAGTCTGGTCCGCCTTTCATTTAGGGGCTCATGTTTACAAACTGGCACAAGTCTGAGAATCGAGTGACAGGTTGTGACTCTCCATTGTGTCAATTAAAATCAAGACTCTGTTCACGACAATTAAAGATTAAAACATTTTTAAATATATATAGACTGTTCAGATCTATTTTTCCTAGGAAGGTCATGATCAATTAGCTGCTACTACTGATCTGTGTGGGTTAAACTGTTTTGATTGATTACTTCTCTAGTTTAGCTACCCATTTTCATAATCACTTCTAGCTGTCCCTTAGTATTGCGAATCTGGGACCTCATTTCATGTCTAAGGGATCGTCTTTTAACATCATCACTAGCTTGAAGCATCCTGAGCTTTTCTGAATGTTGTTCTTTTCCTTATCAGTATGTTTCTCAATGCATTGGTAAAAGTAGTATTTTCTGGGCACTTCCTTGGGACGGAGTTATAGGGTAGGTGAGTGGGTCACATGATAAATTCACTCCAAATTCCTGTCCCCCTAAGCCTTTGAATCCCTTCATTTACAATATACCAAAGATATTCTGGCACCTCAACTTTATTTAATTTGCATTATATATATATATATATATATATATATATATATATATATATATATATATATATATATTACAATTACTAAAACAAATGGACAGTATAACATACAAATCTTAGGGTAAGTTTTGTGTATGGAAAGGGAAAAAAATTGGAATCTAGAAAGCTTCACTTCTAATTTTAATGCTTCATTTCTTTAAAATAATAGAAATATCTAAAACAAATAAGACATCTGTTGTACCTTAGTGATGAGAACATGAATGTTTGTTTATTCTTCCTAGTGTTCAATAGTTTTACAGTATTTCATATTAAAAATATTTTAAAATCGCAAACCATTGAGATGAAGCCAACAGTTGCAGCTAAGCATGTCTGTAGTACAGATCACATTACAAAAATGTTTGTTCAAGTTTGGAAATAAGGGCCCTTAAAAAGAATTGATTACAAATAATAATAATAATAATAATAATAATAATAATAACTTCTAAGAAGACAAAGACAGAAATAGATGAAATTCATGTTCTATTTTAATTTTTTTTCTGAAGAGATTCTAATTCTGCATGTTTCTTTGCTGGTTAGGTGGATCAATCTTGCTATTATAATACTTTTATTCATTTATTCTTAGAGACCAGCAGATCCCCTGGGAATGTCCTTTTCCTTTATATTAAAGGTTAGGAGAAGAGGAAGCTAAAAAAATAAAAGTAAAAGTTAAATCTGATGCCACAATTCTTTCAATCACCAACAATGAACACATATATTTTTTTTACACACATTTTTATCTATAAGGCATTTCTCAAAGTGGGGGTTTTATGAGTATGTGACTTTTAAAATGACCATTGGCTTACAAGTGACTGCGATGATTAGCACGAGTCTTTCTAATGATTTCAACAGAGACAAATGAGAGAAGAAATTAATGCTGAAAATGCTAGCTAATTTGGCTCAGATTCTACAGCGATGTATTCCTAAAATTTTCTGTCTTTAATTCGGATAAAACAGCTCATACCAAGAATTACTAAAGAGGAGAAAGAACAAGCTCCTAATAATCATGTGTAAAAGTAAAATAGAGTAGCTGAGTCAGGTGTTTGGAGCTATTTGGGGACACTTAGGTAGAAATGTGTGCTTTGGAGTGAAAGTGCTGAGCTCATACAGTATACGAACAATTTGAAAGCGGAACACTCAGGGTCACCTGAATAAATGTGTTCTATCCTCCAACAAACCATTGACCTCTATCCGGCTCTTCCCATCAACGTATCAATAGCAGGCAGAGTAGACCGTAATGGCCTGTGTGATCGCCCTAAAACCTTGTCATTTGAAAGGGCTTTCACTTGCTTTATTTTGTTTAATCCTCTCATCCATCTGTAAGCTGTGCAGAACTTCATTTTAGAAATGCAGACGTTGAGGCTCAAAAGGTTGGATAAATTTCCAGGTCTCACAGCCTGGTGGTGATGCAGCCCGAACATCTGTGCCTTTCCTCTGCATCTCACTGACTCCATTCTCTTCACTCTATGTGTTGTTTTGGTCTTGCCCTTCTAATTTCAGGAACATTGGGGAAGGTTTAAAGTAATTCCTTTCGAAAATACTTTGTGAAACTCATAGTGCATTGACACTGACCTCTTGGGGTTGTGTTTTAATTCCAGAAATACTAATGGAGGTAAGCAGTGCTTTGACAGAAACAGCTGAAGGTAGAAGATGGTACCCACACAGTGATCCTTGCCACGAGATCTCACTTCTATGTGGAGAAAAGAGATATCAATTCTGGTCTCTTCAAATACATTAATGGGTTTGATTTTTTTTCCCCTTAGGAGCAAAGCAATAAGAACATTAGAGGGAAAGCTTATCACATGTAGTGACATAGCGTTTTCTGTCTCTGTTTTAGTGATGAATTAGTTATCTGTTGCTTCCTAACATATTACCCCAACATTTAGTGGCTTAAAACAACAAACATTATTTCACAGTTTCTGAGAACCACCTGGGTGATGGTTCTCGACCAGTGTCTCTAATGAAGAGTTTGGATGAAGTTACAGTCATCGGGAGGTTTGACTGTGTATGAAGGGTTCGCTTCCACATTGGTTCACTCATATGACTGTCAAGTTGATGTGAGCTGTTAATTGGGGCTCTTGGTGTCTCTCCACCTGACTTGCCTCACACATAGGTGTCAGCTTTGCCTCAGAGCATGTGATCTCAGACAATGAGAAAGAGCACCCAAGATAAAAAATTGCAGTCTTTTTATGATCTAACCTTGAAGTGATAGCCCATCAGTATTGCAGATTCAGTTTACTAGAAGTGATTCATTAAATGCAGCACACACACCAGGGGAGGGAAATTCAGCTCCCCTTCTTGGCTGGAGGAGTACCAAAGGATTTGTGGATATAACCTTAAAACCACCACAGCACCTTGCTCAAAGTCTCAGCTTTTGCTGGAGAAAGCACATAAAATAGATTTATTGCTTTTCAGCTATTTCATACTAGCAAAACTGATAAACAACAACAGCAACAACAACAAAAGCCCCACGACTATCTTGCTATATCCCCTCCTTCACTGATAATTTTTTTCTATTTTCTTTGCTGCCTCTCCTCCTCTGTTTACCTTAAAATGTTAGAGGTTCCCCAGCTACTCAGGGCTTCTTATTTACATATGCGCTCATTTTACTAACATCCTCTTTTACATACCACCTCTGTTCTCACAATTGTTGTATTTCTATCTTTAGCCCTGACCTCTCCTTGAAATCCCAGGTTTAAGTATCCAGCTGTACTTTGACATCTCCACGCAGATCACGGATCACATTAATTTAAAATGTACCATGGCTGACAGAACTCTTGATTCCCCCGCTTCTCTCCCCACCTTCTCTTTCTTAGCAAATCCACCCAGTTGTTTAAGCTCTTACTCATCTGATGTCTAATCCCTCAGCAAGTCATGTCAGCACTTCCTTCAATATTTTTCCTGAATCTACCGAATTTTCTCTACTTCCACTCTAGGTCGAGCCACTGCTCGTCTCATCTGGACCACGGCAATCGCCTCCTAACAGGTTTTCAGGTCTGTGTAAGTGTTCTCTATAGTACAGCCATGGTGGTATTTTGAAAATGAAATAATTTCTTGTTCCTCTGTCTAAAATTCTTGATGGCTTTCTATTTTTTTTAGAATAATAAACCCAAAGTCTTTGCTCTGACTTAGAAATTTTTACATATTCGTGTCCCTGCCACTAGCCAGCCACACTGATCTTCAGACACACACACACACACACACACACACACACACACGCATGCACACACACAGCCTAATTGGAGTGTAAACCTTATTTCAATTGTAACTAAAAACTTAGAGCACATGGTTCGAATAGTTATTATGGGAAACAATTAGACAGAAAATCTGAAGGCAGGAGTATCCCACAAAAGTGAAGAAGGTTGTCTATTTGTGCCATGTTATGGAAAAAATAAACACAACTAAGTCTGGGATCAATAAGTTGGGCACGTCAGTAGGAAGCCCTGATTTAGTGCATGATGAGCTGATAAATAAAGATGGCAATCTGAGTGTTGTTAAAAAAGGTATACTCCATGTACCAAACCCACAGCACTTAGATATATTAGCTCACACTGTGTGCCTAAGTGCATCTGTGTATTGTGTGTATGTGTATGTTTATGTGCATGCTGTGTGGGTGTGTATAATGTATGCGTGTCTTGATGTGTTAGTATATGTCTGAATATATGCACGTGCAGCTCTGTGTGTGTGTGTGCCTGTGTGTGTCTGATGTGCCTCTGTGTATGCAAGGCCATCTTGATTTATAGGCAGATTGGGAAGAATTGACAGCTCCCTTGAGAGTACTCAGCCACCAAAGATACCTTCTCTCTCAATATTAATATTTCTCTAGGGAGCCATTAAGTTTAAGTGGTCTCTTTCCAATTGTAAATATCCTGGGAGCTGCATCCATCATCTGTATCTTTGTGAGAGTTATGATAATTAGATTGTGTTCCTTCTAGCACTTGCTGACAACAATCAGAGATACGAAGGAATATAAGGGTCTCTGGAAAGGAAACCCAGGGACCTTTGGGTGGTAGGTGGCTGGCTGGCTGGCTGACGTGACATCTTCTGAATTATCTCCCTGGATCACAGGGATTCCTTCTTATCCATACCACTGGTCAACATTGAGGAATGAGAGGAGAGTACAGAAAGGAATTCGGAGGAAACTGATAAAAAAGTTAGTTGCTTCCAAATTTCGCTGAGTGCAACGCATGCCTGGTAGAATTGTGTGCTTCAGAGCCTTCCATGTGCTCTTTAGAGTTAGTCCTTCCTCCTTTCATGAACAACAGTGGAAGGGCAAATGTGTTCCCAGCAGACCGTCACCCCGTGTTGGGCACACACGGAGGACAGAAGGGAGCACTGTAGTGAGAATTCCCTGCTGGGTCACACACAGCCACACAGGGAAGCTCTCAGAGAGCTCCTGTTGGCTCCGCCCACCCAGGGGCTCTCCTTCTCTTCATTCTAATCCCATGCCCTCCCTTCTTTACTCTTCATATTCCTCCTCTCTTTCCTGCAACATCAACCTTTCCTTTTCTATCTACTAGCTCTTTCTTACCAAGATTGGGACACACCATATTATATCCTATCAAGTTAGGAAAACAAGAATCCCACCGCCTTCCACTCCATATTCCCTTAGCAATCTTCTCACCTTGAAGCTGTTCTTCAGAGCCAAGCTCCTCAAGAATGTTTTCGACCCTCTGAGTCCTAATCTGATCTGGGTTTTGTGCTCACCACATCACATGTGCTTCTGCCCAGTTGAATGATGACAGTTGTGGTGCCAGGTGGCCCCAGCCCTTTCAGTGCACACCTTGCTAGACATTTCAGCAGCATTTACTGAGTTGGACCTTCTCTTTCTTGACATACTTCTCTCGCCTCCCTGGCTGCTCTTCCTCAGACTTCTTTGTAGTTCCTGCCATCATGCCAGGACTCCTTCTCTTGTTCTATACTTGATTCCATTGCTTGGATTCAATACCTCCTCTGGTACTGATTCCAAAATGAATCTCTCGAATCCTCTTCTGTGCGGTGTCCTCTTCCGTGCGGTGTCCTCTCTGTGCGGTGTACTCTTACATCTAACTGCTTACATGCAGGCCACAGAGAGATACCTCCAGGGTGGGTCAGTTTTCAGGCTTCGGAGTCAGAGTCACAAACCTGGGCTTCCATCCCCATCCAGCAACTTATTTTCTGTGTGACTCTAGGTAAGGTATGTGATGTTTCCATGTTTACAGGTGAAATGCCTCTTTATAAACGACAAAAGCTAGTAGTGTATACTTTATAGGGCTTTTCTGATGATAAATGTGTGACTACATTTAAAGCACTTAAAAACTGTGCCTGGTCCAGTTAAATGTTTAATAAATATTAATAATAAGCATTTAGTAAATATTTATTAATTCTTATTATTATTGTTTTATTTGCCCCCTCCTCTTGACTAATTCATGACATATTCAAAGCAGAAATCCTGATCCTCCCAGCACATGACATTTTCTTCCTCTAAGCTATTTAAATCAGAGATCAACCCTTTCTTAGAATTTTCTCATGCTGGTATCAATTACTATCAAGTCTCCTTGACTTTAACTCCACAATGTCCCTTAAATTGTCCAGTTTTCTCAGGTGCCACTCTAAATTGGCCATATCTCCTCTGTGTCTCTCTCAAGTTACTGGAATCATTTCCTAATTGGTCTCCTTGCTTCCTCTGGTGCCCCTTTTCCCAACTCATTCTTCAGCACAGCAATGACAGTGATCTTTAAAAAGCATAAATTAAAAAAAAAAAAAAAGCATATATTTGATCACGTCACCTTCCTTGGCACAAAATTCTTCATGGTTTCCCATTGGACCGAGGGCAAAGTCCAAAATCCTTAAGTGGAAAGGTTTACACATCCTTTGCCATGTCCTCTTTCCAATCAGTAGTCACCCCTCCCCTCGCCCATCCCTCAACCACGCAGACCTTTCAACAGGTTTTCAAATGTTACGAGAGCTTTTCTGTCTTCTGGAAGATACTTTTGCTTCTAGAGTTGGCCTGAAATATTTTTCTCCCATTTTTGGATAATTTCCATTTCTCATTTGAGCTCTGATATATGTCAGTTCCTCAAAGAGAACTTTTCTGGACCTTAAATCTTAATGAGGAGCCCTCTGTTATCTCTTTTGTGGTCCCCCATTATTTTCCATTATGGCACTTACCACAGTTTGTAATGACATATTATCTATTATACTATAAATACAAAGATCATATTTGTTTTTTTCATTGTTTTATTTCAAGCGTCTAGCAGAGTAGTGCCTAATCAATATTTGTCGAATTAATAAAGTGAAATGAATGAACTCTGGCTGATACAAATACCTACTAGTCATTTTAGGGATGAAAACACAATAAACAGATATAAACAAGTCACAAGATGTTTGTAACCTCGCTTCGTTTAAGTGACGTAATCAAGAATTATGTTATCTGCAGACTTAATAGTATTTAATTTTATGTGAACAAAATGAGAGACTGTTAGAGGGGAAAGTGCATGGGCTTTGTTGTCAGACTTGGGTTTGAATTCCATCTTAATCATTTACCAGTGGTGTGGCCAGGGGCAAATTGCATAACTTCTGTTGACTTCCGTTCCCTTGCTTGGAAAATGGTTTATCCTAACACCAGCTGGCAAGTTGTTACAGAGAATTGAAAGGAAGTAAATGGCTTTTGTTGGTTACTTAATGAATGAACGCTAGCTGTCATGTTCACTTTATTTTGGCAGTTAACTATGAAAGGGAAGGAAACAGGAATCAGGAAGGATAGACTGTTGACCTTTTAAAAATATCCAGGGTGGCACAGTTGGTTGGGGCACCAGCTCTGAGAAGCAAGGTTGCCAGTTCGATTCCCACATGGGCCAGTGAGCTGCGCCCTCTGCAACTAGATTGAAGACAACAACTTGAGCTGAGCTCCCAGTTTGACTCCCGCATGGGATGATGGGCTGTGCCTCCCCCGCAACTAGATTGAAAACAGCGACTGGACTTGGAGCTGAGCTGCATCCTCCACAACTAAGATTGAAGGACAACAACTTGACTTGGAGCTGATGGGTCCTGGGCAAAACACACTGTTCCCCAATAAAGTCCTGGAAATATACACTGTTCCCCTTGTAAAATAAAAAAAAAATCTTAAAAAAAAAATCCAGAAAAATTTGGCCCTCGAATCACGTAAAGACCTGAAATAATAGGTAATGGAGGAAAAACTGAAAAATGAAAACTTGCAGTTTACTGAAATCAAATAGATTGGTTCTTTATATTCCCTGAGCAAATGTATGTGTGCTTCCAGGGCGTGGGATGCTCTTGGCATGACTGGTTTTTCCTTCTGTGGGTTTCACAGGTCTTTTCCTAGAGGCCTTTTCTTCAACACCATATGAAGCACCTCCCAGCATCACCTCCACTGCAATTTCATCGCTGATCCAAACACTATACTCTTTTTTTTTCCCAGAACGTATGTCACTCTGAACTTAGGTTCTTTAATTATATTTCTACCTGTTTTCAGTCCAAGTCAACAAGTAGACTATACATCCTGAAGGGTAGCAGAACATGCCATCCCAAAATATGCCTCTCTGGTATATTGATTATTTTGAGCTATAAGCACTTGAAAAACAGCAAACGTAGGGATTGACTTTCTTTGAACTCCCTTTATTTGCCTCAATATCCTCCAAAAGGAACTCAGTTGTCATATATCTCCTCCCTGGAAATTTCATTAACTCTTGTCACAAGAGAGGGGACTACAAGGCAACACCACACCCAGACAGACTTTGCCACAAATGATCATAACCTCCTATCTTTTCTTCCAAGGGTACATTCATCCTCCCTAAAAATCATTTAGTGTCTCCTGAGAACCACATCCCTCTATTCTTTCCCTATTAAGATGCTATTTATTCCTGAATTCTAAGCTACCTCAGGGGGTTAGTTTCGCTAGGTATCTCCGTATATACATGAGGTACACACATTAATAAACTTCTGTTTGTTTTTCGCTTGTTAATCTTTGTTTTGTTACAGAGAGTCTCAGCCAAGAACTCAGAAGGGTAGGAGGAGAATTATTTTCCCTCTCCTACAATACCAACACAGGTAGGTACTTGTTACCATTTCATCCCAGCACCTAGCCCAGTGCCTGGGACATACAATGTGCTCACAAGGAAAAGGAATGAATCGAAAAGGAATGAATCGAGTGTCCTCAGGCTCCTTTGCAGCACTGTTTTGTCATAGCTGAAGTATAATGCAAGAATTATTCCTTTAAAAAAGATCTCTTCCATGTTAGAAATCTTTCGAAATTTATATAATTTGAAGCTGCAGGGAATATACCGCCCAATATACTGTCCAACAACTTTCTTGAGTTGCATTTCACACTGTTTAATATTTAGGATGCCTTTAACATTCCCTCTGAGTGAGGAGACTTTGCTTCCTTCCTCTCGGTGTATCCCCGGTTCGCCACAGTGTCGTATGCAGTGACCAGCAAGGACCGGACAAAGTGGGCACATGCATACATTTGTGACCCTTGTCACTTAGAAAAACCAAAGACAGTGGCTTAGCCCCTTGAAAAGTCAGAAGGAGAATCGGACCAAAGCTCATCCACACATTTTAAAAACAAGAATTTGAAGTGCTTGGTGTTCTTTTAAATTTCACGGTAATAAAATAGAAGGATACTTTGCTTTTCACAACCCCTCTATCAGAAATGAGTACCTTAAAGACTAAAACAAATTTAGCTAAAAAAGGGATTAAAAAAAAAATCTGTGTTGCTTTACTTAAGTAGCCCAAAAAGGTACAAATTCTGAATACATTTGCAAGTTCACAAGCAATAAGTTTCTTTTTCATGTATGCCTTCAAAATCACTGCTATCTTGTTTCTTCCCTGTACCACCCAGGCAGGTTGAGGCATTCTATGCATTTAAGCTTTAGAAAAAAGACAATGCTGTTTAGTAACCTTAAGAATGCTACTTTTGATTGTTCTTTTCAGGAACATTCATTTAAAAATCCTAGACATAGCTACATTATAATTTTCAAAAATCAACAAAGAAAAACAAACAAACACCAGAAGATATAGTGATTATGGCAAGAAAAAATTTCCCTCCACATTTCATTAAAATACATCAGGTAGTAAAGGAAATGGAACTCCACATTCTGTGTGTGTGTGTGTGTGTGTGTGTGTGTGTGTGTGTGTGTGTTTACTCCCTCCATCCCACATTTTCTCTCCCTTTATCTGAGACATAAAAGAAATTTCATAAGAAAGCCACCACATAAATGATATGGTAATCTATGATTTAAGAATAGAAATGGATATACAAGAAATTTCCTAAGAACTTATATATTTATATATATATTAAGAACTTATATATTTATATAATAATGTTTTATATTATTTTACATGTTTCTATTATGAGAAGTGCACTGGATGCTTACATTAATTTATTTGTCTGTCTTTCTCTTGTATTATGAAAAAACATTTGTTGAGGCTGTGCTCTTATAATATATTTAGGGCACCAGATATATTTTTCTCTGTTTTAAAAATAAATGGAGAAGGGAAGTACAACTAATTAAAAATAAACAGTAGTAGTTCTAAAGTTCACTTGTATTTAAAATTTGATTATGCTCAGGGATTCTTATAGAAATGTATTTATCAGAATCAGAGATACTCAAACACATAAACTGAGGCATTTATACCCTCACTTTTTGACTTATGGCTTTACCCTTATTCTCCTAAATTGAGTTTATTATGATCATTTCAGCGTTCAGTCTAAATTTAGGTTGAGGTACTTATTATAATTAGAGGTTATATATCTAATAGTAAATAATTACAGTATAATCAAACTAAATTCTCACAACCTTTGCCAATGAACTGAATTGTAGATTAGGTAGCCAAAGATACTGATATGGTATTGAATTCTTCTGGTCTTTCAAACTGTGTCTTCCACAAGAGATGTAGTTTCAGGTTCCTCCAATCACTCATGGCTCCATTTATCCCTCAGGCTCTCATTAGTGGGCTTGTGAACATTTGGATAAATAAATGCATTTTGTTTTAGATACTGGTGGAGTTCTCAGATATTACATATATGCCTCCTTTGCAATATATATATATATATATATATATATATATATATATATATATATATATTTTAGAAAACTATTTTAGTAGTTTTCATCATATATATATATATATATATATATATATATATATATATATATATATATATATATATGAGAGTTTACCTGTTACATATACCTACTTTGGAAAAAAACACAAATGAGAATTTGTATCCTCTATAAGACAATTTGAAGATGTTTTATCTTCTTGAGGAAAATATTTATAAGTTATCATTGTGTTTTGACAATGATAAATCATATAATATTAAACTTTTGATACATTTTTAAAAATCATAATTGCACCTTAATTTTTCATGTAAAAGAACTTTTGGACACAACATTAATATGTATAATGAATAGCACATTTATCTTTTGAGGAGTAAGAAAGGAAAGATTGAGGTGGAAGGTAAAAAGATATTATTATGAAGCCAGTGTTATTTTGGAACATAAAACAAGCAAACGATGAAACCCAAAGAAGAAGTTTTATGACAAGTACTTATATCCCAAGTACCATTTTAAAAGGTACATTAAATTTTCTACAGTTCTGTATAAATCAAATGTGTGTGTTTGCACCTTTATTGAAGCTTTCTATTTTGTTAGGAGCAAATAAAAAATATCAAGGACCTACAGAAAAATTTTGGAGTTCCTTGTGAGGATGAACAATTCAAGAATACTTTGAATTGTATCATATTAGTTTGGCACACTATATCAGGCAGTTATTCTGCCTATCTGAATCTCTCTGCTCCTTCGTTTGCATGTGTTTTACATGGCAATAGGCACTTCGTTGTTGTCCTCCGGAACTTTTGCCTGCAATAATAAGTTGGGGAACATACGAAAGATAATGAAGGATGGGAATTGTGGTTATTGACCTCAATTTCTAAATATTTCTCTTCTGTTGTTTTGAGCCTCTAGGACTTGGACAATGGGCCAATTAGATGCTGCAGGCTGTCACTGCTGCCCTAATCAACAACCTTGAAAATTTTGGCGGGCCTTGTTCCAAAAGGGGAGTAAGTGAGAAGGGATGGAAGCTGTAAGGCATAATTCTGTTACTAGAAAATTCACTCAGTATGTATTTTGTGCTGATATGGAGTTGCAAGAGAAATCTTTATCAATTTGGGCAGTAGTATAGTTCTCAGCTAGTTTCTGTTTTCCTTTTAACTCACCAATAATCAATCAGGAATAGTCATTAGCAGGATATTTTTCAAGACTAAAAAACAAAAAAATTAGACCGAAGAAAATGGGAAGAAAAATCAGTTGTCTTTGATAATGGCATTGCAACCAACAGCATTTGGGTGTAATCTCCTGTCTCCCATTCTCTCTCATTTCTATTTTACTCTCAAAGAAGAAATAGCATAAATGTTTCTACAAAGTAGAACTCAATCACAGAAATATATGATCTAATTTAAAAAATGTGTATTCTCTGAATTAGGAAAATCCAAACCATCTTTTACAGCGTTAAAAATAGTGTTCTCGATTGACGTCATCAAAATGGAGGCATGAGGTGAGCCTCTGTAAAGCTCCCCTGGAATTTAAACTAATTGAACAATAATAACTCCACAAAGGACTCCCTGCACAGCAGACAGGCAAGACGCAGAGGCCCACTACTGAATTCACCTAAAGGTGGGTGAATCCTGCAAAGGGGGGGGGGGAAGGGAGAAGTGTGGAGACAGAGCCCCGAGCGGGCGCAGGACGCAGACCTAGCTCAGTGATCCGAGCTCGCTGCTTCCCGAAACTACCACAGCTGTGGCACAGGGAAGAACTCGGACTGCTAGGGCTCCGCTTATGGCCCACAGGGCTGAGGGGACAGCATATACACAGCTGAACCCAATGCTCACGGCAGAGACCTCGGAGAAAAGACTGAGGGAAGAGGGCTGAAAACGGTGGTTTAAGCCTTCACTGCCGAGCAGAGAACGGAACCTTAGGCACCGAGACTAGCTGCCCCCTCCCTACCCTCCCAGAGCTCGCCCCACCCCCACCTGCCCAGTGCTAGAAATGGAACAGTAGCAGTATCAGATCAAAAGAACAGAATATTTGCTGTTCTGAGAACTGTGGACCGTAGACACAGATTCACAGACCAACTAGTTCCGGCAAAGGGGAGGGAGCTGTGGAAGCAGGACTGGCTGTGGTGGTGGTCGCTGCCATTGCTCTGGGCCACCTCTCACAACTCACCCTGCCCCTGGCCCCACCTATCTCGGTGGATCCCTGCAGGAGTAAACAGAACTGCTGAAACATACAGGCTCTGAATCTGGTGCAGGAAGACCTTTGGAACTTCAAAAGATCTCTGCATACCCACACAGACACTGCGCCCTGTGACCCAGGCGAACTATTAACAGAAGAGAAGCCCATCTCCCAAGGAATCCCCCATTGTGTGAGAAGCTGGAATAGTGCAGAGAAAACATAGCACTACCGGGTGAGAGAGAAAAAAAGGCTGCAGTCAGAAAGAAAATAAAACATTCTACCAACAAGTACTGGAAAACAAAAGAAAGACTTCTTTCTATCAACCTGTTGCAGAAGTCACTCCTGTAGATGTCTAGGAAGAGAAATAATAAATCAGTAATTGCCATGAATAACCAAGGCAACAAGACAGCTCAGAAAGAAAGTGAAAAGTCTCCAGAAAAGGAACTTAAAGATATGGAAATATGTGACTTAAATGACAGAGAATTCAAGATTGCAGTTCTGAAAAAACTCAATGAGATGCAAGAAAACACAGAAAGGCAGTTTAATGAACTCAGAAACACAATCAAAGAACAGCATGAGAGACATACAGAATCTGAGGGAATTTTCTAATACACGACCTGCACTACAAGAAATACTAAAGGAGGCTATTTGACCACCATCAACAGGGACAATTTGTGGCAACCAAAACATAAAAAGGGAGAGAGTAAAGGCCAGAACTGGAATATGGGAATGGAGAAAGTAAGCGTGCTGAAGAAAATGGAATACTCTAAATATCAAACTTTCTTTTACATAAACTTAAGGATAAACACTCAAAAAAAAAAAAAAAAAAAAAATCCAGAACTGAAATATATACTATAATAAAAGAAGAAACAGAGGGAAACATCATAGAATACCACCACACAGAAATAATAGACAACAACAAAAAGGCAAAGAAACAATGGAGACACAGCCTTACCAGAAAACTAAAGATAGAATGACAGGAAATCCTCACATATCAATAATCACCCTAAATGTAAATGGACTGAACACACCAATAAAAAGGCACAGAGTAGCAGATTGGATCAAAAAACTAAACCCAACCATATGCTGTCTCCAAGAGACACATCTCAGCTACAAGGACAAGCACAGACTCGAAGTGAAAGGGTGGAAATTGACACTCCAAGCAGATGGTACCCAGAGAAAATCAGGTGTAGCCATAATGATATCAGATGAAACAGTCTTCAGAGTGAAAAAAACAACAAGGGACAAAGATGGTCATTTTATAATGGTAAAGGGGACTATACAACAAGAAGACATAACATTCATTAATATTTATGCCCCTAATCAGGGAGCACCGAAATATACCAAGCAACTACTAACAGAACTAAAGGGAGAAATTGACCAAAACACAATTATACTAGGGGACTTAAATACATCATTGACAGCTATGGATAGATCATCCAAACAGAAAATAAATAATGAAATAGCAGCCCTAAATGACACATTAGATGAAATGGACATAATTGACATATAGAGCACTTCATCCTAAAACATCAGACTATACATTCTTTTCTAGTGTACATGGAACATTCTCAAGGATAGACCATATATTGGGACATAAAATCAGCCTCAGCAAATTTAAGAAGATTGAAATCATACCAAGCATATTCTCTGATCACAAGGCTTTGAAACTGGATATCAACTGCAAAAAGAAAGCAGGAAAAAACACAAATACATGGAGATTAAACAACATACTTTTACAGAACGACTGGGTCAAAGAAGAAATTAGAGGACAGATCAAGAGATACATAGAAACAAATGACAATGAAAACACATCCTACCAAAATTTTTGGGATGCAGCGAAAGCAGTTTTAAGAGGGACAATTATCTCATTACAGGCCTATCTCAAGAAACAAGAAAAATCCCAAATAAATAACCTCATGTTACACCTTAAAGAACTAGAAAAAGAAGAACAAGTGAAACCCAAGGTCAGCAGAAGAAAGGAAATAACAAAAATCAGAGCAGAACTAAATGAAATAGAGAACAAAAAGACAATAGAAAAAATTAATGTGACAAAGAGCTGGTTCTTTGAAAAGATTAACAAAATTGACAAACCCTTGGCTAGACTCACTAAGATAAAAAGAAAGAAGACACTAATTAACAAAGTCAGAAATGAAAAAGGGGAAGTTATCACGGACACCACAGAAATACAAAGGATCATCCAAGAATACTATGAAGGACTATATGCCACCAAATTCAATAACCTAGAAGAAATGGACAAGTTCTTAGAAACATATAGCCTTGCAAGGCTGAACCATGAAGAACTGGAAAATCTAAACAGACCGAACACTAGTAACAAAATTGAATCAGTCATCCAAAACCTTCCCAAAAGCAAAAGTCCGGGACCAGATGGCTTCACTAGTGAATTCTACCAAACCTTCCAAAAGGATCTAGTACCAATCCTGCTCAAACTCTTCCAAAAAATTGAAAAAGAGACAGTACTCCCTAACTCATTTTATGAGGCCAACATTACCCTGATACCAAAACCTGGTAAGGACAACACAAAAAAGGAAAACTACAGACCAATATCTCTGATGAATACGAATGCAAAAATCCTAAACAACATTCTAGCAAATCGAATACAACAATGCATTAAAAAGATTATTCATCACGACCAAGTGGGGTTCATTCCCAGGGCACAAGGATGGTTCAACATCTGCAAATCCATCAATGTGATACATCACATACACAAAATAAAGGACAAAAATCATATGATTATATCAATTGATGCAGAAAAAGCATTTGACAAGATCCAACATCCATTTATGATTAAAGCACTTAATAAAATAGGTATAGAATGAAAATACTTTAACATAATAAAGGTCATATATGACAAGCTCTCAGCTAATCTCATAATTAATGTTGAAAAACGGAAGCCCTACGTTGCTCTACGTTCAGGAACACGACAGGGCTGTCCCTTATCACCTCTGCTTTTCAACATAGTGTTGGAAGTCCTTGCCAGAGCAATCAGGCAAGAGAAAGAAATAAAAGGCATCCAAATTGGGAATGAAGAAGTTAAATTATCACTCTTTGCAGATGACATGATGCTATATATAGAAAACCCTAAAGACTCCACCAAAAAGCTATTAGAAACAATCAACAAATACAGTAAAGTTGCTGGCCAGAAACTCAACGTACAAAAGTCCATTGCTTTCCTATATACTAACAATGAAATCTCAGAAAAAGAAATACAAAAAACAATTCCTTTTGCAATTGCAGCAAAAAGAATAAAATACCTAGGAATAAACTTAACCAAGGATGTGAACAACCTATATGCTGAAAACAATAAGATATTCTTGAAAGAAATTGAAGAAGACACAAAGAAATGGAAAGACATTCCATGCTCATGGATTGGAAGAATCAACATAGTTAAAATGGCCATATTACATAAAGCAATATACAGATTTAATGCAATCCCCATCAAAATCACAATGGTATTTTTTAAAGAAATAGAACAAAAAATCATCAGATTTGTTTGCAACCACAAAAGACCCCAAATAGCCAAAGCAATCTTAAGAAAAAAGAACAATACTGGAGGTATCACACTCCCTGACTTTAGCTTGTACTACAGGGCTACAATAATCAAAACAGCATGGTATTGGCAGAAAAACAGACACATAGACCAATGGAATAGAATTGAGAACCCAGAAATAAAACCACATAAATATGGACAGATAATTTTTGACAAAGAAGCTAAAAACATACAATGGAAGAAAGACAGCCTCTTCAATAAATGGTGCTGGGAGAATTGGATAGCCACGTGCAAAAGAATGAAACTGGACTGCTATCTGTCACCATGTACCAAAATTAATTCAAAATGGATCAAAGACTTAAGCATAAGACCTGACACAATAAACTGCATAGAAGAAAACATAGGTACTAAACTTATGGACCTTGGGTTCAAAGAGCATTTTATGAATTTGACTCCAAAGGCAATGGAAGTAAAAGCTAAAATAAATGAATGGGACTATATGAAACTTAAAAGCTTCTGCACAGCAAAAGAAACCATCGACAAAATAAAGAGGCAACCAACTGAATGGGAGAAGATTTTTGCAAACAGTGCCTCCGATAAGGGGCTAATATCCAAAATATACAAGGAACTCATGCAACTCAACAACAAAAAACAAACAACCCAATTGAAAAATGGGCAGAGGACCTGAAGAGACATTTCTCCAAAGAGGACATACAAATGGCAAATAGACATATGAAAAAATGCTCAACATCACTAATCATCAGAGAAATGCAAATCAAAACCACAATGAGATATCACCTCACCCCAGTCAGAATGGCTATCATCAACAAGACAAATAGTAACAAGTGTTGGAGAGGCTGTGGAGAAAAAGGAACCCTCATACACTGTTGGTGGGAATGCAGACTGGTGCAGCCGTTATGGAAGGCAGTGTGGAGGTTCCTCAAAAAATTACAAATAGAATTACCATATGACCCAGCAATCCCTCTCCTGGGTATCTACCCAAAAAATCTGAAAACATTTATCCATAAAGACACGTGTGCTCCAATGTTCATTGCAGCTTTGTTTACAGTGGCTAAGACATGGAAACAACCAAAATGTCCTTCGATAGATGAATGGATAAAGAAGTTGTGGTATATATACACAATGGAATACTATTCGGCAGTAAGAAAAGATGAAATAGGAGCATTTGTGACAACATGGATGGATCTTGAGAATATAATGCTAAGCGAAATAAGTCAGACAGAAAAAGCAGAGAACCATGTGATTTCACTGATATGTGGTATATAAACCAAAAACAACAAAAGAACAAGACAAACAAATGAGAAACAAAAGCTCATGGACACAGACAATAGTTTAGTGGTTACCAGAGGGTAAGGGGGTTGGGGGGTGGGAGATGATGGTAAGTGGGATCAAATATATGGTGATGGACGGAGAACTGACTCTGGGTGGTGAACACACAATGGGATTTATAGATGATGTAATACAGAATTGTACACCTGCAATCTATTGAATTTTACTAACAATTGTCACCCCAATAAATTAAAAAGAAAAAAAGTGAAAAAAGAAAAAACAAAGAAAAATAGTGTTCTGAACATAAATGTGGCTAATATAATTACTTAATGGACTGATACATGTAAAATGATTAGCATAGTTCTGGGGCATATGCATAGGACCCAATAAAAGTTAGCAGTCATTGTTATTGTTGTTGAAACAGCACACTAGTTCTGCTTCCTTACAGCAGATTGGTGATTAATGCAATCCTTGCATTCTTTTACAGAGAGACAGCCCGGTGCGTGTACCAGCCCTGTCCTCAAGATGACCTTGGAACCTGGAGTCTTCAGTCTACAGAACTCAAGGAACACAAGTCTGGCCACTGGAGTCCTTCACGAAGAGAGAGTTACTTCCAGAAGGACGATCCAGTGCCTAGACCAAATATGGACAAGCAGAACTGATTGATCAAACCCTGAGAGACTGGAATTTCTTTATGCTTTCTTTTACCCCTCGACCCTATACCTTAATTGGGCAAATTCCAACACCCTCCAATCACAGCTTTCCTTGCCAGCACTACTACATGTCACCTTGTTCTCCCTAACCCTTAAAACTTGTCCAGACTCCAGATCAGGGAGACAAATTTGAGTGGTGTCTCCTGTCTTCTCTGGGTCAATCAGCAATAAAAAAGCTTTGTTTTCTCAAAAGCCGATGTCATAGTTTTGGCTCCTATGCATATCAGGCAGGCAGCAGGCCCGTGCTATGTAGATTACAGTGCTATCTCTTCATGGCTGTTATAATAACTATATTTAGTGTTCACGGTGAATCTATAGAAGACACAAACTGTATATTGAAAGGTGGCATTAGGATTTTACATCTGTGATTTGTGCATTGGTTTCTTACCAGGTTGGTTGGGAATAAAAACAATGCTGATTAAAACCAGATTAAGTCCTATGTAAAATTGTGATGTGCATGACATTTTTCACTTTTGAAATTTTTATATCCAGAGCCTCTGATAGGGAAATTTAACAGATTTAATAATTTGGCTCTTTCAGTTCTCTTTCCCATTTCTCAGTACTAGTTCTGTATTCTTTCATGATTTTGTACTCTGTTGTACAGGGAGCCTGGGAGATCTCTGAGCAACTTACCGGTGCTTGAATATTAAAACTGAATAAGAAAAGTACCTTTTGGTGTTACAATTTGTAGCTCTAACAAAGGAATTAACTTAATCTAACTGAAAAATGCTGGATTGTCAATTACAATAAAAGCCCAAGGATGCCTGCCATTGACCTTGTAGCCCTTGTCAACATCCACAACTTTGTCTTCTAGGTTTCCTCCAAATCTCTGCCTACATCTTTGGTACCCACCCTTCAACACCCTTTCTTCAGCTGGTCCCCTGCTTTGAAACGGACATAGACGACCTGAGCCCACATTTTGGTGGTTAGACACTTACCTTTCTTTCTAGATTTACTGCTCTGTTGTCCTCTTCTTCACATATTTCAATAGGATTAATCAGATAAACTAATTTGAGGTGTGTTGTTAGGATTCACAGCAACATCGTGTGATACTCCTCTTGCAAAACTATTTTAGTAGTTTTTGTCACATCCTCTGAAACTGGTAGAAAGGGCAGAGCATGTACTTGGAAAAGGCTAGGATTTTGGTTTTTGTTTGTTTGTTTGTTGTTTTACCATGCTCACATCATGAATGTAAAGTTCTGCCTCCTTTTCTGATTTGTTTTGCCTTGTCTTGTTTTCTCATGTCTCTCCAAGCAGGTAGGTAGAGATTTATGTGCCATTTCCGCACCCCCGCCTTCCATAGAAAGAGGATGCCACCTATAGAAAGAGGATTTTAATGATGTGATGGGAAGATTTTAGAAAGTACTTTGAAAACCACTATCTTGTTGTAAACTTTGTTGAAGAGATGTCTTCAGGAGATCAAAGTAGAAAAATGATTGCCAATGTGGCAGAAAGGAAAATACATGTGGTATAAGATTATGAATAGCAGTGTGAGGCAGAGTGTGTACACCTAGCTGTTTTCCCTACATATCTGCTTGAGGAGAATTTGGTCTGGAATCTTCATTGCTATTTCTTTTGCACCTGTCACCATGTCTAGCCCATCCTATGCACTTAAGAATTTGAGTTATATGTAGAATGTACAATAGTAACCTAATGGATTTCCATGGAAAAGCCAGAGGGAAAAATGATAAGGGAAAGGGGGAGAATAATCTAGTAAAATAATGATTAGTGCTTTAGAGAAAGGAAGGAAAGGTAAGGCAGGGTGATAAAAAGCAAAGGATTAGAAGGTACAGGATGATCTAATATTATTTGCACTAAAAGCTTTTTGCAATAAATATATTTTATAAATGTCTTAGGCAAACATGCTGTTCAAAAGTAATAATTTTTAAGTAAAAATCTGACTCTTTTGAGAATTTTTTTACAACCCTAAATACAACCAGCTCAGGTAGATACACATTTAAACTTATTTTTTCAAAATAATCGAGTGGCCTGCACAGTTACGTTGAAAATTCTGATGAAGTTTACACAGTACAGAGCAATAACTATGTTTGTACCAGTGAGTTAATAAAACAAACACCTTAATAACACTCTTGGAAGAGGAGATGCCTTTCTTATGAAACTCTGAGGAGTCATCCATTTGATATCAAGAACCATTTTTTATTCTTTTGAGCAATGTTGCTGGCAGACATTGATATAACTCCCCGGAGGCTAGTTCTAAGCCCACATTGTAACTAAGTTGAAGAAATAGGGAGGTGTATTGAACCTTTTAATGCCGGATTGACACTGCAATAAATCAAGGACTATAAAGGAAAAGAATTATAAGGAAAAATGGAGACCATCAGTAGTTATCACTGGTGAAAATCACTCTCTGTACTAAATGATTTATTCTGTCTTTATCTCTCTTCTAATAATCTTTCAACATCTCCTTCCTTTTTGTCCCTTATTGAACAGAAACTATATTTTTTTAAAAAATGAATAAAACCTGGGTATGTGTATGAATAAATATATGTAAATAAACATACACACACATATATAGACACATACATATAGCTAGACAAATAAATCACCCTGTCTGTTTCCCTAGATAACAGTCTTTGACTAAGAATCTATTGAGTTCTGATCAAAGTTATTACCTCAGAGCATCTCTTTGCTTAACTCAAGTAGTGGTGTTCAAAAAGTATGTAAGGTCCAGGCAGTAGCCTTGCTTCTCTCCAGTCCACACTATGCAAGAAGCAAGTAGCATGTATGGTACAGTGTAATAAACTGTAGGTCACACGTTGCAGCGAGCACTCTATTTGAAAGTCTCATTTATAAAAAGACAACTAATTTTAACCATACTACCTTTTTTAATGACCAATAAAACCCTTGTGATATACTTAAATTATCATAATTAGTACATATGAAGTTGTCAAGATATTTCCAAAAATTAGCATTGAAAGCAGTGGCACACTTTTATCTTTAAAGGATATTATCTTTTCTATTAAAGTCTCTGTCTGATTTCCCATTGTTGGCAGAAAGATGCTATCTCCACTGGTTTAGACTAGATTTAAGTGTTACTCACAATTGACAGGTTCTTTTGAGTTTGTACATGTTACAGAGTTCTCTCAAATATGTATCAGAAGTGTGACACATCCTAGATTTTAGAAAATAAGAAAGCCAAAGAACAAAGGATAACAGTTGTTGTCCTGTTCAAGCATGCACGTGTTTTATTTAAGTATTCTCCAAAGGTCTATTTTTTCCAGCATAATGCAGATATTATGCTATCCTCTGAAATAAGATATATGGATTTCGAACAAAATTGTCAAAAACAAATGACCTTGGTTACTCCATATGGTACACAGAAATAATTACATTTCATTTACAATACAGATGCACTTAACACAGTCATCAATAGTCATCCACCACCAACACGGTATATTTTTAAATCACCTAAAACACCAAAAAGTTTTTTTTTCCAAAAGTCTAAAGAAAGTAATAGTTTTGGATAAATGATAGGTTGAAAGGGAGGCAGAATTGTCAATTGAAATAATCTAATTGCATTATTTTAAAATGTAATATTTAGAACATGAAAAATAGAACTTCTCATGGCGAATCAGAAGACCTAAGTATTCCTGATTGTGTTTTCTTTAGTCTACTTTTTAAAAAAGTTTTCCAGCAAATGCTATCAAAGAAGTTTTACTATATATTTGCTCTAGAAGCATAAAGTGACATGAGGCAGGTGTTAATATAATTGTTAATATTCACACTCTAGGAAGGTTAGTAATTTTTAAAAAGATGTACTAGAAATAAAGCCAGTTCTTCCCGATAGTGGAGTTCATCTTACTTTTACTCAGCAAATGTTTATTAAAATCTACTGTGTGTACAGCATTGTTCTAGAAGTTGTTCTAGAAACAAAAAGCAAGAATTTCTGGCTTTACTTGAAAATGGTTGGATTAATTTCTTTTATGATAAATTATGATAAGCATTTTAAAATCTCTATAGTAGAGGGATAATTATTAAACTCTTTCCATGTATGAAAGCTAAACTTTATTCCTCACACTGGTGGCTTGGAATGAACAAAACTTTTCATTTGACATAAAACTTTTTTACACTGTCACATGCAGACATGTCTGCTGATAAATTTTAAAGGTGAAAAGGTACGAAGACTTTTCACTTAAATGTACATAAAGATCAACTTTGCATCATTAAACTCCTGACTCCTGATTTCGTGGAGAAAATTGCTCCTTTCTGAAATAAATTTGTGCCTCCTTCCCCAACGGTATAGAAAGCGTACTTTCAACAAATACTGTTACATAAAGCACTCCAGTTTATCTCTGCATTTCAATTCAGATGATTCTCACAATGTATTTGAGATCTAAAGCAAAATAAATAATACATTGAGTGAGATTCTGGGATAATTGATCCTGTGATATTAGTCCCAGCCAACTCTTCACAAAACATACAGTGGTATGTGTATTCAGTATCTGGACTTTCCCAAGACAGCAAAGAGGCTAGAGATAATTCTTAGGTGTCAACTCCTTTTTCCCAATTTTTGACAAGGGGATTGACGATGACAGTCTACTTATAGTTTTGGGGGGAATACAAAAGTAGGAAAGTCATTTGCACTACAAATTGTTAGTCCAATTGATGACGATAAACCAATAGAAAGGTGCTATAGAAACAGAGGAACAAGTAATGCATTGCCACGGGAACACAGCAGACCAAAGAATATTACTGAAAAACGTTTATGACACAAGAGATTTGGATAAAAAGTTATCTAAAACCTGGCCACACTAGAAATTTTTCTATGAATGTGGCTGTTACTGTACTTATGAAGATCTGGAAAGTACAACAACAAAAAATCCTGATTCCTGATACAACAGGTGTACACTGAATTATTGCAGTTGTAACAGTATCTAGGTGCAAGGTAAACTGATAATTGATACAGAACTATCGGAACACTTTAGATGTACTATGGAGCTTTCCTATGAGAAATGCTAGAGTTCTAAAAGGAGTTTATTTGCACAGCTCACCATGGAACATGAACAATCGCTTGTTGTAAGTGCACAGAAATCCCCCCTTTCTACAATTATAGTTTATCATGCCTATTCTGAAGACAACATAAGGAAACTGAGATCACTGCTCCAAAGCATGCATGATGATGGTTTCCTTCAGTCAATACAAATGTGTTGCATGACTTTTTATTTTTTTAATATGCAATAATCTTCATCATAGCCAATGTTTATGGTTTTAACAGGAAAAATTTGTATCAAAATGTTTTCCATATTTTTTTTTGTTTTGTTTTGCATTCAACTGGAACATTAGGTTCAAAGATTTATTTTATTTATTTTATTAAAAAAGAGTCCTGGTCATAAGAAGCATCAATAGGTGGCATTTCATTGTGCTCATTTGCAAAGTCAACGGGCCACAAACTATATACCTCTGTCGAACAGGTCGAACTCCGTCCAGAAATGCCATTTGGTGGTTGTATTTCCATCCTCTAGTTTAGAAGCTTTGTTTTTTTGTTTTGTTTTGTTTTACTACCAACCTTCTCACTTTGATGTTTTCATCTGCAAAAGGTTCATTGTTTCTTCTTTTTTCCACATTGGGATTCTTTCCACAACCAGGGCTCAAATTCTCTTTCGACCTGATTCCAATTGTCTTACAAAGCAGACACTCTGACAATGTTTCCTCCTGAGTACTCAGGAGATTCTGGCCTGTCATCTCCTTCGGGGGTGGTTACTGGAGGTGTTGGGATGCTTATTATTGCTGTAGTCACATAAGGTTGTTCACAGTTTAGTTTAACACACTCTTCCATTTTGGCATTTAAACTGGATCGGCTGATGAGGAAAAAATAGATTTAAGAAGGTAAGTTGTTTACTTACAATATTTTTTCCCCTACAACTGAGGAATACATATTTTTACATTTATAGGTAACATTTTAAATGTCTAAGAACAATCACCATGATTTAAAAAGATGAGGCATCAAACCTTAATATATGTTAAAGTGAACATAGGTCAGGTCATTCATATTAAATAAATGTCTAAAAGTCAGCTGAACTTGGTTCTATGAGTGCTTCTTAAATCAAGTGTTTTCTATATAAAAGCAAGAAAGAAGATCAGGTAAGTTTTGGAGGCCCTGGGTTGAGCAAAGTAAAATAGTATTTCTCTAAGACAGAAGCTCTGAAAGGCCTGAGATACCATTAGGAAAAGGCTATATCCTGTGGATATACCTTAACTCCTTGACCCCAGAATCATTTTACTATCCTGTCTCTTTGGGACATATGGTACCCTGAAAGCTCTCAACTTAGTGCCAGCCAAATGTTAAGAGCCCCCAAAATTTAGACATCACTAATACTTACAGACTTTCTCAAATGCTATTCTTGCGTGAGTGATATAGTCTAAGTGGGGACAGGTAAAAGGGGAAAGGAGCAAGGAGGGGACACACAGGAACGTCAAAATATTCCCTTTTCATGGAAAACTTAATTTAAATGTTTATGTCTTGAGATTTTCTTTCAAAACACTTCTTCATTTTCTGTTTTGGAATGGTATAATATCTTCGAGACAGAAACTGTTCATTGCTCCAACATTTAATATTCTGGTCCCAGAGACATCAGATTTATGTAAATCAACATGGCCCGAATTCAGAACCTCATCCAGGTTTTCCACAAAGATTGTTGGATGCTAACAAAGAAGTAGCACTGAATTAATGGTTGTTAATCTAAAACTGTAAGCTACTTAATTTGAAGAACAAAGTAAAATTATTTTGGCAAAAACTGAGTTTTTTAATGACTTGTAAAAACAAGTAGCACATAAAGAGAAACAAAGGGAAAACAGCAATAGAAAAATTTAACTTAATTTGTCCATAAACTCACCAGGGGTAAACAATTTTAGCATTTCCCTTATCTTTCTTTGAATTAGAGATAGTTTTATGCTCAAAATTGTATATTGATTCAAAAGATTTACATGGGCATAGTTTTATTTTTCACTGTCCCATTGACTGGGTTGATCTATTTTTAGGTGCCATTGAATAGTTTTCAATCATATCAATGTCAATTTAATGTTTTCCTTTAGTTGTGTTGACTATCGTTTCAGCCTATTTGTGTTCACCTAAGGGGCTCCTGAGTATAGAGGTATCTGCTCAAATTAGAAATAGTTGTGGAGTTGAAGAGGTAGAAATACATTTATGCATGCCTGACCGACCATCTTATCTTCTTTCTGCCCTTTTAATACGGATAGAACTACTGCTTTTGACTCTTAATGACTATTACAGTATATCCATTGTCCTACTTGTTGCAGACTAAATTTTATCTCACTATAAACCCTAGCAGTTAGGATTTAGATGCCACGGAGGGAGCAACATGACCGCAGGTAGAGATGCACTTTGAGGACCAGCACACGTGTGTGTCCACACACAGATTAATCTCAGGTACCTGTTAGACAGCGGGGTTCTCTCCACACATCTGATCTGAATTGTACTGAGTTCTTGCACACTGCCTCGGTGGCTTCCAGACACGTTGGCGTTTGGGATGCGGAAAGTTTTTTTGTGTCGTCGTGAACAGCAAGTGCTGGTGACTCCTTGTTGTGAAGAGAGAGAGGGGCTGTGACTTGAAGGACGATTAACAGTTGCGACTTCCATGCAGCTTTCTTCAAAGACTTGTTCATCCACAAACTCGTGATTCTGTTCCATAGGCATAAGAAAATGTGAAGAAAGACAGGAACACACTTTAACTTTTAAAAAGGAAACGGATTTGCTTTATTTTTAAAACTCAGAAACGTCCATGTACATTTAGACTAGCCAGTGGGTAACTAATACCATTTTCATTAAGATTAGAATGCCAAAGTCACCTCCTACTGGCGTTTGTGAGAAAATAAAATCTCTCCAGTTAGACCTTGAGACTGACATAGGCAAGCTGATTTACTATCTACTTATAGGCTAATTTTATCTTGAAATATCATTTATTAATTTAAAAATCAAATCTGTATGTTATAAGATTTAAAAAAAAAAAACCTTGAAAATGAATATAGATAGAGTCCACAGGAATGTGTAAATTCACATTGACTTTCATTTTTTTAAACAGATTGAAATTATGGAAAAGAGACTATTTTAATCAAATGTCCAAAGTTAGATTGTCTGTTACATATTAGCAAATATTTTCACATGGGATTGAAAACTTTTTTTAATTAGAAAATGAGATACCCAAGACACATTTCTTTTGATGCTTCCATAAAATTCTCAGTAGAGATAAAAATATGACTTATTTGATAAATAAGTACAATATGTCTATGTGCAAAATGTGTTACTTTATATTTGACTCAGAAGGTTAAAACTTAGCACTGAACCTTTCAGGTCTCCTTTCCCATCTTTTTGATACAACACTGGCTGTATTCATGATCTCTGTCTGTATTCAGAATTCTAGCGAAGAAGTGAACAGCAACGCACATCATTTCCTACATCACATCTTAGAGAAACACAGTGTAAAATGTGCTTTTAAAATGTTTTAAAAAGAATTGTCTCCTAAAATGCCTATGCAAGACTTTTACCTCAGAAACATAAGGGAAAACATTTTTGGTTTGAACTACTAAGAATGACTTCAATGGCTACTTTTTTTCTTTGTGTTGGTGGAATCGTCTTATACGAGGAGGCTTTGCACATGCCGAATTCCATTTAACTATCTCTTATCCTAAAGTACAGATAACCCCTGTATAACACGGTTGTTAGGTTCCTAAAAAAAATGCCGTGTTATGCGAATCCGTGTTATATGAAACAAAGAACTAGTACAAAAAAGGGGGTGAGGTTCCAAAAATTAAAAACATACTATTATATTTTTATAATTAAGAGGAATATCTTTATTAAAGCAACTTTCACCAAAAATATAACATATTAATATGTATTAAATAATGTTTTCTTCGTCATCACTACTAAGCACCATTAACCGAAGGCGTTTTCTTTTTGACAAGGTATCTTCATCCTCTGAACTTAATACTCCGTGAACAAAATGGATTTAAAATTCTAATAAATTTTAAAATTCTGCAGTCAAATCCGCAGATACGACATCCATGCTTGAATGAGAAATTTCAAATGACATATCTTTTGCTCTTAAAAGCTCTTATTACTCTCCATGTTGTTCGGGGATTTCTCTAATTCTCCAACCTTGTTAGAGTGAAACGGTGTTCTAGGATGCTGTGTTGTACGAGGCTTTGCCCCGATTCCTGAACTGTGTTAGAGCGAAACCGTGTTATGGAAGTGCTGTGTTATATGGGGGTTATCTATATTACCGTGTTTTCTCGAAAATAAGACCTAGCCGGACAATCAGCTCTAATATGTCTTTTGGAGCAAAAATTAATATAAGACTCGGTCTTATATTATATAAGACCCGGTCTTACATTATATTATATTATATTATATTATATTATATTATATTATACCCGGTCTTATGTTAAAATAAGACTGGGTCTTACATTAATTTTGCTCCAAAAGATGCATTAGAGCTGATTGTCCGGCTCAGTCTTATTTTCGAGGAAAAATGTTAGTAAAACACTTGAAGCAATTCACTGGCTAATAGGAAATAGATTGTTTCAGTTACTCATTTTGTCATTTCTTTGCTGAGATAGCATCTTGAAGTAAATGAAATTTAACATTGTACCATTTGAAGTCCAGAGAAACATGATTAGACAAGACAGAATTTTATGTTAAATATTAAAATTTATAAAAAATATAGTTCACTAAAAATTCACACTCTGTTTTCTTCTCTTGCAATGCATACTTCACACACGTAATACAAGTCATAATGCATGAGATTCTAATTTTTCTCATCAAGGACTAGAATTAAAGAAGTCATTCCATTGCTGGTTACCATATATTTTTGTAGGTAGCTCCATTTAAACTATATCAATTGGTGTTAAATAATTATTGTTTGTTTGTTTTTAAAGCCCTAAATGGTAAAATAGTGAAAAATGAAAATAAAAACAAAGGAAAAGATGGGGAGAAATACAATCTATTATTAATTTTATTTAAAGTTCAGTAAATGTCCTAATAATTTACAGACCTATTTGTATCTTTATTTAAAAATGCAGCTACAATCATGTAATTTCCCTGTTTAAAACGCTCAAATAACTTTCCATTTGAGATAACGATCAAAATTTTGCACATGCCTCCAAAACCTAGCATTATTAGCTGCTACCTTTCTCTCTGTCTCCTCTTGTGCTGTGCTACACTCTTTCCTTCCGACCACCTTCAAATTCCTTCATGTCTCCTTAGGCCAAGTTCGAGCCTTCCTTACTTTTAGCCCCTTCATTTCTTTGCGTGACTAGGACCTAGTCATCCTGCGGGTCTCAACTCCAGTTCCTCCTTCCTGGAGGAAGACTTGCCTTATTCTGAGCACTCTGGCTCTGCCCTCTTTGTCTCATTCCACGGTGGTCCCATTGCTGTTCCTGCCACTCAAGTAATACATATTTGTTGAATGAATGACTATATAGGTAAATGAATAAATGTACGGGCAATATATTGGAAATGATAATGCAAATATACATCTGCAGTGAGTGAATGAGAGGACTTGATCCAAATATGGTGCAAGTTTTGTTTTGCTCTGTGATCATAGACTGTGACTCTGCAATAGAGTAAAATAGTCAGTCTGTGACTCCATCTTGCTCGAACCTGCCCAGTTCCCATAACCTGTCGGTTAGCACGTTTTAGTCCTGCACATAGACATGTGATCATTAAAGGGACCTAACTATACCCTTGGAATTACTGAAACGACCTTCCTGCTCACAACTACCTCCCCAAGGAGATAAGAAAGGTATACACACAAAAATAATGATTGTTTATCAAGATTTATAGAAACCTCATGACTGGGATCGCAACGATCGGAGTTTGTTGACTAAAAACCAAAGAAGTTTCATCATCCCCCTTGGACGCTTGCTGATGTCCAGATGTCTGTGGTCATCAATCACTCTCTGACCTCAAACCCCTCCCATTTTCCCCTTACCCTGACCTAAAAGAAGCCTGAATTCTGTGCATTTTCAAGATGTTTTTTTAAAGACACTAGTCCACCATCTTCTTGGCTTGCTGGCTTTGGAAATAGAGTTGCTTTCCTTGCCCGAAATCTTTGTCACTTAATTTGCTGGTTGTCATGAGGTGAGCAGCTCGGGCTTTCATTCGATTACAACACCTTTTGACAACCTAGCTAGAAAACTTTGCTAAAGAGAAGGTCCAACTGGAAGCTTATAAATGGAGAAATGCATAGTAAAAGATATGCCAGTGACTAAATGTGTAATTTTTCTTATGGTAACAGGTAGTTTTATTATCTATCTCTGTTCATTAAACCCGTGAATGAAAGAAATACTTACATTCAGTCATTCTCTATTTTTTGTTATTGTTATTGATATTCTTTCTATCCAGGTGTCAGGAATACTTGAACTTCATTATTATTATTATTATTTTTCTCTTTAATCAGCATTTTAAGAATCAGGCAAAAAATGATATTCTATAGGACTTTCAGTGGGCTGTTGGAAAACAACTTCCCATCTGCTCTAAACTGATATTTTAGACTTAAAGTGAAGATAACCACTCAGGATAAAAGCATTTTAAGTAAGTCTCTAAAGTACTTTCCAAGTTGAAATGTCACTACAGTCTTTCAAGGTAATTTAATTACTGTGGGGTATGTATTATGTATGTATGTATGTACTCGTATGTATGTATATTTTTCCAGTAATACAGACAGTGAAATCCTGCTTGAAAGCACTGAGTATTCCCCAAAACCAATGCATTGCTGTGTTAGTACCGGGGCAGGCAGTCATGCTGTTTCCTTACCGTGGTTTTTTCCAGGCAGTGAAGCAGGTGGTGGTGCTGGGTTTCGAAGCTGGAGCCGGATTTGCTAACAAAGGCCTGCTCATCCTCAGAGGACTATTAACACAGAGAAGGTAGAAGTGATTTCTATTTTATTTGCAAACAATGAGATCCTAACTACACGTTTCCAAAGAGAGATCTGGCCTATTTCCTGAGAATAAATGGCAGCATTTTTTTTTTTAACTAGAAAGGAACAAATGAGCAGTTGCTTTTAAGTTTTCATCAGATTAGTGGATTGATCTTATAGACTTCCTTCCCTGAACTGAAAATTTAAATCTCTTCTACTCATTCAACCACCAATTACCTGTGAAAGCCTGAGAGCCATTATTTTTGGATAATAAAATGTAATCTAATATTTAGATAATACTGAAACCTCCATCATGCTTACCTAAATAAAAGCTATTTTCTAAGTAAAGATTATTAGAATCCCGAATAGTAAAAGAAAGTTATGAGGTAAAAGTGGTTTCTCAAATTGTATTTCATATTGTGTGACCTTTATAACACTAAATGGTGTACCCTCTCCATTAAAAAGTAAAACAAGGGGCAGCTAGTTGGCTCAGTGGTTAGAGCTCAGTGCTCATAACATCAAGGTCGCCAGTTTGATTCCCACATGGGCCAGTGAGCTGCGCCCTCCACAACTAGATTGAAAGCAACGACTTGACTTGGAGCTAATGGGTCCTGGAAATACACACTGTTCCCCAATATTCCTCAATCAAAAAAAAAAAAGGTAAAACAAGACACATTACCCTCTACCTCCACCCAAATGAACTTTAAGGAACACAATTAATTTTGAAATAAAAAAATAAAATATAATTAGGTATTTCAATCGTTGAGAATTGTTGACTTTTCCCATGTAAAAAGGGTTCTTGGCCCAATTCCAGAGTGGCAGAGAGCTTCCCCCATACCACCAAGCAGTGCTCTTGACACTAGTCAGGGATCCTACAATTCAGCTCAATTTGGACACTATCTAACCAGAGACAGCCTCATATACACAGGTTAAGGACTCAGTCCTACAAGCCTGCCCCCATCCAGTCGCAATCTTAGATTATCACCTGTGCTTGAACCAATCAGCTATAGATGGATGTTCTAACAACCCTGACCTTGGACTTTAGAAGCCAGCTGCGAGTTGTTACCTGTGCTTCTGACCAACTGGTTATAAATCAGAGATCTCCTTGACCCCCTTCTTGAGTTTGTTAATTTGCTAGAGGTTCACAGAATTCAGGGAAACATTTTACTTACTAGGTTAGTAATTTATTATAAAAGGATATAATATAACTCAGGAACAGCGACATGGAAGAGATACATAGGACAAGGTACGCAAAAAGGAGCCACAAGCTTCCATGCTCCCTGAATGCGCCACTCTCCCAAATCTCCACGTGTTCACGAACCAGGAACCTCTCCAAAGCCCTCCTTTGGGGTTTTTATAGAGGCTTCATTACCTAAGCACGACTGATTAAATCAGTGGCCTTTGATGACTGAACTTAATCTCCAGCCCCTCTTCCTTCCCAGGAGGTTCAGGGCTGAGACTAAAAGTTCCAACCTTCTAATCACTTCGTTGGTTCTGTATAGAGCATTAATTATGAACAGAAAACGGACTCTAATAATTCTGACAGCTAGGGCAGTCACAAAGTGACAGTCATGCCAGAGCATCACGTGAAAGGTGTACCCAGTGAACACCCTGATCAGGTAACTCCAGACTCAGGGTGCAGAGTGACCACCTGGGCTGCTTTATCGGACTGCAGATGGGGGCACTGCACCCAGTCTCCAGCATAAGATCAGAGCTCTCTGATGGCTTCTCACTCAGGCCACAACCGACAAACTGACGGCTGCACCTGCGCTCATCCCAGACAGAGAGCTTGAAGCCTCACCTCCTGGGCCCGATGCCTGATGCTTTGCACCCCCACGCCAAACGGACTCTCATTGAACACGAGCTCTCTCTCTCATCCTTTCATAAGATTGTTCACCTTGCCTAACCCTATTGCTTACAAACCTGGGTAATCCTCTTGCATGAAACCGCTCTCCCTTGACTATTGGAGATGATCCTCTGGCCAGAGCCTTGGTTAATGCCCGCAGTAAATGGAGTTAGTAGGACTAGATCCATGGCTTTATTCTAATAAAGTCTAACATTGTGGAAAGAGACAAACCTGTGTGAGGCTGCTATCTTGATAGCCACCTCCCGTTCAGGACAGTTCCCCTGGCAACCAGCCCTCAACCTTAGGTGTGGTCCAAAAGTCACCTTATTAACGTAACAAAAGACATCCTTTTACTTAGGAAATTCCACAGGATGGCAGAAACCAGAGGAAGACCAAATATATACTTCTTATTATAAATCATAATATCACACCATGTTTGCGTAAGACAGCGTAGAAATATTGCCCAATCATGTTTTGAGAATCATGATTTACTGGCAATATTTCATAGCCCAGTTTCTAACCTGCTACCACCAATAAGATTGTATAGGGTGAGGTTATTAAAAATGATGCTTTTGTTGTTTCAGTAGCCAATTTCATAATTACTCACAATACAATGATATGGTTAAGAAGAACTAATTGATGTAATATTCATCAATAAATTGAACATTAAAAAAAAGTGAAGTGCTTGACTGTACCTGCAGTTGATTGCTGAGTAAACCATTCCGTTTGCTCTGCATGTACGCATTTGCACTTCCGCTTTTGGCTGCCCGGATTCTGGCAAGTCTGGCTTTCTATAGAAGAAAAATGAATGTCCTGTTAATAGTTATGAATTGTTTTCTCAAAACAGTGCATGAACTCTTCTCTAATCCAATGTCAGAATACATTCTTTAAAAAAAAAAAAGCCAGTTTTTCACATGTAACTATTGACAATTAAATTTTCATCGTATGAATTTTTTATTTTAGTTAACATATTTTGGTAAGATCAATGAACTATTTTGGAGCTGGGTTATGCATTTAAGAATTGTAATTAAGTCTTTACAGTAAAATCAAGTTATTTCCTTATTGTTTCTGTCAATTGTGTTAAAAGGAAAATTGCAGTATTACTTTACTTATATTTTCACTTATCCCAGTATCTTAATGAAATGAAGACTCAGCAGACCAGCTGCCCACTCCTTTTAAAGTAATGTCCTTTTTAAAAGTAGGAATTAAGTTCCAAGAACCAATTGCCTTTTTTTTCTTTCTTCCTTCCCTCCTTTAAACAAAACGAAAACAAACAAACCCAAAAATCCTATTCAACTGCATCTGTGCCTTCAAATATAAAATGTTTTTGCAATCATTTTGCTATATTGGTCAATGTAGACTCTGTGCTGAACAATATGGGTTCCTAAAAAAATCCCTAAATTTATCCACTTGGTATTGGCACAGATCCACACAAAAGCAGGCTTACCTGATTTCTATTTCACTCTTCAATTTGTTGAAATGAACATAATGAATCACTCTGGAGAGATTCATAACATTATTTTAAATTTTTAAAGCTTTTATGTATAGAGAATGCTTTTCAATTTAGAGGGTTTAGTTCGGTGGTCACTTTAATTGCTCGGTGACAGTGAAGTCACCAAAGTGATATTACTGAGAGACTGCCCATTTAGCCAGATTTCCTGTATTCCATTCTACTTTATCACTGCTGTCGTGTATCTGCTCCAGACTGTCATAGAATGAGTCTGGTTTTCACTTCCTCGAGACCACTGTTTTGGTGACCATTGTATTTATGTGACTCTATCTAACATCTGTATGTAAGAAAGCAACTGGGATGTCTTAGATCAGACCGTTTTTGCAAAATTATCCTACAAAGTCGCCTTCTTTTCCCTTTCTAAACAATCCAGAAAAGTACTATTTTTAGTTTGTAGTCCTGGAATATTCTTTTTAGTGACAGTTAAAAATCATCTAGATTTTAAAAATGAACAATGAATGTATCCATGTGATAGAAATTGTCATACTATGTACATGAGGGAAAAACAAGCCAGTCTCTCTGGATCTGGAGCTGCCTGCCCTACTCCTATGCTTCAGAGTCAAGTACTGATTACATTTCTAGAGAGTCCTGCCAGAAGTTTTCTAGGCACATCAAAGCAAGTATATATAGACATATGTATATGCACATATATTTTTACCCAGTTCAGAGAATCTGCTGCACACTTTTGCATTCAGCTGTTATCAGCTTGTAACTCCTTTCATATCTACATAGCCACATCATTTGTTATGGATGTATAACATACCACTGTATGAATGAAGCATCATTTATTTAGCCAGACATCTACAATTAATTTTTAAAGCACTTTTTGCTCCTACAAGCAATGCTGCCTGCTTTGAACATCATAATGAGCTTATCTGCAAGACAGATTTCTAGAAGCAGAATTGTTCCTGGATCAAAAGGGGTGTGTGTGTGTGTGTGTGTGTGTGTGTGTGTGTGCGTATTTTGTTTGACAGGTTTCACCAAACTTCCCTCTAAAGTTGTTATGTCAAGATGCCTGTTCACCTACAGCATTTAAGAGTAACACCGAGACATTTGAAGCTCTCAAAACAGCATTAAGATATCATCTGGCTTTAGCAACACTTCTCTTCCTCTGTGAATTTATTCTTTCCACGTGCTGATTCTAGGTTAAAATAATACTTTGTACAAAAATCATATTTATAAGTGATGGGAAAAATAGACAAATTTTACTCTTTGTTGGCAGTATAATGTTTACATCACTCAAAATATGGAGACAACCAGACAATGAAGTTGGAAAGTAGAAAATTTTTAACTTCAAAAGCTGTGATGAGCAGCCAGGATTTCCGGCTAGACTCAATAAAAGAATGGCAAGCAAAAAGCACATTTGGAAATGACTGAGAATTGAAGAATTGACTTAGAAATTCAGAAACAAGTAACTTACATACACATTTGGTTTCCCAAAAAAGGGGTTATTATTGAAATTTCAGTCCTAAAGTCTCATTGGTCTCCTGAAACATTCAATGCCTTTTTGGTTCCCTTCCTCTCCCTTCATTCCCTCACTACCTCTCTCCCCTCTTTCCCTCCCTCCCTTCTTTTTCCTCTCTCCCTCTCTCCCCCCTTCTTTCTTTCCTTCCTTCTTGCCTCCCATCTCAATTTCAATCACACCTTTTCTTTCATTTTGTTACAGTACTAGGAGTTATTTGGTTTAAATGGTCTTGTGGAGAACCACAGCAAATGTCTGCTGAACGCTAGCCTTTATGACTTGTGATTACATCTTTGTTTCCAGTAGGGAATTGAGGGAAATTCTTTTACAAAGATATTTTAGAAAATCACTTTACTTCTGGCCCCCTCTATATGACAATCTTGACAACTATGTCTGTGTAATTGGGGGGTTAAAAGAATACCATTCACTACTAAGAGGAAATGTATTCTTTCCAGCCCCCAACCCCCAGCCCTGTAGGAAGTACAACTTCTTGCATGGTCAAGTACCAGCAAATATTATGGACATTAGAGTAAGGTTTCAGTAAATATTTAGCCTATATGGAAAATAGGAAGCTTCCAAAATTTTAATTGAAAAACAAGGTTTATATTGTCAGTGTAAAAAAATACCTTTGCGATTATTTTCAAATTGTTTATCTATAGCCTTGACAAATATTGATGCTATTGGGAAAAAAGAAAACTTGTCTCATAAACACATTTTCCCTATGCATCCCAATTCTTCATAAATTCAGTTTTTTTCTTAATGCTTCAAATCAGAGTTGTTTGCAAGGAGCTAGTAAGTGTTGTGGGTAAAATCCAAACTAACCAAATGAAACAAACAACTGGTTCTGCAGTCAAGAAAAGTTTGGGAAATGCTGAGAAGTTAAACAGGTTTCTCCGAGGTTGGATTCCTCACAAGAGCACAGTGTGGGTGATCATTGTGAAGACAAAAGGGAGCTACAGTACGCAATTTTTCTCAAACTAATGTGACATGGAACTCTTTTATTGTGTAACATTCAGAGAAAAACATACAGTGTTTTTTAGCAAGTCAATTGTTTTTCAGTTGCACCAAATGACATTATATAGACTGTACAATGCATTTTCTAGAACAGAGGCTGGAGAGCCAATCAGAGAAAGATGTATAAGTCAAAAAACCATCGAGGTAGCAACTTCCTTAAATGGGGTCCATCTTCTAAATGAATTATGAAGTAGATTGAGAGAAGTTATTAGACTGTCTTCTTACCAAATCACAAAATGTTTTCAATACTTTTGAAAAATAAAGGTATCCCAGGCAGCCTTTTTAATGAGGTACAAAAGGCCTTTTCTCTTATAATCTGAGGCAATTCCTTACTCCTCAAATTTCAGACCACATGCATCCTGTAACATTTATTCTAGAAATTTTACTTACACTTGTTACTTTTTAAGGTTTAGTAAAATGCCTCAGGTGGGGGTAGCATATGAAGCTTTATCAGCTTTTAAAAATTTAAGGAACTTATTGGAATGTTTCCATTTGCTAAAGCAAACTACTCCCCTCGAAATAGGACAAGTTAGTGCCAAATAATGATAAAAAGGGAGAGAGGAAGGAAGTCCGTGGAAGAAAGTGAAGATTCCCAGCTCTGGAGCCTGGTTAATCCTGGAGATGTCAGGGCTGGGCAGAACGAGTGCTGGGGTGTGGTGCAGTGGAAGGGACACGGAAAGGGTCAGCGGAAAGGTCAGTGAAATGAGAGGGCAACAGAGGACTGGAAGTGGGAAGGGGTGAGAATGAGAGAAGATGTGCGAGGGTACCAAAGACAAAATTATGCTTCCCGATATTGTTTCCACCTGGTCCTATGAATGTATGTCCTAATCTAGGAAGCTTTGACATGGAGGACATGTCAAGGTGAACAAGATCTCGTTCTTCATTTTTTCAGTCATTACACAAATATTAAGTGCCTATTTTACATCAGGCACTGTACTCAGGACAATGGGGCCGAGGACCAATATAAGGTAAATACATGGTAAATAAAGTGTGTGGAATATTGCGGGGGAGGAGAAGAAGGAGCAACTAATGGTGTCCATACCATTCAGAAAATTTTTCATAAACTGTGTGATATTTGAATTAAGCCTTAAACCCTGGGTATGAGTTTGCCAGGTGGCTACATTACGAGTGCGGGGGTGGAATGGAGACTTAAGAGCAGAGGTAAGTAATTCAATAAGGCTGAAATGGAGAGTGGATATTGAGAAGTATGTAATTCCCAGACTCTTACGGGTGTTTATGCTGGGGGAATATATTAAACCACACACAAATCAAAAATCACTAGGTTATCCACAGAGATTTGAGGTAGGGTCTGGGTGATATTCTTTTAATAGTGGATAATCTAAAAGAGATTATTCTCATGTCCCAGCAAGGATCTTTTTTTTTTTTTTTTTTTGCCTTTTAATTATTCTACAATTCTGTAAAAATATTATTTCATGTGAACATTGCTGAATGTATAGGCAACGGTTCTTAAAGTGTGGTCCCCAGACCAGCAGTATCAGTGTCACCTGGGAACGTGTTGGAAATAGAAATTTTCAGGCTCTACTCCAAAACTACTCAATTTGATGCTTTAGGGTAGAGTCCAGCAATTTTCATTTTTCACAAGCTGTTCAGATGATTGTAATTAATCTAAAGTTTGAGAACCATCATCGTAGACTGTGAGAAGTGGCAGACTGAATATTGATAAACATCTTTTTGTGTCAAAGTCAACATCTTCATGTGAAAAGTAAAAAGGTTCACTTACATTGTACATTGTCTGTACACTGGCTCACTGTAATTAGAATTACTTATATAGAAAAATCCCTAAAGATTCATTGTTCTAGGAATGCCAAAATTTTCTTGTTTTAGACTTTAATCAATAGGTGCGTGAACATGAGCAAGTCATCTGTAAAATGGAAATAATGACACTTCCTTTGCAAGTTAATTGTGAAAATATAAATAACAGATTAAAGCAACTGGGACATACCAGAAACTCTAGAGAGGGAGGGCTGTTGCTGTTGCTATTAGCATTTTAAAATTATAACTGTAATTACTATTACTATTGTACATAATAATTATTCACCAATTAGCCTTATAAATATGCAGATGACTAAGTGGTTTGATTTGTATTTTAAAACAGGGTGGGCCATGCTTCAAAATATCAGCCCTACTACCTGCCATTGCATCAATTTAGCTTCCTTTTGACTAATACATTCTATTCAATAGATATGATTCAAATAACTGAGTGAATAAATACATCTATTAGAATATAATTACCAATGATGGGGTTAGGGGAGAGACGGCACAGTTGAAGTCTAGATTCACCTATATGTCAGTGTTTTGTTAAGAATTTATCAAGGATTGATAGAAACTGGGTAAATGATGAGTTCCCTTTAAAGGATGGGGACAAGTAATGAAAGCAGGAAGAGTGCTTGCTAGTGGGAGGAGCCTAGAAGACAGAAAATATCCCTGCGTGATGATGGAAATATTTTTAAATGCCTGTTGTATATATTTCATGTTTTTCTTTAAGCTTGGAGTTGGCAACAGGACTAAACACCACAAAATCTGGTCTGAAAAATCATTTTGTGATATTATTATTTAGCTTGATTGATGTTTTTACTGAATGGGCTTCTTGCTTGACTGAGTTAGGTGGTTATTGTTGTATAACTCTGATATTTGTCAAATCACCAAGTTTCAGACAAATCTAAAATATCTTAGCCTAATGAATGTTTATTCTGCCTTTATTTTTTTTTTAATCTCCTGGAAGGAAAATAGAACGAACCCTTGGTAGGTTATTTAGTTCCATACCCACTGTTCTTTCTTAGATGGCTATGTTCAGTTCATTGGTCAGAGACTATTTCCTGGACGTATCACATTAGATTATTATATTTGACTTTATTAAACCAATTTTTCTAGTCGTCATGATATGCAAAATTCATTATTTTATGGCACAGACTTAAAATATAAGAGATAGTCTAAAGATACTAAAAAGCATTCATAAAACATACTTTTCAATTTAATGTACTGATTTAACATCACATTTAAAATTTTTTGCATTCTAACTTTATGTAAGCAGCAAAAGAGGCTTCTAAAATATTTTATGACTTTGTTGATTTGCTCGTTACAGATGACAAAGCTTGGAAAATATAGATATTTTGGAGATTGGTTTATTTGAAAGTCAGATTTGTACTTCCTACAGTTTTCACATAGGTAGCTTGTCTTTTTTGGCATTGAGAAAATGATTTACAGGTGGTTTTTATATTAAAGAAGGAATTTCTAGAATGGAGATTGATGGGCGCTGGGGAGCTAATGTTTTCTTAAGATTTCTGTTATTTCATACAGTGTGTCAGTGTGACCAGTAGTGGGATTTTAATGTGTGGACGGAGCCATGTTGTGGTGCAGGAAAGTCCCTGGTGGAAATTCCTCCATCTCTGCCTCCCAGTGCTGTGCCCTGCGTGAGACTATGACTGCCAGAGGGTGCCATTCTCTGACCCTCCCCTCTGGTAATTGGATTAGCAGTTCTATATGTTCATGGTAACTGAACCATTTACCATCCTCTACAATAGTTAGTTAAAGACTAAGTACTTGTCCAAAACTGGGAGATTCTGTAAAGCAGAAACTATAAAGTTGAAAGTGTGAATCTTTGCTAAAGGAAGAGAATCTAGGACAATGGACTTGAACAAGTTCTCAGAAAAATATGCCGTCTGACTATATTGATCAACTTGAACTTTCCAGAGTTACTTCATGAGATTTTATGCTTTACTAAAGAGACTGACATTGTTCAAAAACATACTTAAAACCTGTTCTGAAATTACCCACAAGACCCGTTATGAACTACTCGAAAATGTCATGATATTTTATAGTTATCGACATTATCCAGGTTGTGCACCCACTTTGGTGATGGTTGTGAATGGTTTCTGGATATTAAAAAAAAAAGTGGATCTGTCCTTAAAGGACAACAACATAGTGTCATGAAGAATACTAGAATCTAACTTTAGCGTCCTGAGGAAATTGCAAAGGAAATTTCCAGAATTATATCTAATCAACAAGGGCCCTGGCTCTCAAGGTGTCTATTTTCACAAAGAATGTGGGAGGGAAGTGAGCCAACAGTCAGTTTTTCTGAGAGACAGTCTACCATAGTGTTTATGTGTATGAACCTGTGAGCCAGATTGGCTTGGATTGAATCATGATTCTCCAATTTATTAAGTATGGGACCTTAGAATTTATCAATTTCTAGGTACCTTAGGATTCTCCTCTACAAAATAGGAATAACAATGATAACTAACTCCTATACTTGTTGTGAAGATTTTATGAGTTATTTTTTGAAAAACACTAAATTAATACCTGACACTTAGTAAGCCATCATTAAATGTGAAAATTGTTAATGTTATGAAATGCTTATATAGATTATATGCACTTGCATATAACTTTAATTTTATATGAGGTAGGCATTGTGTTCCCCATTTTGCAGATGAGTACATGTCCTGCTCAGTCTTAGAGGAACTAATTAACTGGTGTGAAGTTCAGAGAAACAGTAACCTGCTGGGCCAGGAATAGCACTCAGCTACAAGTGATCAGGTTTCTCCTACTTCCTGTGTCAATTACATAAAATATCTGAGACACATTTTGGTGCCCTTTTAATAGCCTTTGTCTACTAGAACCAGCTTGACTCCTGATGGACAGAGATGAAATGAATCAGTTCTAGAAATCTGATTCTGATAAAACTTGCCAAGAATCTATCTTTGGTTTTGCTACTGTCATTAGTGTTGTTCACTAGATATTTATTTCTTTCTGCCTCTGGTTGTAGAGTGTGATTATATTTCCCTTCCCACTTTGAAGTTACACATGGCTACATGACCTGCTTTGGCTAGTGCAATAAGGGATGGAAGTGACTTGGCCCTCTCCCAAGAGGAGGTTTTAAAGTCATGTGTGATTCATCATCATGTCCTTTCACCCCTGCTTAAATGATTGCAGAAGTACATTGTCAAGATGGAGTTTCCATCACTGGACCTGTAATGGACATGTGGTATGATTGAGAAATATTCCTTGATGTTTTAAGCCACTGAGATATTAAGGTTCTCTTTTTCTGTAGTACAACCTAGCTTGTGCTGACTGATGCAACTATCGACCAAAATAAGAACATTGAATAGCCAGTAAGGGATTTTAAAGCTCAGTATAAAACATGAGAGATGCTAAATCGTGGCTTCACAGAGCTGAGTACACACCTTCTGTGCTCTCCGTTTGTCTGCTCGTTGATTTTGGTGGTAGATTCGACTGAAGTTGGATACAATTACTGGAACAGGTAGAGCGATGACCAAGACCCCACTCAGAGAACAGATGGATCCAAAAATCTTCCCTGCTATGGTTTTAGGTACCATGTCACCATACCTGCATTGGAGGAAAAAAATATATTGTTTTAAGTCACACAAATTTATTTCCACCTGCTACAAATATCTTCTTGCTTTAAGCCAAATTATTTTTTGGGAGCAACCTATCTCTACATCATGAGTACAATATACATGGCTTAAGACTTTAATAAGCCAGAAATTACAAATATATGAATATAAAAAATTATCTTTTAACCTTACAGAAATTGATTCTAACATTTGAAATGTTTTTGATTGAACAATTTTTTAAGTGAGATGATGTAATGATAACTCTTCAATTTGTCCTTTCTATACTATGGCATAATTCTTTACATTTATTCAATCATAATTATTTCCATGCTGAATCTTATAGTCTAGATAACACACTTTTCACTTAATTTTTTTTTCAACATTGGATCAGTTATAAAATCTAAGTAGAAGTGGTACATCACATTCCTTTCATCAGGTATAATCACTTAAAAATAAACTTTCCAAGGTCCCATTAACCTTCACTTATGAAATCCAATGGCCATTTAGCCATGATAATCTTACTCAAGCTCTCATTTGTATGTGGTTACTTGACTTCTCTCTCTTTGAAACACTTTTTATTGGCTTCAGTATTAGCAAATTCCCCTAGCGATCTTCTTTTCCAGCTCCTTTTCCCTTATCTGATTTCTAAATCTTGGAGTAATTTAGATCTCAAACTAGAGTCCTCTCATGTTCTCCATACAAACTCTCTCCCACTGTGATTTCATCTGATCCCTTGGTTAAAGATACTATCGACGAGGTGGTGACACCCTAATTCACATTGGCAGTCCTGATGTCTATCTGGAAAACCAGACTCAGATCTTCTGTGGTCTGGTCTGATTATTCATATCTCTGGATATTTAAAAGCCAATTAAGAGTTAAGTTAGCCAAAAAAGAACTCTTATTTCTCCACATCCCTCTGCCCACCCTCAAATCTGTTCCTCCCTTAGTCCATCACCTCTAACTAAATGGAACAGAAAACCGCCCAACTGCTCATATCAAAATTGACGGCCGGCCCGGTGGCTCAGGCGGTTAGAGCTCCGTGCTCCTACCTCCGAAGGCTGCCGGTTCGATTCCCACATGGGCCAGTGGGCTCTCAACCACAAGGTTGCCAGTTCAATTCCTCGAATCCCGCAAGGGATGGTGGGCAGCACCCCCTACAACTAAAATTGAACACGGCACTTTGAGCTGAGCTGCCGCTGAGCTCCCGGATGGCTCAGTTGGTTGGAGTGCATCCTCTCAACCACAAGGTTGCCAGTTCGACTCCCACAAGGGTTGGTGGGCTGCGCCCCCTGCAAGTAGAAACGGCAACTGGTCCTGGAGCTGAGCTGCGCCCTCCACAACTAAGACTGAAAGGACAACAACTTGACTTGGAAAAAAAGGTCCTGGAAGTACACACTGTTCCCCAATAAAGTCCTGTTCCCCTTCCCCAATTAAAAAAAGAAAAAGAAAAAGAAAAAAAAATCTAAGAAATATTTAAAACAAAAAAAAAAAAATTGAAAGAGCCACTCTATTCTCAGCCCCAGTGTCCCATTTCTCAGCTACTCTCACCAAACCAAATTATATCCTATTTGGGTCTCTTTCCTCAGCCTCCATTTTCCCAGAATAATCCAACCCATCATTTCTTTCCAGAGCCATGGAAATAGCTTCTTACCTGATCTCTCTTTGCCAGTTACCACTTTACAATTCATGCCAACATAGCAGCCAGTGTTAATGGTTTTAAAAATGGAGATTGGACAGTTGCTGCTTTGCTTCACCTTTTAATGGACTTGAAATGAAAATAAATCCAAACTCTTCACTTTTGTCTCTGTGGGCCTTTGTCACTTAGTTCCTGCCTATATTTCACACCTCCTTCCTCCAAGCTCACTGTCCCCTGGCCACACTGGCCATCTGGCTTTCTGTCACATGGGCAGTCCCCAGGTCATAATTATTCAGCTTGAGTCTTAAGTGTCTCCATTCCAGAAGTTACTTTCCTGCCACCTTATCCATAGTGGTTTTATTCTCGCCTTACTATTCTCTGTAACACATTCCCGTTTGATTACCTGCACAGTACTTATTAACACATGATATTTTCTAATTTATTAATGCACTTATTTTTCTCACTCCCCACCTGCCCTGCTGACATCAGACTCTAACCAGGAGTTGCTCTATTTTGTGTCTCACCAGCACAAAGCAGGCTGTTAATAAATATTAGCTGAATGAATACATTTTCTCTACCTTACTGATTTACAGTTCTCCTAAGAGTTTATTCTTAGGGATGCAGGCCTTTTGATCATATTATTTCAGAAGTTACCCAGCTGCATTTGTACAGCTCTGGTTACCCCTATTCTCTGTGGGGCTCTGGGGTCCTCAGCTCTCTGAGAGTTTAGTCCTTTGAAACAGTGCTCAGAGGAGCTCAGGAATTAGAATCTAGACTCAAGGGAGTTTAGGAGTAATTGTGGATACATTATGTCTTGAAGGGTGATCATTGTTTTGTGGGAAAACATTTGCTTGTCAATATGGAGATGGAAGTTGTTGAGGAATTGGCCCAGGAAAGGCTGGTGAGGGTGACAGCGAGCTATGCTGACTGGCCCTGCCTTTGGTGATCTCTTTCCAGGCTCTGGTCCTCTGCTTTGGTGACCCAGTTACTCATCCTTTTTAGTGTTTGTGGGTGAACTAATTCACCGTAACTAAAATTCCCACAAGGCTTTGGCATCAGAATGACAGTATTAATTTATAGTAAAAAATAATAATAACCCGAGGACTGGAATGCTGTCGTCCACTGGGGGAGTTAAACCATAGTCTGAAGATGGTGTTCGTAAGGAGGTAGTCAAGACTAAAGGAATTTACAAGGCGAACAAAAAGGGCCGAGACCTTTCTTACCACAGGGACATGTCACTAGAATTGGAAGAACAACTTTTTATACCACACTGTGTGCACATGAGCCAATTTTTATGTGTGCCATGGTTCATGTCGAGCATGTTGTCTTATTTGATAAACATCTTTTTCCCCTTTGCACCGATTATGCAGTTGGCCCTGGAGAAGTGTAAAACACATACACCCTCCCCGTACACGCACACACACAAGCAGCTTTTCAGAAAAGGAATTTGATGTTAATGTCTAGCAATTAAGATCCAGAAAGTGTTTCTCAAAGGGAAAGTAAAGAAAGCTCAACTATTTGTTATGGCCAGAGAAGACAAGCATTGAGTCCATGTAATAAAAATAAAATTTTAAACTATAAATACATGAAATAAAATAGCAAGATGAATTCATCATATAGCTTTTGTGCCTCTCTCCAAGAGATTTTTTTTAAAATTAGTATTTAGTAATAACTTTTTTAATAGTCTAGGCTCACCATGTCACAGAGTAAGCAAGCCTAGCACACCATTATTAGAGAGAATTAAAGGTTAAACTGTGTGGTGTGGCCCCAAAGCTCAGGCAGACTCCAGCAAGATATAGGCTGGTAAGTTCAGATAGCATGTGGTACTGGTAGAAATGGGGGGTATTTATGTACTCAGAAGGGCTGCATCTAAAGGCGGTGAGAAAATTGAATCTGAGGGACTTGATCAAAGCATTTGGGGCCAATTCATACAGTAGCTTTCCTTGGGACAGCAATTTTTGATGAGGTGCCTGTGATTCAACTAGAGAAAGAATCAGTGCAAATCCTTTTTGGATGTAAACAAAGATGATAATATAAATAAATATATAAAGCAGGAGGATCCATAAGGTCCAGGAGGTTAACAGACGCACAGGGTGGTTTGATGTCACAAAGCTATGCTAATCTGTATCAAATGCAATTACAGTTATTATTTACCGCTACCATATTTGTTTATCCAAAATTCCTTCACAATCAAGAAATTCCTTCACAATTAGACATGACTGGTCAGTCCTGCAATGATCATGGAGACGCGGAAGGGAAAAGGAATTGTTCCTTAGTTGGGACATCATCTCTCATCTTTTCACTGGTGGGTAGAAAGCCAGAGCTTTCTCACGTTCTAGCAAATTAAGATGGTTTCTAAGCTCTGCTGCTGTGAAGCTAAGGCAAGGGGGAGATGGTGAGAGGGCACAGGAGAACGGAACCGACAGGGGGTTTAACGTCATCCGGGCTGTCTTGGGAAAATCTGTAATGACAGCCTGAGCCCTGGGCAGCTCCCCAAATGACACCATGACTCTTTCCACAACATCCCTTGGTTCTGTGCATATCACCCTTTCTGGTTTTCTCCCTGCTCTCCTCCCCTTTTAAAGATTGAACTGCTGTTCATGTTTGTAATGTTTTAAGCACACTTTACTAGTTTGAATATGTTAAAGAATCATGAAAAATACACTGTGATTTACATCTCTTCTTACAGTGTCCATTTTGTCTCTCCTTTAGGAAGGACCCTGAGAAATGGAAATGGGTAACTCCTATCCACAAAGTTGTAAATTGGGCACAAAATCTGCTTGGGATGGGGAATATTTCTCTGGCAAAACCAACTGCTTCCTTTGTTTAACAAAGGATCTTTTAACTAGTATTCAAACTCATAGCCAGAAGCAAAATAGCATTATATACCTCAGGAGCCATCTCTCTGAAACTCAGCGGAGGAAAGACTTAGCGTGGAAAGCTTTATAATGAGAAGTGACACTTGCTGTGGCTAAATGATCGTTTAGTAAAATATTGCCTACAATACTGGCATCTTTTATTAATTGTTTCTATCCTAGGCAACTTGTGTACCAGTTGGTATTTTATTCTTTATATTCCATATAAAAGCATACTGCATTTCCCTGACTCCCTAGTCTTAAATTTATGCCACGCCCAGCAGTAGTATATATTCTATTCTTTCTTTTTTTCTTCAGAATTTATTATTATGTCTCCAGTCTTTAAAAATCCGTTTCCCAAAGTCTTACACTACAATATTATGGAGCCGTGGTTTTGTTTTCACAGAAACATTATTTTCAATATTAAAATAAAATTGATTTAAAGACTACAGGGTCCTCTAAGGTTAAATAAGATAAATATGGAATTCTTAAAAGATAGAAGAAAACAGGAGAGAGGAGAGCGTCTATCCTAAAAGTCTATCTAAAAGAATGACTATCAAAAAGTTGTATGTAATAAGAATGAGCAGATTTGAACTTTGTTAATTGAAGGGAAGCTTTTCCCATATTTCTTGTAACTTTTCCCTCTTTCTCTTACGTTGCCATGTAGAGTCACTCCAGTTTCTTTCTGATCCTTTTCACCCTGGACATCTGCCAAATTTCTCGTTTATTGCTCCCTTTCCTCCTCACATTTGTTAAAATGTACAATATGGAGGTGTCATTCACATAAAATGTTAATTCTAAATTTGCACATACTAACCAAAAATACTTGGCTACAATTACAATCTTTGCCATATGTTAAAGATCATATTGAGTGGAGGACCAACTCTTCATAAGAGATTCAATTGTTGGTTCTTGAAGCTGTAATCTCAAATATCATCCAAAGGTTTCATGCAAAATACTTAAATTCTGGCATGCACTCAGTACCAAAAACGTGGCTCAATTTGGTTAAATTCAGACTGATAAGTAGAATGAATACATATGTCAATCTATCTATCTATCTATCTATCTATCTATCTATCTATCCATCCATCCATCCATCTTCCCAATTTATTAAGAAATATCAAAATAGTTTGCGAAGTGTGCGTAATTTTAAAAAATAATACATTATAAACCAAATGTTATTAATATCCACTCAATTTTTCCCTTTTTGTCATTTCTCCGGAAATCATATGACTAGAGTGGTTGCCTTTAGATCTCAAATGGAATATTTCCTTGAATTTTCTCACTGTTCAAACACAACACTGCTTGCTTCCTAGTCCTATTCATAGAGTTTCTATTTTTCTTCTCTTTTTATTTGAAGAGTATAAATATAGGTTCATTCGATAAAGTAGAAATGTTATATAAGGCAAATCTCCCTAGCTAAGGCATGACTTTCCATCTGTGAAATTTCACCCCATACATACTAACAGAGAAAAACACACACACACACACATTTTATGAACAATCATGAAGGTAGAAAAGATCTTCATACAACAGGAAGGAAATGCTGATTTGAAAATAAACCTCAGTGCTTACTGGAACTCAATCTCTGACTCTCCCTTTTTCTTTGCTACGATGAAAAAGTCTTAAATTTCTAGGTATAAGGAACAGAGTGAACGGATCCTGTGCAGCTGCAAAGAAGCCCAGGAGCATGTTGTCATTGTATAGGGCAGGTGCTGGTCCAGGAAATATTGTGTTTCAACTACTAGATTAGTTAAAAAACAAACAAACAAACAAACAAAATCTAAAACCCAAAGAAAAAAATAAAACAAAAACAACTTCACATAGGATATGAAGTATTTGGGGGTGTATTTGAAAGATAGGTATCTACTATGATATGTCTGAATGTGCCTCCCCAAAATTCATATGCTGAAATTCTAGCCCTGCATGTGATGATATTAGGAGATAGGGCCTTTGGGTGGTGATTAAGTCATGAGAACAGAACTCTCGTGAATGGGATTAGGACCCTTATAAAAAGAGACCCCACAGAGCTCTCTGGCCCCTTCCACCATCTGAGGACACAGCACACAAAGCACTAGGAACCAGAGAAAGGGCCCTCCCCAGCCACCACACCGGATCTGCCGGCACCTTGATCTTGGACTTCCCAGTCTCCAGAACTATGAGAAATACATTTGTGCTGTTTATAAACTACCAGGTCTGTGGTATTTTGTTATAGCACCCCAAACAAACTAAGACAGTATCCTTTAAAAAAATTAGATGAAAATTACATGTATAATAATACCCTGATGAGAGCTATCAGCTGGTGGTGTGTGTGTGTGTGTGTGTGTGTGTGTGTGTGTGTGTGTGTGTGTTTATTTTAATTACTGATTTTATGTTTGAATTTTTCTCCTACACCTGACTGCTAGTCAGAGAGGTCTGAGAAATTATTTCTTCTGACCTGTAAGCTGGATCACTTCTCAATTAATAATTCTACCCCTTAGGGTCTCACTTGCTATGTGATTCATGGATTTTCTGCCATCAGCTTGCTATTCTAGAAGGAATCATAGTTTGATGGATAATTTCTATAGTAGCTGCATGTTTGCAAAAAGAAAATGACTTTTTATAGAGTGTTGCTGTATAACACCTGCCTGTGGTACAGAACTTGTTTACCAGAGCGGCCTGGTATTACTTCGATAATAGATTTCTCTTTGACATGTTAAAATTAATGTTTGCCTAAAAAGCTGCTTTGATTTTGTCTCTACGTCTCTTGCCTGTGAGATCGATCACTATCCTAGCATAACTGTGTTGAAAACTTGAAAAAAATTTTTTGGATTATATTACATATATAGTTATTTGAAGTATTCTGTATTCTTGACTATTTCTTTAAATCTAAGCCAAATTTTGAGCCACTATTTAAAAGTATTTTCCTTTTTCCCAATGGTCACAACATGAGTAATCTTAGCATCTACTAAATGAAAGGGGCACCAAAGGACCCCATACCTTAATTAGTAGTTCTTAGCCAGTAGTCCGTGGACTCTTAAGGACTTCAAGTATAAAATTCAAGTGGATTAGAAACTTCATAATAGTGTATCCCGGAGAATGACACGATCAGGCTTTTATTAAATTATTAAAAGTTGTATGGTGCAAACTGTTTAAGCTCTTGTGGTCTGAATATTTAAGAAGATATCAATGTCATATGTTGTCAATATAAACACTTTGAACACACAGCGCCCAAAGGAGATGCTGTAAGAACGTATTTTACAACTGCAGAAATACCAAATGTCCACTAGGGGGCATAAAAACCTAAATGAAAATGAAAACAAACCAGGATCCTTTTTGGTTTTCAGAAGCTGAGAGAGAAGTATTTTCTGTAAATTACCTGTAAGGCTTCCTTATCTTTGCCTACACACATTCAATATTTGAGATATATTTTGGGCATTTTATTCCTCTGGAAATAGTTGAACAAGACAAAACCTCACCAGTTTCATAGAATATCTGTTTTCACACTGTTTCCAAAAAGATGCAAAATAATTCTGAAAGCATTTTCTATTTCTTTTAGAAAGATAAGTAAATTTCTGTAATGTGAGAGATCACAAAAGCATAATTTTAAACAACAAGACCTTTAACCAAGACCTTTACTGTGAAAATTAGGGGAAATGAAAGGATTGGGTTTGCGTATAGAACTGGGGAAAATTGAGAAAAGGACTACGATGCTTTTAGCACATCCACTCACATTTATACTCACAGCTCAACACAAGATTTCAGTAGGTCTTACTGTTTCCTCTAGCTTGTGCCCTTTTTCAGAAACAAATTCTTTCCTTTCTCTTTTTTCTCTTGATTCTTTTTATATGATCAAATGAGGCTTTAAAGATTCTAAAGGAAACATGATTATAACCTAATATCCTAATAAAAGGTTTTTTACCTAAATTACTACTATCAGTAAAAATGTTTATAGTCTCCTTTAAAGAATGTTTTCCAAGTATGCTTTTCAGAGCCTATGTTTGTAATACTTATTTTAGTCTTAATTTTAAAGAAGTCATGAAAACATGTGTACAATTGGTTATTGTGAGACACACATTAAAAAAAAAAAAAGAACCCACACACACCCAAAACACTAGAGTACTAGAGGCTGGCTTTCCCAGCTGTGAGAGCCCCGGAAATATTTTCTCTTTCTTTGGGTTCCTAAGCTTTGTTGCCGGGAGCTATCTTTTCACCCTCACGTATCTTAGAGTCTGATCGTGTCATTCTCCGGGATACAAGCCTTCGTTGTCTCTCCATCACCTGCAGGAAAAAGCTCAGCTCCTTAGCGTGACATACACAGCCTTTCAGGACTTTGCGCGTCCCATCCTCCGCGGCTCACCCACACACACTCGATGTTCTAATTGGAACAAATACCTTTCTATTAGTGGACTGTACTACATCCTTCTAGTCCTCTATGCCTTTGTAGATACTGTTCTTCATAGAAGATGCCCCGTTGTATAAATCCTTCGGGCGAACTCCTAAGTTACATTGCTAGAGCTCAAGCATCAGTGCTTATTCGAAGAACTTCTTGACTATTTTATCTCCGTCCAATAAAAGTAATAGCCTCCTTCTTAATGCCTCCAAGGCTGCTTGCAACTAATAGAGGACAATTAGCTTTTTACAGGTTTATTTTCTTCCATTAAGCTATGAGGTCCAGGAGGTCAATGTTAAGGTCACCATTAAGAACCCAAGTCTAGCACAGACCTTGTCCAGTGCTGAGCAAATAGTTGGAACTCAATAAATGTTTATTGTGTAAATAAATCCTCCAGGGAGAGGTCTGACGGTACACAATAAATATGGGAGGGAGTGAAGGAGAATATATACCTACCACTTTGTTCTCTTCACCAGATTGCCTTTCTTCTCCAGAGCCTATGTTTGTAATACTTATTTTATTCTTAATTTTAAAGAAGTCATGGAAACATGTGTACAATTGGTTATTGTGAGACACACATTAAAAAAAAAAAAAAAAAAGAACACACACACACAAACCCAGCACCAGGCCCAGCACCATCTCATCTCCTTAATGCGTCTAGATTCCTCTTTGGACGCTTAGATAATGTGCCCAGAATAACCTAGTTCTAAAGTTAATTAATCTTACTTTTTATACCCAGAGAAATCATTTTTAACTTACATGATTTCAAATGAACGAAGAAGCTGAGAGACCTGACACTTTCCCAGTTTCTAGCTATTTTCTATGGTCACGTTTAACCAACGTGTATCCAGACAGAATTTCAAAATACAAAGCCCCTCAAATTTGACAGATTATGCAATCCTCAAATGGCAAACAACATGAATGGAATGACTTCTGGTTCTCTGAACGTCACCTATTATCCTGGGAAATGCCTGAGTCTTTCCATTCCGTTCTAATCTTCTTACAGATGCTGCTAATCTTAGATAATGAGTACTAACAATTCTCTGAAAATTCCGTTGTTTGCTATCCATTTTTCTTAAGGTCCTTTCTGGTTATGTCATTGCAGTGTATTGGAGAAGATATGCTTGTCTTCCACTGGCAGAAAATTAATCCATCAAGCAACTCAAGGTCCCAGCTAATGCCTGGTCACCTTGGCTTTGGGCTGATGGCACCAGCTCCATAGGCTGTGCATTTTGCTTTTTTATCCCAAGGGGTTTCATCTTCAACACTGGCTGCTCTCCCACTGGACGCTTTCCTCAGTCACCTGCTGCTATGGCTTCCCTCTCTTGCTGTCCTTTGAGGGTAACTCAGTGGGCATGGTTCCAAGTCATTGCTGCTGCCCTGCTGTCACCCAAGGAGGCCAATCTCAATGCCATTTTTGACAGTTCTGTTCATAAGTTGGTTTTCTTATAACCAGCCACCTATCTCCGTTGCTGACATCACCAAAATTATTCATTGTTTACAATCCACTCAAACACTCCTAGGTGGCTTGGCCATGGAAGGAGGACGAGTTGGTCCCCAGGGTTATGCCTGCAGCACAAATCTTAGAGGAGAATTCAATTAGGCATCATAACAGCCTGAAGTGGAGATGTTGATTGTGAAAGTTTTCATTTTTTCCCACCTGAGTTTGCACATTCTAAAACCTATTAGCTATTATTTGCCTCATAAAAATTTTCAGATGTCTTTAAGAATTCAGTTATTTTATTTTGGACTGTACTTTAAAATTACTTATAGATTATCCAATAATGACCTAACATATCTCTTGTTTCTAATTCTGCCCAGGGATGCCTGATAATTTTGCCACCTACTACTTAAGTTTTACAGAAAAGAATGCACAGAATTCTAAGCTGTACTGGAGGTAAGACTTGACTCCAATGTGGCAGGGAATTAGGCTCTGTTGTGGCAGCAGCAGAGTCACACTGAGCAGGTGGTGCCGCAAATAAAAGTTGTGACCCTCCTGCAGATCTGGAGGCTGGGAAGTCCAAAGTCAGGGCGCTGGCAGATTTGGTTCCAAGGCTGGTGAGGTCCCACTTTCTAGTTCATAGATGGAGCTCTCTAGGGCACTAATTCCATTCATGAGGGCTCCACCCTCATGACCTCATGACCTCCCAAAGGCCCCACCTACAAACACTATCACATTGAGTGATTGAGTGTTAGGATTTAACGTACATATTTTGGGGGGTGGGGAATGAACATTTGGTCCATAGCATGATCCAATGGCAATCCCATGAAGGGACTGGCACCCCACACTCAGATGACCACCCCAGGCATGGCTGGGGCTCCTCCCTGTTCTGAGGTGGAGGTGAGGACCCACTTTGGGACTCACACCACAGAGCAATTAATCACAAGACATCCAGGCAGGTCCTGGGCTGCCTTGTTCCTTCCTCATTTGTGCATCGCTCTGCCCACTCACCGACCAGGGACTTCTTTCCTGCTAAAAATTCCAAAGTTCTTTAAGCATAAATAATTTAATGTGATTCTGCTTCATGTGACTAGTTGCAGTTGTTTAAATATAAAAGGAAAGGAGATCAGAGAACCTGTGATTTAACCTCCCAGAGACAGCCAGGCATTTCCACTAGAATTCTGGTCTTCAATTTAACCTAGAAAGTTTCTATATCCTTAAACAAACTTTGTTTTGATGAGAATCCAAGGTTCTATATTTACACTAGAGATGCTTTTCAAGAACAATTCCATTCCAATCAATGTGAGACAAAGTTATTTCCTAAACCTAAATGAAGGTAATATATATACTCTGTGTTTTGACTCATTTACTTCTTAGGAGATTAAAACATTAATTGACTGGTCATTCTTTCTATGGACTATGTAAATTAGCGTATATCCTGGATAAACATAAATTAAGAGAGTCTTAAATAAATTCATGTCTTTGTAGTTCTAACTGGTCAGCTTTCTATATGAGATGCTCCTGTGGTGTATTCTGATTGTGTGTAGTTAAAATAACAACACCACAAAACAAAATGATAAAGAGGAAACAAAAAAGTACCCGCTTAAACATAAACGAACTAAAAAGGAACGTCTATAAAAAAATACTATTTTCCTGAAGTTTCATTTTAAGGGAAAAGGGTAAACAAATTATGTGAAAATAAGTTGAACCTAGAAATTCATTTTTTTAAAAAAATTCTAGAATATATTTCACATTCCAAGCACATTAAATGCATAATTTCTTACATCTCTTTGTGTTCTGATCGACACTGGATTCTTCTGGATATGAGATTAGATTATAGCCACAATACCTTACTTTCAAAGTAGTATTGCTTCTATTCAGCATCTAAGCAGGGAAACAGAAACCACCTCAAGTATTTACCACAGAATGGACATAATGAAGGAATGAAGGGTGTGTGTGTGGCAATAGTGTTGCTGAGACCTGAACACAAACAAGACTGGAGATCCCCCAGGAGGGAGCAGCCAGAAGCCAGAGGGTGGAGGGGCAAATGAAGAGGTTTGCTGCGTCCAAGGGCAGAGTCCCTGATGGAAGATGGGTCCTGACCAGGTCTTTACAGAAGAAACTAGGGCCACAGAGGAGGGTAAGCTGCTGACTTAGAAGGTGCAAAGAAGGAAGACACATACCCCGACCTCTCCCCTGCCCACTTCCAATCTCCTGCCACTGCTCTCATTGGTGAAACCGGCAGAAGATCAGGTGACAAGACAACCCGGGAAAGGTAGCTCCCTTGGTAGCTAGGAAGATGCAGAACCAAACCGGAACCCAAGGCTTTGCCCCCACAGCTGTCCTCTGTCCACCTTGCCATGGCTCACTGCTAAGGTCCATGCTGGTTCCCAGACGTCTCAATCCAGACGCAGGGCTGTTATTTTGTTGATTGACTCCAGCCCTCCCACTAAAAGCAGGTAATTACATTTTACCAGAATTAGAATCCTGGTAGTGAGACTGATAGGACCTTTTCGGTAACAGCACCACGTGTCATGTCATTCTGTGCTTTTGAAACATCGCACGCGTATCTGCCTTCCTACTATAAGGATTAAGGGAAAGTTGGGTTTCTCCTAAGGGCAGGCTCTGGGTTGTTCAATTTTTGTCAAAGATGTGCATGTCAATCCATTGTAGATTCAGAATAAGCTAAAGACCCAAAATATATTTTGACAGAGTGAGGAAAAATAATGCCAAACATGAAGCAACATTATGAAGATGCCTAATGAGATCTGATGGTTATAAAATGTTCTGCTTGCATGAAACGGTCAAAACGTGTGATAAAAGCTGGCCCCTAGGGCTTCCAAACCCCTTGCTGACTAAGTGCTGGCAAGAAGCTCTTAATTAGAATGAATCATTCCCGAGTTGTATCCTTCAACAGGTCATTGAGAATGTCACCAGTAATCATTCAAAGCATATTTTCAGGTCAGGTGAACATAGGTAAAACCAAGTTGCCTTTAACAATGAATATAGTTCCACAATTAGTTCAGCTGCTCATGAGACTTTTCATTGGTGGAATTTTGGCTTTTGTTCTTGCCATTTCTGTTGCTGTTGTTTTATTGTAGTAATGAAAGTCGATAGCTAAACCTGTCAAAGCCTGGATGTTAGTTATAAATTTAAATAAAGAAAATACATTTGTATGTGTAAAGGAGAGTATGAGATTGTAGATGAGGCTTTTGGCAGTGAAATGAAAATCTAATATGAGTGCTTTAAATTAAAAACAACAAAGAACATAGTGGTTCCATTATAGCTATCAGTACTATGGATAGCTAGATTACTTATTTAAGATTTGCTTGACAACTTTATGTTTTGACCACTAATGAGGGTTTATGATAACGGTTTATTTACAGTTGTAGGTAAAGCTTTCACAACACAATGCCTTAACTTCTGAAGAACCATCACTATGTGATCAAGGATGATTGATTTTCATCATGAGAAAATGAAGCTTAAACTTGAAATAGCAGAAGTAACATTCCTTGAAATAGTCCTTGAAACATTTGCTAGTGGTTTGATAAACACAAATAAAACTGTCTGCTTATATAAAAGCACTTAAAGTAGCAAGCTTCCACATATCAAAAAAAAGAAAAATAAGTTAAAGCAAATAATAAACCTAAAAGCAAATAGTCCCCTTAAATCTATTTTCCTTCCTTTCCCTCTTGCTTTTTTCCTTAAAACTTTATCTAGTTCCTGTAGTGAGTGGATACTTTGATATTAAGTTTAATACTTGGTTCTTCCCCCTGCCAAAGATCTTACAGTTAAGAAAGGAAGTTGGAGCAATCAACAAATAATTAAACTTGCATTAGCTCAGGATTCTAACTATATGTGAGCGGATATATATTTTCTCCTACCTCCAAGATGTCCAAGGTTATTGTTCGCATTTATGATTTCTTTGATCTAACGTCTACAGAAAATAGTTGCTAATTACAGCCTTCACACCTCCGCTATTCACACTCAGGAAGAATGTGCCAATGGCTTCTTTTCTTCAAGCCTAAACGAATAGCCTTTCCACATTCTTCATTGTTTCTGAATGATTTTTAAAGAGAGATGTAAATATGTCATTAGGTTGCCTATGTGTTTCCTAATACACTCATCAAGACTGTTTTTTGTAAAGGGTGAAATGGCAAATGCTATTTTAGGCTTTGCAGGACACATGGCTTCGGTTACAGCTGCTTAACGTGGTTGTGGTACAGAAACAGCCCCGGATAATCCACTAATGAACCAGGGTGACCATAATCCAATAAAAATGTGTGTCCATAAATAAAAAAGAAACTTTATTCATGGATACTGACATTTGAATTTCATATAATTTGATGTGTCAATACATATTTGTCTCCTTTCGAATGTTTTCTAACCATTTAAACATGTAAATACTCTTCAAAGATCGCAAGCAGTAAACAAACAGGAACCAGGCTGCCTTTAAACAGCAGGCTGTCCTTTGCCAAACGTGATTTAGAGAGACCATTCTTTGTCTAATCAGCTCACTTTGGAAAGGGTAAATGTTTTCCTGTAGAAGAGTTTGAAATCATTCACCAAAACATTACCTCAATACTGCTAAACATATGTTTCAACCATTTTGTAATTTTTGGCTTTAGGAAATGTAACTTCCAGGGGAAGAGAGCAGGGGAGCCTCTGCACCCCAGCTCACCCCCCTTTCCGATGATGCCCTCTTCACCTTTACTGGATGCCTGGTGTCACTGCGTATATACCAGAGGCCAGGAGAATGAGCCCATTGCCCTGGTTGCTGTCTACTATTTATGTAACATGGTACATGGGGTCGGGGGAGGATGCACAATGTTCCAAACACTGTGCTAAGTGTGGGAAGGCGGAGGCTAAAAGCAGCTGTCCTTTCTCTTAGTGACTTCCAGGAGGGAGAGAGGCAACACAGGAAGTAAATTAGGTGTAATAACTATTTTAAGAAAAAGGATTGTGAGATTCCTTGAGAGTTGAGTGTACTTGAGAAATACTTCCACAAGGAGGCAAGATTTGAACTAAATCTAGAAAAATACAAAGGAGTTAGCTAAGCAATAAAGAGAAAAGGGTGTGTTGTTGAGATACTTTCAGGCAACTCCTAGTTGTAGGGATGGTGTGACGGGTAGGTCGAGTAAGTCTGTGATGGCAGGGAGATGACTTCCTGACAACTCCATGTCTCTCATGCTCTTTGAATTACTAAATCCCACAATTAGAGACTTATCTGCCTAAGAATTCTTGTCTTTGCTAAAATACAATTCTTCTGAGCGTAGTCACACATTATACCTTTGCACTCATGTGTATTTCTTCAGGATTGAATTTATATATCAAATTGTTTCTTGAAGGTAGGTTTTAATGGGGAAAAGTTGGAGAGGTCACACTCCAAGGGAAAGAGGCCCAGAAATGAAGCCTGTAGCACTGAAACTCAAATTTGGACTGTTGTAAAATTTTACCCAGGGCTGGTTGTGCCTAGAAAAAGCTTTTCTCATGAACTGCCTTTTAAAAGGGCATTTGTTTGTCTAGTAAGAGTGAATGGAGCCAGCCATTATGCCTTAGAGACCCTGCATTGATCTTCACAGTCAAACCACTAAATGGAACTTGACTGCTACACAATGGAGGATTAATTCTCTTTCCGCATAAGCCTGCAGTGGGCATGTCAATATGCATTCATGAACCCTCCCTCTGTGTGCAGAAGAGAGAAGAGAACATAATAAACAAATTAATGTAGGGAAGTCAAAAGGAAAATGTGGCCAACATATATTTCTTTAAAATTAAACTCTATTAAATGAAATCAGAAAAAAGCAAGTTTTTATGTAACTTTCTAATTTTATTCATGTTTTTGGATTTACTGTTTATACATAGTTCAAGCTAAGTATATTTTAGAAGGAATAAAACGTGAAAAAAATATTTAGTTTTGTTTTTTGGCTTCACGAGACTTTCTTGTTCAAAGATCCCAAAAGATTATAGAAGATTTTAAATAAGAGTGAATTTAGGTAATTATGAGCTCTCAGCTCTCGCTAGCCTAGAAATATGACAATTGAGTGGAATTTTGCTTAGGCTTACTAAGTGAGCAGAAAAGTTAAAAAAAAAAAAAAAAGTAATCCTGCAGTAATTATAATTTAGAGTCCAACATAGTAAGTGATTTTGAGAATAATTGTAATGAGTTTGTTTTAGCTGTTTTTGCTCCTTTGTATACAGAACCCATTCATATGGTAACATCTTCTGAGCGTAGGAGCATCTCATACTCATGGAGTAATGGGGCTCAGGCAAGAAGAGCAGCCAGCAGTTAAGGGTTATTAATTGAAAGCAAAAAGGTAAGTATAGCAATATTTTCTATTCTTTCGTAAATTGTACATGTAAAGTCCAAGTAGTTGTAGAGGAGCAGAATCACCTTTGGACAATTTCTGACCTCACCTGGTTACACATCGATCATTTTTCTTTTTTTTCAAAGTTAACCTTAACATCTCTAAAACAAAAGAAAACAAACCAGGGGACACAGACTATCTTGTTTTAAACACCCTCCCAAATCCCAGCCACGTGTCAACTGAGATATGAATCATTCACCATAACTGTCTCTACCAGTCAAGAGCCTCCTTAATCAGTGAAATTTGGTCAGTAATGCCCTGTTTCCCTGAAAATAATACCTAGCTGGACAATCAGCTCTAATCGGTATTTTGGAGCAAAAATTAATATAAGACAGGGTCTTATATTATGTTATGTTACAGAAGACCCGGTTTTATATTATAGTAAAATAAGACCAGGTCTTATATTATATTATGTTATATAAGACCCGGTCTTAAATTATAGTAAAATTAGACCGGGTCTGATATTAATTTTTCCAAAAGACGCATTAGAGCTGATTGTCTGGCTAGGTCTTATTTTCGGGGAAACAAGGTGGCAGTATTCTATCTCTAATGCCCCAGAAAGTGAACGCCATTGAAAGAAAGCCAGGGAAATGAGTGAGAGGCATATTGGGTATATTTGGTCTGCATTATCAGTAGGCTCCAAGTCCTTCATTCACAATCTCTGGTTGCTTTCTGGTGTCCCAATATGTCTTTATCTCAAGAGCTATTTAATAGTTCCAAAAAGTTTGTGCGTGTGTGTGTGTGTGTGTGTGTGTGTGTGTGTGATATAATTTATCCTTAATTCTCTTGGAAAGTATATATATGGCATTCTGCTCTCTAATAAAAAATGAATTCATGTTATACAATCAAAACAAAACAAGAAGGGTGTCTAAATTCCCACAGGCTGATAATGGTCACTGAAATGAGATTTGTCCATTGTTTTGTTCTATTTTGTTATGCCACAGTGCCCCCTGCCCCCATGGGAACGTAAATTCCATAAATATTGACTGGGAGCCAATAGTATGATACAGAAAGAACAGACAAAATGTATCTGAATATTGCTAAATTCTTATGATTTCAAATGAATATGCAATTCTGGGAACAAAAATTCAAAGATTAGAAATAACATCTGATAAACTACATCAACATGATTAGTTGTTTCTATGGACAGTTAGTTGGAAGCACGATGTTGGCTTATCCAGGTCTGTAGTACAAACAAATCTGAATTATAGCTAAACACTTTTTATATGTTAATAGCTTTGGGTTCTATAATCAACACATGTTTTTACTCACTTAATCAGATAAAAAGAGTAATTTATTTTCTTTGTCAAAAGTTCCTTATCATGTCAAGGAAGCTTTATCTGATCAACTTTAGATGTAAATGAAAACTCTCAAAGACTGAATACATTAGCACTATTTTCAACAAAAGCATGTAGGAAGGAAATGCCTTTTTTTGTTTTGTTAGCAAAATAACAAGTGAACTGATTTAGAGAAACTGAAGGACTGTATCCCCCAGAATTATATATCAGATATTTGATTTTCTTGTATTAATTGGATATTAACATTAGAGACTAAATAATTGATGTGCTCAAAAACAACAACAACAACAACAAAACACTGTAAAAGATGTGCCACCCTTCAGATATGAGCAAAAGGCCTTTTTATTTTATTTTATAGCTCTCCTGGAATAAACTAGTACACAGAGGAGGATGCTTGCTCTAAAGCCAATATTATTACTGGGTTTTTAAATGTGTATATATATATATGTGTATGTGTATGTATGTATATATATGTATATATATACATATATACACATACATATATATGTATGCATGTATATATGTATATATATACATATATATATAAAATTTTTTTTTTTTGCTGTTTTATTTATTTTAAGTGTGCTTTTCCAGGACCCATCAGCTCCAGGTCAAGTAGTTGTTTCAATCTAGTTGTGGAGGGTGCAACTCACAGTGGCCCATGTGGGGATCGAACCGGCAACCTTGTTGTTAATTAAGGGCACGGCACTCTAACCAACTGAGCTAACCGGTTGCCCCTTAAATATTTTTTATCTCTGAATTTGCTTCTGATAATCCAGAAAAACTAAACCAAACCAAAACAAGAATAGTACGTCATGGCAATCCACACCTTCTGAAGTCCTTACACTCACATTTAAGACTGTACAGGTCACATAACTAATGACATTGCAGTGAAACTTCTCAGTGACCGTGAGGTCTGCAAGCCCAGTTGGCACTTTAGTTTGTTTCAGAAAAAATTCACTCAACTAAATTTCCTATTAGCAAGAGATGACAGGATCATCTGAGTGAATGAGGGTCTTATGTGGAGGCACTTGTCACTATCCAGGTTTATCTTTGATGGCACATTTGCCCAGATTTGTTACCTGAATGGATTTTGCTTAAAAAATAAAAATAAAAGAGACACCTGTTACTGATTATCAAACACTAGTGTATTGTGTTCCTTGTTACTGTTTCCCAGTTGATGGCTGCGGGGATAGAGCCAGGAGTGTAGTTTCCAGGCTCTCGGCCTCACATGGAAAGGTGCTCACTCGGGTAGTAAATGGCATCAACTGTGATTGGATGGCCATCAGCTGTGTCTAGTTGGCCGTCAGCTGTAACCAGTGAGCCACTGGCCACTAATATAACTGCCGTGGCTATGCTAGCAGAAAATGGGGCTAGCAAGAAGATGGTGGCTGAGCTAACAAGAGTGGATTGCAGTTAGCACGGCGGATTGCAGCTAATAAGTGAGGTGGGTTGACAGAGAAGTGGATGGCAGGTTTCAGATAGTGTGGCTCCTGCTTCCTGTGTCTCCTGCTTCCTGTGTCTCCAACCCAGCCGCCAGCAAGATTATAGTGGTATGACTCCCATATCTTTGGCTCCGTGGGTGTTCCTTTTTGGCCTCACCATGTCCTGCGTTCTAATGTGGGGAGCGGGAGCTGAGACCCTGCATGCTACCTGCTTGACAATGGCATTTTATTTAAAACAACACAATTATAAATTACTTCATTTTAATCTGGGCCAGATATGGAGTCAGAATACCTGTGCTCAGGTTCAGTTCTGCCTCCTATCAGCTTTGTGACATTGAGTAAATAACCTCTCTGAGATTCTTTACTTATATTTAAAATGTGAGGATGAGCATATTTTCACTCTTTCCACTTTTCACTTTGGGGGAGGAGCTTATTATTCAAACTGTCTTATCGAGGCGGACCCTTTGCTGTTGGAGACGAGTTGGTTCACGGAGGACGTATAGACTCCCAAGGAGCTTCCCTGTATAACAGGGCTGAGTTCCAGTGATGCTGGAGAATTTTTGTCTACCTTGGCTAAACAGTAAATAACATTTATTGGCCATTATGTTAAGAACCTTATATGAAAAAACACATGTACAAGGTCTGACAATTAAGTTCGTGAACTTTGTTGCAATGATATTGCTAAACTTTTTTGATATCAGAGGGATTATTCATTATGAATTTGTACCAACTGGACAAACAGTTAACCAAGTTTACTATTTAGAAGTGCTGAAAAGACTGTTAGAAAAAGATAGACGACCTGAACTTTTCGCCAACAATTCATGGCTCTTGCATCACGACAATGCACCAGCTCACAAGGCACTGTCTGTGAGGGAGTTTTTAGACAGTAAACAAATAACTGTATTGAAAGCCCCTACTCACCTGATCTGGCCCCAAATGACTTATTTCTTTACCCAAAAATAAGGGAAATATTGAAGACATTTTTATGACATTCAGGACATCAAATGTAGTACAATGACAGCTCTGATGTCCATTCCAGAAAGAGTTCCAAAATTGCTTTGAAGGGTGGTCTAGGTGCTGGTGTGGGTGTATAGCTTTCCAAGGGGAATACTTCAAAGATGGCTGTAGTGATTGATTTTCAGCAATGAGATATGTACCCCTTTTTCTATGATGAGTTCATGAACTTAATTGTCTGACCTCGTATAATAAGCTCATAATCCCACAATGAGGTAGGTACTATTATTACTTTATTTTACACATAAGGGAATGAAGGCTTAGATGGGCTAAGTATCCCTAAGACAATTGCAGGAAAGGTGAGAAGGGCTAGTAGGCCTGACATCACATGTAGTCATGTGACCCTATTTACAAATGATGCTATGTACACAGATGTATGTGATTATTAATGGCGGAGCTGATATCTGAATCCCAGCATTCTGGACCTGGCAGATAAAATAAAAGTCTTTCAAGAAGCAAACTGAATAGACCTGACTTCTGTTTGGGAAATTTAGGTTCAGTCACCACTTCAGGGACCTATAGCTGGTTTTTGAACTTCCAATCGAAGATTATTATTTCGTTTAGTTTCCTTCTATTTTAAAATCAAATAAAATTTATTTTCTTAGGTAGAATTGTTTTGTATTTTTCATTATGGACTCCTGTTGCTCTCCTTATCTAATATTCTTCTGTTCATTTATATTCTTCCTGCACTACAAAGTTAAGTTAAAAAATATATCAGTACTCCGGAATTCAAAGGAAAACCACAAAACAGACGGTTTAAAAAATTAAATAGGCGCTACAGATACAAGTACAATTTAGACCTACCATATGAAAAAGAAATAGCTTTCTTATCTCAGTCCTTTTAGGGTCCATGTTGACAAAGAGTAGAGCAAGAAGCATCAGCTGAGCCTGATCATATCAACTTTTAATCTTTTAAATTGGGAGGAAGTGCCTGAGACATCAACTGCATAAAGTCTTGTTAATGTTCTTTAACATTATTTAGAGTATTTGTTACGCAATAAGCTTTTCCACTGTCCACTTAACTTGTGTGTGTTGCTTTGTTCATTTATTGAGTTGCCTGATTATAATCTGGTATTTAAATAAAATAAATTATGAACCTTGCTATACATACAGACCTTGATGAGTCCTCATTAAAATGAACCAAAATAAAATATGAACTCATTTCTATGAATTTGTTACAAACTACTTTTGCCCAGAAAGCCGTCTCAAGGAATACAACCAGAATGTTCTCTGAACTAAATCTGAACAGAATTTGTATAAAATACGAAAATCATTTAAAGTATTTTTCTTATTCCTAATGAAATATAAAGAATTCATGCCAAATCCTTGGTGACAAGAATGGCAATTTCCTTATGTGCTCTAACATAAGTAATTCTATTGGGTCGTTTTTCTTGGCATGACCTTCTCTACAGCCTGCCTCATTCTAGCGGAATTCATAAGAGAACGTGATTTTCGTTCAGTGAGGGCCTTTGCTACTTCTTAAATTCCGCTTGGAAAACAGCTTCACAGCTATTGACATTGAACTATTTTAGGTATCCTGGTAAAGTAAATGCAAGTCATTCAAATACAGTATTGAATTCACTGTTTTGCATACACTAACCTTCAGTTTTACCAAGAAAGTAATAATTGTTATATAGGGTATGGAACATATACTTAGAGATCTAAATGTACATAGACACTATAATGACAAAATCAGTTTCTTTGAATTTTTGATCAGAGGCTAAAGTCAGTATCTTTGATGAGAAGATATGACATATTTCAGACAATTGATAACTCTACTTTGTCATTTTTTATTTAATCATTTATAAATTAAATATATAAATGTATATAAAATGTAATAATCTATATTTGATATTTTTGTATCATATGTGAATGACTAAGGAAAAATTTAGTACAAAATTTTCTAATTTTAGTGTAGTTTAAGGAACTGTACTGTGTATTTATATCTTCAGATAAATAGTGGCAGAAAAGTAAACAAAAAGGAATGTGAGAAAGAGTGTAGACGGACAAAAAATGTGTACCTTAGATCCTAGTGCATAAGAGCATAACAAAGGTATCTGAATAATGTAAATAAAAAAATCAGGGTGGGGAAAAGAATGTAATAATTCTAGTTTGGTAAAAGAGATACAGATATTATTGCTACTGTATGTCTGGCTTTAATAAGTTTATTGAGAACAAATTGTCCTACTCTCGTAAATCTGGGTGCTCATTCCAAGGCTGCTATTTACCAGCTCTGTGATTTACATAACCTTTGTGAGACTAAATTTTCTCACCTGTTAAACAGACCAGAAAACCTCAGTTTGTTAATTTCTTGATACAGTCTAAGTACCAATCATAGAATGTCTCCTTACAGCAAGACGGTCCAAAATTATGATGGTAAATAAGAAAACTTGTTTTTGGGTATAATTGCTAGAGCATATGCTTTCAGAACTGGGGTTCACATCAGGAGAAACTGTGGGAAAAATGCAAAATCAACCCAAAGAACTTTGAAGATGGTTGGCCTTGTTTGTGATTGTCTCTTTCTTCAAAAGAAGCTGAAGAGTACCATGTTATCCCACCAAAAGCATTTGCAATTGCGTCATTGTATAATTTAACTTTTATTCAATTTGCATAATGAAGTGGAGGAGAAAATATTGCTGAAGTAAATTACTTGCTCCCTGCTCAGATATGAATATTTAATAGCTCAGTCAATGGTACAGCAATTATAAATATCTGCAAATAAAAATAATTCCTTAGTTCTGGTGTGTAGACATACGTATGTGCCTCATGTACTAGTTACAACAGAAGTTTGAAAAAGCCCTTGGGAACTATTTGTCATCCATCGCTGTCACCACAGTGTCCTGAAATCAGGTATATTTCCCGTATTCTAAAATGCTTCAGTCCTGTGCGTGTGGAGTTGGCTGTAGCACATCGGGTACCGAGCCGCAGTGCGGTCGCAGGGCTGGCTTTGGGAGGACGACCTGTGCACTCGTGTGGGACCATGTGCTCGCAAAGGCCCCCTGCTTGGCTGAATGCTCTGCTATTGAAGTCATTAATAACTGTACCTTTGACTTTGTGTTCTGCACACGAAGTCCTGTGGGACAACGGAGCATGTGTGTGAGCGGAGGGGACGCCCGTAGCGTGAGCGTCAGCTGTTCCTCACTGTTGCATCTGCCTATGGGACTCAGCGTGTCCCTGAGCTCAGAATGCCGGAGGACTCCCCCTACGTGGGGCTCAGCGGGACTCAGAGCAAGCGCAAGGTAAGAGTGCCACGTCTACGCCTGAGCGAGGGGGCTGCTGACAGCGCTGAGCAACCATGCTTTCCTCTTGAACCAGAATTTGCTGGGACACACAAAGAAGGAATAGCCTTCTAAGAAACAAGCAAGGAGCCTCTGCCACATCCTTTTTACTCCTGCTCATTTCCTCTATGAGCCGACCAGTTATGCTGAAACTGATGGTCTAGAAGGAAAGGGGACAAAGACAGGGCGACACGTGGCTCCTCTCTCACCAGCAAGCTGAAGGCAGACAGTCTTGGGATCCTGTACGCACAATCCCGATGTCACATGAAAACGACTAACTTAGTTTTGTGCAGGTTCCTGCTGTTCTTACCAGACCAAAATACATATGCATGTTTGAGTTATGAAATATGAACTGTATAATTTTGGTGATTCTGCATACAAGGTGAATATTCATATTTGCATTTAAAATTGGTATCACACAAATATGAAGATGATCGGTAAAATTCACGGCAGTAATTTACAGTTTTAAGTTTTCTTTACTCAGCACCACATTAAGTAGCAAATAAAAAAATACGACAAGTGAAGGGAAACTATGAAAGAAATTATAAAAGGTTTATATTTTAATATCTTTAATGGCACTTTCCTCTGCTTTGTAAACAGGGGCTCAAGTTTTATTTTTCACTGGGCCCTGTGTAGCCTCGCTGGCATGGACGGGGTGACATGAGTTAATTTCAAGGGCTTTGGGGGCGCTGAGAGCTCGATTTGAATCATGTTCTGCCACTTAGCCACGGTCTCATTGAACTTCCCTGAGCCTCAGTTTTCTCCTCATTTGGTTATTTAATCAACCTGTATTTATTGAGCCCACTGGGTATATTGTGAGAAACACAATAGACTCTCTCTCTCTACCCTTGTGGAACTTACATGGTAGAGCGAAGACAGAAATTAAACTGATAAAAAATAAATGCATAATTACACATTATGATAAGTGCTATGAAGAGAGACCAGGATATTATGAAAAAGAAAGTAGGGGAGGCTGTTGAGACTTAATTGGTTTTGAGTGGTGAAAAATTTAACTTGAGACATAGAAAATGAGGAGATAACTAGGAAAAGGGTTGGGAAAGGGAAGAAATGAAAATACCTATCTCACAAGGCATCTATGAAGATTATATGATGATATGATATGTGTGAAAAACATTTGCACTGTCCTGAAAATAATAGTGAATACATGAGTAGCTTTCATCATTATTAGAAGGCTGATATTAGTCAATATATAAGGTGATTTTTAACCTTATCCTCACCATCCATTCATATTCAGCAATCTGTGTGTAAATATTTTTCTAGAAAGTTCTTTATCAACATAGTCACTCATTTAATAACATTTAGCTGACCTTTAAGTACATAATACAATTCCATCCTGTTTATTCTCTCATCTTGATATAGCTCTTTCATGTACACACATCTCAGTTTCTAATGAATTTATTTGGGATGCCTGTAGTACACCGATCTGAGTCTATGTTTTCTGAACCACTGTTTCATTGTATTACTATAACATGCTTCCCCTTGGGCACAATAGAATTTCAATTAAAGAAAGCTAGTGAAGGCCTTTCCTTCTTGTCTAGTTTTCTTTTACTTGTCATTGATTTTAACAACTGTTATGAAACTAAAAAAAAAATGTGTCTTTCTTCTCTTCAAGTTGTCACTTTGCTCTCTCCCTTTCTGCCAATCACTGAATTGGTGTCTCCCATATGCCTTTTTTTTTATCTGAAAAGAGCCTCTTGTGTCATCTTGCCTGATGGAATCCCAGGTCTGAGGTTGAGTTAGCTAGTTTCTCGCTAAAGCAGAGACCTTTATCTGGGAGAGTCTAGCAAAAATAGAATGATCCCCGAGCACAATATCGTAATAGGTGAAGCAGGTCTGTGCCATCACATCACCAACCACATCCTAGTTCTCTCACAGCTTCTTTCCTTGATCACCCAGAAGCCTCAAGCTGACCCCTCAGGAATAATGTCCATCCATGTCAGCCTGGCTCGTTGTCTCTCAGCAGTATCTTGAGTGATTGACTGTTCCTTGTTTACCCTGATGATAGGCAGTGAACAGAGCATAAAGCCCAGGGCTCTGAGAGGGCTCTACCAGTGTATTCAGTGTCATGTATATGTTTGTTTAATTCTCCAGAGTAAGATATTGGCACCCCTCTAGATTAGTGCTACGGTCTTCACTTCACCTTCCTCTCCTGATTTCCCACATGGTCAGAGAATGTTGGTGCATTTGGGGATCTGACAAAAGGATACTCTTAGTCTGAGTTTACTGGGCTATATTTATATGGTTCAAAGTTACTTTCCTGAATAGTTGTCATTGTGATAGCTGTCCTGGTGTGCAATTATTTCTAGGAATACACCTACCACCCTCCATGCCAGTCTCCCTGTACCTGACCCAAATTTGCAAGGATAAAATCTATATCGATATATAAATGTGTTCTAATCACCTGGCACTGGTCGCAGATAGGTTTCTCCCAGACTAGCCACAAGCTAGTCTGAGGAAATTTCTTCCAATCATCAGATATGTAAACTGGTAAGCAAAAGATTCAGTTCTAATTAATGCAAAGTCAAAAGACAACTTCTGTGAAGGGTAGAATTGGTAATGCAGGGTACACTGTATCACACACTTTTAATGGACATTTTCAAGTAGAATTGTACTGAGTTACATTCTAGAAAGACAGAATTCTTGTCTTTTTAGGAAGCAAACCTATAATCTTACTACAAACAATAAATATGTCTGTTTTATGCATCTCAGTGACCAATTAGACAAAACCAAGTTTTGATCAACCATGCTATAGAAAAGTCTGAATTATGTTTATATTCTCTCTATAGAAAATATTACAAATATTATTATTATGCAAACAGGGAGAACCAGTAAGCAACCTAAAAAGGCAGGAAAAGTATTTTAGATGTGTGTTAAGTAATTAATTCATAGAAATGTTTTCTGGATTTTGTGATATTTGTTACTATTCAACTTTCTTAAAATATATAATTAGTACTTTCTTTTCTAATACTAAATAAATATTTGCTTTTCTATGACATTTTGTATTTACAGCATTTTTTTTTTTTTTTTGGTCTTAAAGAAAAGCTCTATCCAGCCCCACTCTCACTCTATACATCCTATCATAAGAAAATTAATGTTAAGACGGTATCAAAAAAAAAAAAAAGATGTTATCAAACATTTTACATTACCTTTTAGAGTAGTTTTATGTTGGGGTACTATTCTCTGCTCTGTACCCATTCCAAAGTGTCTTCCTACAACCTGACTCTATGAAATGGACAGTGGGTTGCATGACCCACCCTCTGGTTGTACCTTCTGTGCCAAAACTGTCAGTGAATCAGTTATTAAGTAAGGGGCCCTCTGTGGGGATAAAAGAGACAGAAGGGGCCTCAGGGGCACTAAAGATGGAATGAGAAAAAAGAGGAGAGAGAAATGGAGGAGATATTCTGATAGAAGGACACACATCACATGGGGGGAGAGAGCGGGAGAGAGAGAGAGAAAGAGAGAGATTTATTCCTTTCCAAATTCCCAGTTTCAGATCCTCTGTCTTGAGATCCATGGAACTATCTGGAACCTTATAAGACCACTGCTTCACATCTCTCATTTATTGGAATTTGAGTGGCTCTCAGTTACTGGCAACCAAAAATGTCCTGAAAAATCATTTTCCCAATGAATTTGCATTTTACCGGAGGACTTTGGAAAATAAGAGCGATGATTAATTGAATGCCAGAGGATCCCTGGATGCCTACACCATTTCTAATCTTCAGAACATCCCCAGCAGGTAGCTATTATCAACCTTCTACAAGTGAGAAAACAGACAGCCTCAGAGAGCTAACTTGCTAAAAGTTGTGTAAAAGGAAAGCAAAGCTGAACTGGAATTCAGCTTTGTCTGACTCCAAACGGTGTGTTCTCTGTCATACCACACTGTCTGCCAGTGTCTAATGCCAAAGGAGTGAATTGCTGCTGGTGGAATGTAACACATGATTTTGAACCCATGATCATTGGACGTTAGAAGCCACCAGATAATTTAATTCACCCTTCAGTTTTACGGTAAGGTCACTGAGGTCTTAGAAGTAATGCTGCTCAAGGTTCCAGAATAAGTTTCCAGACACAGCCAAGGACTTGGGTTTCCTGCATTCCTTCCATTAAATGTTACCTATAGTGAGAGTGTACAAGAATCACACACATAGCCTAATACTCTTTCTGTTGAATAAAAACTATTTGCCTCTGGTAAATTCAAATCTAATAGCTCACATTTTTTTATTCCAAAAGAACATTAATAGACAATATTAAAAAATTTGAAATAACAATTTATTTAAAAAGGGGTTCAAAATTTATTCTACATATTCGTTCATTTTAAAGGATTTACTCTTTATGTCATTTAGTTTATTTAAAAACTAGAAAACTAGAAAAATGACAATAATACATGCTATTAATAGCACCTGCTGTGTTTTACATACATTATTTCTAATCCATATATAATGTAGTATGATATATATTTAGGGATGATGGAACTTAGAGAAATTAATTAACTTACCCAAGGTCACCCAAATGATAATAGGCAAAGCAGGATTTAACTCAGGTCTTGACTGAGTAAAAATAGCAAATATTTTACCAGTTTTCTTCAACTTTAACATACGTAAGAGTCAAAATAGGCATTTAGACGTGGCTTATATTATGCCCTTATTATAGCATGTTTCTTTTCTTACTATCTGGGAAATGATTATGGCTTGTAGTTGAAATCAACAATCTGGTCAATAGCTTTTAAATATTCCTTCAAAAGAAACCTTAATACGTAAATACTCAGGGCTGTGAATACTCTCATTGAGCAGAAATAGATATGTTACAAGAAAAACAACTCACTGAACTGAGCTTTCAGATTTATGAACGATTTCTGTATTTTAAACTGAAGTTCAAGGATTTAAAAGATTTATTTAAGCCCCTAGAAAAAATATGTTGGGAATACTACCATCGTGAATAATGCATCATCCGAAAATAAACCAGAATTTAGTATGGAATTCTGATAGTTTAGAAACGTTCCTTTCTACCAATTGCATCTTAGCTATGTTATGGTTGATTACACTGATGTTGATTTTTGTTCTTCTTGAATAAACAGAGGTTATGAAAGGGAATATTCTCTATCTAGACTTTTGCACTCAGGATTCTATTAGAAGGAAAAGTAGACAGGACTGGATTTGGCCAATAGCCATGATTATGTGAGATGAAACGACTATAACTTTAGTATGGTGTCTGGCATACAGTAAAAGCTCAATAAGTGTTAGCTATTGCTTTTTTTAAGATTGGCGATAGAAAGATGCCTGGGAAGCCATCAGAGAGGTAGATGATTTCCTAAAATGAACATAGCATTTTGGCAAATGTTTCATGAGACATCCAAACACGCTAGGCTACTGGTAACATAAAACGGCACTACCGACGGGATTTGGTTTGCACCTGGCTTTGTGCCAGCAGTTTCAGAGGCCTTGTCGATTACTGTGGAAGTGTGCTCTGACCTGCTGATGTGACATTGCTGATACCACAGCATTGCCAGTGCCACCTGCAATGTGTCAGCACTTTCCCTCCTGCGACTGCCACATACATCTAATAAATATCCAATTTCTCACTCTGGGAATGCACTATCTTGTCTCCTCTTCTTGAACTTAGGGCACTAATTTAGGTTCTAGTCTGTGTAATGACTGGTTTTCTGAATGTTACAGCCGACGAGTAGGCTCACATCACTTTCCACTTGGAGTTACCTAAAAGGAGAAATTGGCCGCCAAATACTCTGTCAAACGGGCCACATTCCTCCCAGTCACTTTGACTAAAGGGCAAAGAAAGATCAGCTCAATTCCCAGATAATTATTCTCCACCAGGGTTCACCGCCTTTGAAAGGCAGTGTTATCACCGTCTGGACTGTGATGGCTAAATGCTAACTCCTGTCATGAAGCAGTAAGAATGGAAGAACACTGACCTTGGATAAGTCCCGGAGGAAGCTGCTGATGAGAAGGAGGAGTGGCTATGGTTTTGTTGTTAATTTAATGTTGGGTGCAGTGATGGTTGTATCCAACTCATGTGCCAGTGAAAACTGGCATGTGTGAAAATTTGACTCACGTTCAGATGCTTTCTCTCTTTAACAGCAGCCATTCATTCATGAGTTTCTCAATAATGTCAATTTAGCCCCCTAGTCAGTGGACCAATTACCACAACTAGATTCCACATTCCACATTTGAACTAGGTTTTCTACTCTTTTCGTAGCTACATTAGAATTGTTTAAGCAGAACTAAGACAATGAACAATCGCAACGTGAGCTAATAGAACTTCCCACGCAACCGATTTTGGAATATGAGCACTCCTTTAGAACAAGACCCGTTAGGTATCCTTATTTCCATCCTAAATTTGCCTATTTCTTGTGTTCTATTCCCTACTGGGCAAGGAGGAAGACTTGGAAGCTTTAAATCTTAATTGTGAATGGAACCGTGTAGCAGAAATTGCTACCATGTGGCAGAAATTGCTTTACAGCCAATACAAATATATATATATATATATATATATATATATATATATATATATATATATATATATATATATATTTCCCCCCCTAGTAATAGAACTAGGACCTTATTTTTTTGCTATGCACTACAGCCATTCAACTAGACATTAATTCAGCTAGGTATTACCATGTGACCAAAGCCTGGCTAGTGAAATATATGCAGAAATGTTGGAAATAACTTCTGGGAAATTTCCTGAAAAAAGAAAGGGAACATCTTTATTTTTCCTCTTTCTACCATCTACTGCCTGGAATGCGAATGTTATAGCTGGAACTCTAGCAGTCTTTTCTGGCTGTGAGGAAAGGGCTTCAGTCTAAGTAAGAGGGAGCAGTAAGCTGAAAGAAGCCTGGGTCCCTCACGACTGTGTGGAATCTTCATATCGCCTTTCTACTTGCTACTTTTATTCTTCCTTTATATAAGGGTCAAATATATGTTTATCTTGTTTACATTACACGGTCAAAATAATCTTGATACAGGTATTATGGGTCTTACAGAAGTGTTTTTCTTTTCTTTTTTTTTTTTTTAACATTACAGTTATTATCTTTTGTCTACCCCGTTATGACTCTGTGGAAACCAACGTACTTTTTGCATTTATAAATATTTAATGAGCAAGTGAAACTTGCCCTGAATCTCAGGACAGTTTTGTGCTACATCTATAGAACTGAAAAAAATCAATTTCAAAATTTGTTTGTTTCATTAACGACCTTGCCAAATTGATTAAAATTGCTGTCTTAACTTTTAAGAAATCAATTTTTGCATTTTTTTAAGTACTCCAAAGTTTGCATGTTAAGAGGGGCCATAATGTGTTAAATATGATTTATGTTAGGGTTGTAAGGTCATATCTAAATGGAATACTCACTTCAAATGAAAGAAAGCTAAGAGATAGCTAATTTATCATGTCATAGTTTCATATGATGGCCACAAAGCCACAAATAAAAATGTGGCTTTGTAAACTGAACAAGCTACCAGTCAATTTGGGATAATATTTCATAAACCTTCAATATGGCATGTACTACTCAGGGGGAAAGAGCTGGTATAGATACAGATAACTTTGCAAGTCTTCCTTCTAAAACACTTTTTAAGGGAAAGTGTTCTTTTCTAAAATATAATTAGCTTGATGTGAATTAGCGATATGAAGTGTCTTCTTTTCTATAGGCTCTTTGTTTACTATAAGTACATGTGATCAACATATTTCCATTAAAACAAAACCATCTTCTCACTATTCAATGTCCATCTACTTTACTGTCCTATTTATTTCCTTTCTTATAGAGATAAACTTCATAAATGCGTAGTCTAAACTCACTCTACATCCTCACTTTCAGGAGGCTTTTCTGATCTAATTTTTCTTGACCAACATCTGGCATTTTCCACTATCTTTAACATGAGACCTGGAGATCTCTTAACTCTCAGCTTCCATGCAGTTCTTGTTCTCATTCTCACAACTTAGCAGCCACCCCTCATTCTCATTCACTCATGTCTTTTCTTCCACCATGCCTGAAATACTGTTTTTCTTAGGATTCTATCTTGAGTTTATTTCTCTCTCACCTCATATACCACCTAGTTTCTGATGACTCATAGTTTTCCCTGAAGTTTAAAGTTGTATTTCTGAAATTGTTAAAAAAAAAAGTCCTCAAATCTAAGATTGAACTCACCCACTTCCCTCAAAAATGTCAAGCTGTCATCTCCACCTTCTCCTGCAACAGTGTTCTTTCTTTGGGATAATGGCATCTCTCTTTGCCTTGGAAAACTCGTTCATCCTTTAAGATTAATTTCAAGTCTCATCTCTGCTTGGGACCGTTCCTGACCATAGTGGGTTTTTGTCCTTAGTCTGCACACCACCTCGGTCTTGCTTCTGTTTGATTTGTTCACCCAGGGTTGTCACTATTAATTTACTTTAAGTCATCTTCACTGTTGGTAGCTTTGGAGCCAGACTTCGGGTGGCTTATCTCTGTGTCTTTCAGGTCTGCCACAGTGATTCTTATAAACTAAGAGCTCAAGAAATGCTTTTGAATAAATGAGTGAATATTTGCTCAACCGTTGCAAATAGAGCCACAGTTTGGATATATCAATCACTGATTTCATCCTATTTTTTCATTTGTTAAGACTTTAATCATATCCCATCTCAACTAGTCTTTTTTTTTTTCGTAAGTTAAATTCCTATTTACTTTGGAGTTCTTTTATATAAAAGAAATACCTAAGTGTATAGGAAAGAATTACTGAAGAATCATAGTAGTATTTTCTTGTGTCCTCATCTTTTGATCCTAAAGAACACAACTGTTTTCTTGGTGGTGAGGGAGAAATATATGTCAGATTCCAATATCAAATTTCATTTATAAGGTAATTGCGATTAGAATGCTAGCCTACTTACTTGGTCCTACATTAGGATTTACTCTAAAGTCTAGTCAATTAATCTACTACAGCCTGGTACCAGTAGGGACACAATAAATATTTTCTGAATGATTTATGCATGAATGTCTTCATTCATTATTTCAAGTTGAAACAGTACAAGGTGTGAGCAAAAAATATGGTGAATGTTTAAATTAAAAAAAAATCATTACAGTAAAAGACACATTGCCATGAATCCCCCTCAAAGTACTCCCCCTCGCTTCAAACACACTTATCCCATTGTTCTTGCTACTTTCTGAAGCAGTTCGGGAAGTCCTCTTTTGTGAGTGTCTTTAATTGCACTGTCGTAGCTGCCTCAGTGTCCTGAATCGATTCAAAATATTTTCTTTTCGTGGTCACTTTGACCTTGGGAAAGAGCCAGAAGTTGCACAGTGCCAGATCCAGTGAATAAGGTGGATGAGGACACACTGTAATGTTTTTATTTGACAGAAATTACATACAAGAAGCGATATATGACACAGAGCGTTGTCATGATGGAGGATGAAATGCTTCAGAAAGTAGCAAGAATGACAGGGTAAGTATGTTTGAAGCGAGAGGGGTTAATGGCAATTATCTTATACTGTAATAAATTTTTAAAATTTAAACTTTCACTGTATTTTTCGATCATACCTTGTATGTGAACTAGCCCGTAACTCATGGTAATCATTAATATATAGCTGACATTTATTGAGACCATCATATGTACCAGGCATTGTTTCTTATTGTTTTACATGTATTATCTCATTTAATCCTTACAAGGCAGATGTATTATTGTCATCATCATCATCATTTAAAAAATTAGGAAAGTGAGCCACAAAGAAGTTTAGTAAATTACCTAGAATACCATCACCAGCAAGCAGTAGAACAAAAACTTAAGCCCAGTAGTCTAGATCCAGCGGGTGTACTCTTAAGTAATCTGTAATAGCCACTCTGTAATAGACAAAGGGGCTCCGTGTATATTTTTAAAGGAACTTTATATAACCAAATATGCTTCCCTAAAATATGAGGGCGATGGGAAATATAAATAATTATTTCTTGACATTTTTTTCAGGGTGTAAATATAGTGATATTTAAAAATCCACAACCACAGTTGGGTGAACAATAAATAAAGGCTCTTTATTATTTTCTAAAATGTCCAGTAATATTTGAGAGCCGTTGATACATGACGCTTAAAATATTTCTTCAATCTCAGGCCCTGCTGACTATATTTTATTGTTTAATGGAAGGCTACTTCCTCTTTAACTATATTTCACTGCTTTGTTGATTGTTGTTCTTACCATTTTCCTGTCATTAGCCTCTCAGCTTCTACTTTTCTTTCTCTTGCAGTTGATCCACTGGGGTAAATCTATTGCTTCCTTACTCTTTTGCATTTTAAATGCTCGCACGTTTTTATGAAACCTCTCGAAAGTATAATCTGTATGTCACCACATGCATGACTAACATATTTGAGTATGCAGCAAAAATTCATACTCTGCAAATGCTGTTGAAACCTGGTAGCATATCAAACTAGGGACTCTTAATTATAAGGTATCTTGGAGTTCTTTTTAAATATCCTTAGCTCTTTTTTAGCGTGTAAAACAGATAATTATGATACAAAATTCCTCTCACACTTAGATAAATCAAAAAGGGAATTATTTTACTCATCTAAACACAAAAAAATAACTTTTTAGAGGTTGGCATTCTAAAAATCAACACTGGAAAGACAGTTAAGTAATGCAACAATTATCAATTGCAGTCTAAAAAGTTATCCTTTGATTACTTTACCTCATAGTAATCTCATTTGAAAGGAGAAAACACATAAACGATATCTGTAAATAGAATGCAAACCCACTCATTTATCAGTGCTTAGGGAAGATTGATCCCCTCAGTACACTCTCTACCTATGCGAAAATGATAACACTTGCACTGATTCAGCAGTTTCAATGCTGTATAAAATAGAATATTCTCAAGATTAAAAAAAAAGGAATAATGCTATTATTTGCAAATGTATATAACCCTAGGCCTTTCAAATATTTAAGTAATTACACTTACTTAATTATCTACAGGCATTTTTACTTCCTCATCAAGCAAGGCAATTTCGGGTTTAGGTTCAGTGCACACAAGTTTTGTAACATGGCCAACTTTAATATAGAAAAAGGAACCAAGGTATCACAATATAGTTCCATCAAAGGAATACATGTTAGATGGGGGTCTTTGCAGGTCATTCCTACTTAGCAATGAGAATGGTTAAATTAAACTTGACCATGGCATTCACCAAAATGTTAATTTAGGTTCAGCGTAGCCAAAATTTTTTCCTCGAGGAAAAAAATATATAGTGAAATTATTTTCTTTCACCTATTCAATACCAATAATGAATGTCTGCAAACTGTCTGCAAACTGTTGGTTTGTTCACGAAAAATATTAGCAGATTTTTTAAAAAGGTAAATTACAGTTTGAGTTAGGTAGCTTTATGCAATAGAAGTGTTGCTTGGGATAATGACATTTCTGGCTGGTTGCCTTGTGTGATGCTCCCAGAAGTGGTTTTCTTTGAGACGATTAAATAAAAGGATTGATGCGATATGGAAGTTGAGTCAGTGTTGACCTTTGTATGAGGATTAGTTGACTCTTTGATTAATTCTGGCATTTCATTTTACACTTCTTTTTGAAATCAACTCATGGCACACAGTGTGGTCAATCAATTTCCATCTATAAGCCACTCAGTGTACTTTGAGATAATTTATATTTATTCTGATTAGTGTGATATCATCCTAAACTTTACTACAAATAAATGAATCAAGAGTATTTAATGCAGAGTGGAGAAAGTGGGGGACTCTGTGAATAAGCAGAAGAAAATGAAATTTCCATTTCCACTCTTGTTATCACCACCATCATCATCATCATCAATAAATTTATTGATGAAGTTCACATATTCACTGGCCATTTCCTGCCCTTTCTCCTTTATAGTCTCATTTGAAGGCATACACATTTGGGAATTATTAAAAGCATGCTAATTTAAATCTAGCCTAATTCCTCTCTTTCTTAAAGAGCAGCAGATAGTGTGGTAGAATATAGCTTATATGACAATTTACTGACACTATCACAAAATATGTCTGACATAAAGTGAGAAATCTCATTGTCTCATCAACCGAGAAAATACAAAACTTAAACTTAGCATACTTTGTATTCCCAAATATTCCTGTCTTTAGGGTGAAGCACACTTTTTCTGTATGTGGTTAAATGTCTTAAAATGAAAGTGGACCAACAAGGCAGAAAGCTTCTGGGATACATATGGTTTGAACTGACTGTTTGTTTGTTTTTCTATTTTGATTGTTATAAAATAAAATTGTTTCATTGTGTGTTCAGTATCATGGTACTCAACAATAGGTTAAGAAGTAAATCCCTGAAAAAATTGCAAACTTTGTTGGGAAGCGAGAATCCAGGCATCAGGGCAGTTTACCATAAGTGCTAAAAATGTGATGGGGAGAGCAAAAGTGCTGCAGAAATTCTGTGGAAGGAGATTAGATCTAAACTAGACCTTGAAGGTGAGATAGGGTTTGAGTGAGATGTCTGGGTTACTAAATGGTATTTCAGCCTGAAAGAAAATCTTGAGCAAAGGTAGAGAAACACAGTAGAACCCGAGCAGTTTGCTATAACTGCACAGGCAGGTGGTTTGGGGAGCAGTGGTATATCTAGATCATGCATTAAAACTGTATTTTACAGAGATTTTCTTATTTGGAGCAGCAAGTCACGTGACTTCTGAGTATGGCCAATGCGGAACATTAAGTTCATAGTCCTCAATTAACCAGTACAGGGTGAGGGCAACATCTCAGAGCATTGAGGCATCAAGGTAGGTAGTAAAGAGAACATGAACTAGAATTGTGGTGGTCCTTTTAACTCTTTTTAGATGTAGTCATTTTCGGAATTAGAGACTGGACAACATTATTATGGAAAAGAAGCTACAGTTCCACTGGAACAGAGGGCAGCGGGGTTTGGACTTGTTATCTGCAGCTTGGCTAACAAAGGAAGAGATAGGTTTCCTCCAAGTTGGGTCGACATGTGGCCTTTTCCAATAGAAGAAAGAATTTCGAAGTCATAGTTATTTACTTATAAATCATGCCTGACTTAATTAAACCCAGGCACCAGGCTTCACAGTCTATTTCCTCATGACACTATTTTGCAAAGACCACCCGTGAGGGCTGTATGTAGGTAGAGGTGCCCACAAGAAGGACTGTTCCCTAAAATATCAAGCCGGGATGGGCCTGCCTTACTAAAATGTAGTGATAGGAATTAGACAACGTTTTCAAGTTTGGGGAAATGTTGAGGATAACTGCATCAAGCAAGAGGACTGGAACAAACTGGTTTGGGAAAGGAAACATAACATGGGTTGCCAAGCGTTGGTTCTGAGCTTAATTCTTAGAAAGTTGACAAAGATCATTTTTGTCTATTTTTAAATGTTAACTTTTTTTTTTTCTTTAATCTCCTTTCTGGCCCTTCTCTGCCATATTGCTGCCCCTGTTGTCCCATTCTAGTAGAAAGGAGAGAGACAAAGGCCCTGGGTATTTAGACAGGACCACGTTTTAGCTGCCATTTGCCACTTGTGTGACCTCAACCGCTTTGAGTCTCAGTTTTTAATTCTGTAAAACAGAAATGATAAATTTACTATTTTTGTCAGGATTAATGGAGGTAGCAAGTATGAAACCGCCAACACAGAGCTAGATGTGGAATAATCAAGTGCTGGAAGCTATTTACTTCCCTACTTCATTCCTTTGTCCCCATTTACCTCTCCTTCTCCCTACCTCTCTGTTCTTTGCCTCCTTCCCCTCATTCTTTATTCGTTATCTATTGAAAACTATTTTTAACCACTTCCCATTTGCTAAGCACTATGCTGAGGATAAATGGATACCTTGATAAGGAAGATGATCTCAGCCCTCATCTGTTTACCATCTAATAAAAGAGACAAACGGTAATCAGACTAGGGCATAAATGAACGTAAAAAATGATAACTGTTGCATTTAAAGGAGAAGTACATGGTGCTATGAGAGTGAATGATACGATTATTAGTATATTTTCCTTTTTCCCTTTCTATAAACATAAAAAGAAAAATAAACTAGACTAGACTAGAACTCAAGAAAATTAATAAAAAACATAAATGTATATGTGTTGGTGTATTGATCTTGAAAATATATGAAGGTTGCTACTTCTGTATTTTGAAATTCTGGCATCAGGAAGTTGAGTAACAGACATTACAACCTAACATATTTCTATTTCACGTTTGTCTTTTATGTTTCTTTTGCTCTTTTTTTCTTGTTTGGATAGTAGCTGCTTTAGATTTTATTGGTTTACTTTTCCTTTGATTAAATAAATAGAAATCCCTTTGTTCCTCCCTGGGGGAAATGTACTTTGGAGTTCAAACAGTGCGTTGCCCAGAAACTCAATGTTCAATCACATTACGACCACTCAAAAGAAAAATAAAGCTTCTTCCCTCATAGGAGTTTCACTGTAGTAAATAGAGCTGAGGCAGCTTCACGGTAAGGAATTGTCCACGGGGGCTGCAGCCTCTCCCAGGCCCTGTGGCTGCACAAATCGAGAACTCGGAGTCTCCATCTACAGAAGAACTCTTGCCACCAAGGGACAAAAGTCAACAATCCCAAACAGCAAGACACTCTCTTATTGGATAATAATTCTCTTCTTGTTAATCTTAGAAAGAATGGGTTCTTTGCATGGGGCCTTGAAGTCTGAGATTAAATGAACTTTTTATTAAAGGACCGCACTTGGGAAATCTCTTTTCCTCACTTGCCTTGCCTGCCAAGGCAGGGGAATTTGGGCCCTGTCAGTGTGTTTATGTCACATACACATAATCTAGTGTAATGTTTCCTGTCAATGTAGTAAGTGACTATTTTAGGGACAATTCTTGAGGAGAGAAAGAAAAGATAGCTACCAAAAATCTGTAACAGAGAATTTAGAGTTAAGTGATTCACAGAGCACCACAATCAAGGACAGTCATTTCAGAAGTCAGCCTTGGTACAGAATATTCAGCTATGGTGATCTTCGTTGTACTAGGATTGGCGTTCAGGCAATATGCCTCTCTCTCTCTCTCTCTCTCTCTCTCTCTCTCTCTCTCTCTCTCGCCCCCCCCTCCCTTTCCTCCCACTACCTATCACCAAACAAACAAGAGAGAAACTTCCCTGGACTCCATCTCCTTCTCTGGCTACCTCCTCATTTCTCTTCCCTTTCTAGCACCATTCCTTGAGAGTACTGCCATCTCTAGTTCATCTCTTTTCATTCTCTTTCTGTCGCATTCCATTAGTCTTTCTTCACCACCACTTTGCAGGAACTGCTCCTTTGAAGGTCCTCTAAGTTGCTAAACCCGAAGGTCAATTCTTTGTTCTCTAAGATCAAAGTGTTGATCTTGCTCTATCCATTCATAGACTTCGACACAGCTGAATAAGCTCCTCCTCAATACATTTTTTCTACTTGGCATTAGGCCCCCTCATTCTCCTGCTTTTCCTCCTCCCTAACTGGCCTCTGCTTCTCAGTCTCCATGTTGCAGCAGCCCTCTGCCCTGGGGTGACCCAGCTCTCAGCACCAGCGCTACTTCTCTTTTATATTCAGTTTCATATGATCCCTTGGAGATCATATCCAGGGACTGGTTTTCTAACATTTATACTCAGATGAGGCCCAAATGCGCATCTCCAGGTTATGAATCTTCCTTGGATTCCAGACTCACATATCCAGTTGCCTAGGTGTCATGTCCACTTGATGCCTAGTACACATCTCAACACTATCATGTCCAAACTCCACTCCAATCCTCCCTTCTGGTTCTGTTGCTCAGGCCCCAAACCTTGGAGCCATTATTCTAGTCTTTCTCTTACATTCACTGTCCAATTTGTCAGCTCAGCATTTGAAATATACTTACTGTCCAATCTCTTCTCTTCATTGCCTGTCTTGGATTATTGTAATGGCCCCCTGCTTCTGCTTTGTCCCTCACAGTCCAGTTTAGTCTAGTAGCCAGAGAGATCCAGTTAAAGCAGATGTAAGGAATCTTAGAGCTGTTACTTATCTGCTTAGAACTTTGTATCAGCGTCCAGCTGCACTGTGGATAAAGCCAAACTCATCGGAATGGTCTCCAAGGACATACACTATCTGATCCCAGTTTAGTAAGTCCCTGGACTCATTCTGCACTAGTGTCACTCACTGGTCTCCTGGCTGTTCCTCACAGACCCCAGACATGCTTCTGCCCCAGGGCTTTTGCACGTGCCTGGAATTCTCTTACCCTGGGTATCCAAGGCCTTTAGGTCTCTTCTTAAATGTAATCTCTGTAGATTTTCTTGACTACATTATTTATACCTCTTCCCAATACTCTTTATACTCATTCCTGTTTTCTGTTTCTCTATACGTTGCATCACCCTCTACCATACTACATATTTTACTTATTTATTTTGCTTCTATCTGTCCTCCCCACTAAAATGCAAGCTCCATGATGGTAAAGGTGTTTGTCTGTTTCATCATTGCTGTATCCCATAGCTTTGAAGAGTGCTTGGCACATAGAAGTGACTGACAAATATTTCTCCACTGGATAAATGTGATTGTCAGAAATAGAATTTGTTATATGTGACTCTAAAATGCCTCCTTACCCTGCTGGATGTGTTTCCAATTGACTTCCCACTCCCTTCTGCTTCTTGTGCACTGTTCCAGTGTCCTGCCCCAGCCCAGGTAGGCAGGTAGGCAGAGATGATGGTGTGGGTGACACAAACAAGACTGTGTCATGGGACGGGGTTTGAGCTCTGGTGCCTCCATGCAAGCACATGCTTCTCCCGTGTCCCGAGGCCACCCATTCAGTGGTACCTAGAAAAAACTAAATGCTGAGTATCAGGACCCATCTGGGAGTTATTTGTAGATTTCTTTCCTTTGTAAGAAGTGTGACATAAAAAGGTAATAGAACTATGTTTGGATGTATGCGTGTTTTTATTTAAAAAATAAAGCAGATTTAAAAGTGATTCTGAAGAAAGCATTTTTCTGCATGCCTTACACTTGCACAATACACTAGCTCTTCAGGAACTTATACCAAGGTACAGGCTTCTTTACTGAATATCCGTGATTGAAAATAAATAATATATCCATTTCTGATTAAAAAAAAAAATCATTGAAAAAAGAAACATGTTCTAATATCAGAATCATGTACAAAGATTTGTGCTGTGATTTACCAGGTGCCAAGGAGGAAATCAGGAAGTAGACAGCAATGTCATTGATTTGACTAGAACTTCTAAATACACCCCAGTACAACCCCTTGTATGGCCTGGTATAAAGGTTTAAGAGATGGGCATGAGTAAGTACCCGCTAAACTCTTATACTCTCCCAAACTGGTACACAGGACCGAGAAGCCTGCTGTTTAGCCAAAGGCTGCTCTGAGGACTTGCTTAATGGGGTATATTCCCAAGATAAAAGGTGTTTAATCTACCTTTATCTTATTTATTTGCCTCTAAGGAAAAAATTAAAGATCTGCAAAATTGGCTTGTACAAATTCCATGCTACAAAGAAGCACATTATTGGAACCTCCATGTAGTTTTAGACAGAAAAATAGTGATGATTTATGACCAAGTTTTCTTATAAATCATAATTACTAAACCAGAATATTCATCCAAAAATAAAATGAGGGGTAACCTGCATCATAAATTTTATCATTTGGGATTTTTTATATGTATATTTCAAGTAAATATTATGTGGTGACTTTAGACTCACACACATTATAAACAAAAATAATAGCAAACTATGAAATCAGATTATTGAGCTAGAACTAAACACCTAAAACTAAAATTTTAGTTTAAAGAAAAAATTAGACACCTATTTCAATGGATGTATCTAAGACGTAACATTTAAAAAAGGAGAATCAAATTTTTATTGCAGTATTATTCAATGTGCCAAAATTCGTGATAAGCAAAAACAAAACAATACCATTTCCTGGTATTCTATATTGTGATTGTTGAATGTTTTTATTTGTGTCCTGTGTTGCATTTTTCTTGTCCAGAAAGCAAAAATGCAAAAAAGTATTGCAAGTGAATATCTAAGTTAGGTCCACTACTGTGCATTTTTCAGCTCACATTCCCATTTCTCATAAGACAAAACTCCGTAATATAGTAACACAGCACATGTATTATAACTCTGATATGCTTCTCTAAAGCATCTGGAAAATACTAAAGCAGAGAATGTACCAGCTGGAAGAGAAGATTGACTACGTGGAGTCCACTTTTAGATACATCACGGAGTTACCACATCTGCAAATAAAACTTTTAATTTTTCATATTAAGGATCTGGCTATTGGCACACAGGAGGTAAGACTTCCCTTCCTTGTGTTCAGTCTTACAAAAGAAGATCATTTTGAGACTATTAACATCAGGAAATACAGACAACAGCATTTACAGAGTGGTGTAGTTAGCTCTATTTTTAAAATCATAACCTGGCTTGAGTCTTATTTTTATTTATTTATTTTTTTCATTTTTAAGAATTTTATTAAAATGTAGCTAACATACAATATTATATTAGTTTCAGGTGTACACCACAGTAATTCAACTTTTATATACATAAAGAAGTGATCACCATAAATCCAACAGCCATCTGACATGGTACCACGTTATCACAATATTATTGACTATATTCTCTCTGCTGTACATTACATTGCCATGACTTATTTGTTTTATACCTGGAAATTTGAACCCCTTATTCCCCTTCACTTTTTCCCCAACTTTTTAAAATTTGTCAATTACAGTCGACATTCAATATTATTTTATATTAACTTCAGGTGTACATCATAGTTGTTATACATTTATATAATTTATGAAGTGGTCCCCTGACTAGTCTAGTACCCACCCGGCACTATACATAGTTATTACCTTATTATTGACTATATTCCCTATACTTCACTTTACGAAACCATAACTATTTTGTAACCACCAATTTGTAATTCTTAATCCCTTCCCCTTTTTTCACTCACACTCCCCTCCCACCCCCCTAACCTATCTGGCAACCATCAAAATGTTCTCTGTATCTATGAATTTGTTTCTGTTTTGTGTGTTTATTTTGTTTTGTTCCTTAGATTCCACATATAAGTGAAATTACATTGCATCTGTCTTTCTCTTTCTGACATAATTCAATTAGCACAGTACCCTCCAGGTCCATCTATGCTGCTACAAATGGCAAGAACTCATTCCTTTCCGTGGCCAAGCAATTTTACATAGTATATATGTACCACCTTCTCTTTAGCCATCCTTCCATCCAAGGACATCCAAGCTGCCTCCACATATTGGCTATTCTAAACAATGCTGCAATGAACATATGGATGAACACATCCCCTCACAGTAGCATTTTGGGTTCCTTCAGATAAATACCCAGAAATGGAATTATTGGGTCCTTCTTTGTCTCTTGTTATAGCCTTTGTTTAAAATTTATTTTGTCTGGTATGAATATTGCTACCCAGCTTTTGTTTGTTTGCTTGTTTCCATTTTCATGAAACATCTTTTTCTATACTTTACTTTCATTCTATGTGTGTCTTTCAATCTGAAGTGTGTCTCTTGCAGGCAGTATATAGAAGGGTCTTGTTTTCTTATCCATTCAGCCACCCTATCTATTGATTGGAGCATTTAATCATCCATTTACATTGAAAGTAATTGTTGACAGATATGTAGTTATTGCCATTTTATTCTTCAATTTTTTTTTTTCGTCTTAAACAAGTCCCTCTAACATTTCTTGTAATACCAGTTTGGTGTTGATGTACTCCTTCAGCTTTTTCTTGTCTGGGAAGTTCTTCATCTGTTCTTCAGTTAAATGATAGCTTTTCTGGGTATGGTAATTTTGGTTATAGGTCCTTGCTATTCATCACTTTGAATATTCCTTTCTGATCCCTTCTGGCTGCAAAGTTTCTGCTTAGAAATCAGCTGACAGTTTTATGGGAGCTCCCTTGTATGTAACCAACTGCTTTTCTCTTGCTGCTTTTAATATTCTTTGTTTTAACCTTTGGCATTTTAATTATGATGTGTCTTGGTGTGGACCTCTTGGGGTTCATCTTTTTGGGGCTTCTCTGTGCCTCCTGGGGCTTGTATGTCTATTTTTGTTGCCAGGTTAGGCAAATTTTCCATCATTATTTCTTCAAATAGGTTTTCAGTTCCTTGCTCTTTCTCTTCTCCTTCTGGTACCCCTATGAGGTGAATATTGTTACACTTGATGTTGTCCCAGAGATATCTTAAACTATCCTAAATTTTTTGTCTTCTTTTTTCTTTTTGCTGTTCTGTGTGGGTGTTTTCTGCTACCTTATCTTCTAAATTGCTGATTAGATCCTCTGCTTCATCTAATCTACTGTTGATTCCCTCTAATGTATTCTTCATTTCAGTTATTATATTCTTTATTCCTGACTGGTTCTTTTTCTGTTTCCTATTTCCATTTTTATGTTTCCTATCTCTTTGCTGAAGTTCTCCCTGAGATCATTGATCATCTTTATAGCCAGTGTTTTGAATGTTGCATCTGGTAGCTTGCTTGTCTCCTTGTCTCCATTTTGTTTAGTTCTTTTTCTAGTACTTTGTTCTATTCTTTTTTTTTGGGAAATGTTTCTTTGTCTCCCCATTATGGCTGCCTCCCTATGTTTATTTCTATGTAGGGCTGCTATGCCTCCCAGTCTTAGTGGAGCGGCCTTATGTAGTAGGTGTCCAGTGGGATCCAGTGGTGTGGTCTCCCTGATCACCAGAGCTGGGTATTCCAGGTGTGTACCTTGTGTGGGTTGTGTGTGCCCT